>NW_026732040.1:600000-1029909 GCF_028476545.2 Physella acuta
TCTCGAGGGTCTTAACCTCAACATTTGTGTGGATTGATCCCCTATATCACTGTACACGTCAGTCTTTGTAAACATCATAGTCACTGTATTGTCTACTCGTCTCCTGTTGTACATAAACCAGTGACTGGTGACCTATGTGTGTCATGGTGCGTGACACGTTTTAGCTACACTTGGCTGAACTACCAGTAAAGCTACATATTGTTTGATTGCTATAAAGATTACTCTATGTATATTTAAAGAAATAAGACACGAAAAAGAAATATAATATTACAACTTTTGCATCAGGCCAGATATTAAAATAAATAAACACGAAAACCATTTAAACATTAAATTGAACCATTTTTGCATTTTTCACAACACCGCGCTAGATCCGCCTCTCTGATGCCCTCTTAAAGATGACCTGTGCTTGTGACAGATACAATTGAACCAAGCGAGAATATTGTCAAAGATATTCGAAAGGCCCATTACATAATTAAAAAAGCATGCTTCAATTAATATTAATATGGCTATAAAATCATAATTGCTTGGGTTTTTTTTTTAAAGAGTGGATGTATTTGACGTTTTAGTATTTTCAGTAATGGACACGAGCGAGAAAAGTCTCAAAGGTATTTGAGAGGTGCATAAATTAATTTAAAAATCTTGCACGGCGTAGTTACAATTAATATGGTTATAAAATCCTGTCTTTCTGGTTATTTTTGGACTTTACTAAAGATTGGACGTATTTGATGTTTTTAATATTTTCGGTAACTAAAAAAAAATTTAAAAAAAAAGCAAAAACAATTTGGTTTTCACGTGTAATGGCGACATAAACAATGGCATACTGCTATTGGATAGGCCGGCATAGATTTTATTGTACACATTGTAAGCTAAAAATAGAAAACTCGGTCATGGGGTTTTAAATTTGCATTGTTATTTAAAAACTTGATCTGCAAAGTTTTGTAAACAAATAGTTATCGATCACTAAGTTACTGTACAGCCAATCAATATTTGTCTTACGAAAGTGAAACATCCGGTTTAAACTTAGGCTTGATGAAAATAAATAGAGATGTAGCCTTAAACTCAACAAATTATTTTCAAGTTCTCTGGATTTGCAACTTTTATAGCATTTATTCTAAAAATATAAAATTTCTAAATTAATTTTAGGCTTAAGTTTTTATTTTTTATTTTTTTTTTACGGTCTAAATCTAAAAAGCACGTTTTTACTCCATGTCAACAACATTATAGAAGGAATCTCGTCAACTCGCTCGCCTCCATTAAACTAAATTTTTTAAAAAGCAGATGCAATTCGTTTTTCAAGCAGTAATGGCGACATAAACAATGCTATCCTGCATACATTTTATTATACAAAATACATTATGTTGTTTAAAAACTGAATCTGCAAGTTATGTAAACAAATAACTATCGATCACGGAGTCTCTGGCAGATGAGGCTCGTTAGCTGGGGACAGCCACTCTTCTAGGAGAGACAAGTCCAAAATAAAACAAATGCTGCCTTGTAGTTTTTTCTTGGTTGCACAAAGTCTATGGAAGCAAATCCAAAATAGAAAAAGGAAAATAGGGTGAAATCGGAGTCAATAGCCTCATTGTCACATAACCAGTTGACACGTATACTTGTGTTGGAGATGATCCCTTCCAACACTAAAACGAAGAACGCAGAAGAAGAAGATCACGAAGTTCCTTTACAGCCAATCAATGTTTGTCTTACAAAAGTGAAACATCCGGTTATAACTTAGGTTTCATGAAAATAAATAGATATGTAACCTTAAAATAAAATAAAAAATTTTCTCAAGTTGTATGGATTTGCTGTTATAAAATTGATTCTAAAAATATTAAACTTCTATATTATTTTTGGCATGATTTTTTATTTTGTATTATTTTTGTTTTACTGCCTCTATGAAGTCAAAAAAAAAACATTATTCATGTCAACAATCTAATAAAACGATTCTCGTCAACTGGGTGGCCTCCATTTGTGCTAGAAATTAGTCTACGGTAGGATAGTGTGAGTACTGTAGGATAGTTTGTAGAAGTTAAATGCCACTATTGTAGATACTGTATTCTCTTTGATAGATATATGTGATCATTGATGTTAAAAATAATAATCCTCTATCACGATATGAATGAACTATGTGATATAGTAGAAAATATGGGCAGTTGAAGTGAAGGGTGAGCGACTACTCTATATGTTGTTTCCGTGATTTCGCTTTTTGATTTAAACAACCTTAGTTTTTTTTTAATACATTAAAATCAACAACAACAGAAAGCAACATTATTTACTCTCAAGTGCAATATTACTCCGAAATCAGACACGCTGACTTTATTGAAGTTTCAATTTATAAATAATGTTTACTCATGTTATTAGAGCCAGAAGTTGACAAAGCCAACAGTAAAATATTGCATCAAATCTATAAATGGGACAATGATTTGATAAAGAAATAAATTTAGAAGCCTTCTTGTTCAACCAAAACTACAACAACCCGCTACCAACCCCTTGTCGGGTGTCACATCATCGTGGCCCATAGGTTGAGATCTATACTGCCTTTGGCCACCCGTGTTGTGTCCCAATGTATTTGGGCCATCATGTCGAGTCAGACATGTCAAGTGGCCAGTGAACAAAACTAATATCTTTAAAATGTTGAAAGTCAATACAAGCGATATGCTAATCTTTAGTCAGTGATTAACACAGAAGGTTGTAGCAATGTTTTCTCTAATATCAGCTCAATCCTTCTAGAAGTCATCCTCCCCAACAATTCGTGAGTTTTCAATTTTAGTAGAATGCATTTTGGAACTTCAATTAAAATGTGCGTGTGTGTATGTTTTTTTTTTTGCTTTGATGCGATCCATCCACCCCCTCCTCCAAGCGTGTAACACTACAATGTCTGGTAATATTTAATTTGACAATATGATGCTTGTTTGTGAACTTTATTTAATTAAAAATTTTGCACGAAAATTTGGGAAAAGTAAAACAAAACATTTTTATATAAATCACAATGTCCTACAGTAATATCCAGTTTTTCAACCTATATATTATATATCGTTTTCACTCAAAGTAACCATTTCCTTATTATTTTTTTAAGTTAAATGCTCTTGAAGTAAGAAAAAACGATGCATAACTGCAAGAAAATCCCTTTATTAAATATAGATCTCTTACAGAAGGGACACAATTTTATAATGCAAGGGAAATAACTTAACAAAATAGCTCAAACAAATACGAATTGAACAACTCATAACAAAATGCACCATGTCTATTACTGTTTTACTTATATAATGTATGCAATTATTCAAAAGGCAAAAAAATGTGTTCTAGTTTTGGTAAAAAATAAAATACAACTTGTACCATATTTTTCACATATAATTCATAAACATTAGCTTTATTTTAATAATATTTATTTAAGTAGTGTTAAAATTTGTTAATCACACGCCAATATATTTTCAGTTTCTTTATTTCTGGATCCCTAACGTGAGGGACAAATAAATAAAATAAAATAAATAAAAAATAAACGGCATCGTTAGCTTTGGTTTGGAAAACATACCGCTAAATATTATATTTGTTTTATTAAGCATGATCAAAAATATTTTAATAATTGAGTACACTTTTGTATATTGGGTATTATATCGACTTCAGCATTTTTCTGACATTATCTTAAAGAAGAGGTCTGTCTCGTGTCTTTCTTCTTTATGAATTTTACAACAGCCTATTTGCGGTAATGAACAAGAAACTAAGTTTGACAGTAACCTTTAATGAGTCAAAAGAGTCCGGCTTTGCATTAGTGCCCAATGTGTGTGTGTGTGTGAGTGTGTGTGTGTGTGTGTGTGTGTGTGTGTGTGTGTGTGTGTGTTTAAACAGGATGACTTCCGTACGTGCCACCGTGACATACATGTCTGTTAGATCAAATTCTCATTAGAACGAGACATCAAAACAAAAAAAAAAAATTGCAGCGAAACGAATTAACAGCTGTGACTACAAATCTTAAAAATGCAAAAACACAATACAAAATTTTATTTTTATTTATTTGTTTTAAATTTATAGCATTTAAGGTACTTCGGTATAGACAACAAATATGTTGTTGGACAACCGGTAATGGAAGGAAAGTACAGTTTTGTGTTATCAAACTCCAGTTGTTTGATTGGACTGTAGTGCATGCCTATTTCCTTCCCCTTCATAAAACAAACTACAAGATAAAAAAATTAAAATAGATGAATGAACCGCATACAAGACTTTTTTTATTTTCTCTATTTGAAAGGGAGCCAAATATTTAACAGAGTATGCAACATGAAATATGTATATAATATATCTTTTTTTATTAAAGTTTGTGTTTTATATTTCAGGGTATAGCAATTATTTTTAACATCTATGTAAAAAGTTAAGTTAGTAAACAAAATGTAATAAGAAGAGTTGTTTCTGTAAAGAGTTTTAACACACATTTTAAAGGTATATTGAGTATTATATTAATTAGTTGTGCATGTATTTCTAATAAATTAAATGCAATAAGTTGTTTCCCCTATTTTTAAAATTTATTTTAAAAAAAATAATATTCACGTAGGGGAAGTAATACGTTTTTAACTGACCAAGCAAAATTGTGCTCGCCGCTGAATTAAAAAAAACGAGAGAGATGAAAGATTATTGTTAATTAAACACATTAAACTTGGTCTTTTCTGTTATTAATTTCAATTGATGAAAACGGGATCGAGTTCGAACCCTAGGGCAAATGAAGCTCGACAGTTAGGGGCAGTAATTCTTATGGGACTGCTGCCTTGTAGTTTGTTCTTAGGGGATCATGCATAAATGACGTTACGCTTTTTTTGGACGATTTTTGCCTCCCCCTTCCTCTCCGTCACACATAGTCACAAAAAGCCAAACATCCATTAAAATGACGCCACACCTCAGCCTACAACCCCCCTCAAAATTGCAGTTGAATTTTTCTTAAAACAGCAATATTTTCTCAAAATATTGTCGGATCTCTGGCAACATAGAGTGCTCAATCAATTTCCATTACAATTTATTAAAACAGTTTTCTAAAATTCGTTTTCTAGCATTGCTTTTTTAATAATGCAAAAGCATGACATCACACCATCTGAACACCGCACCCCCCCCCCCCCGACCCACTCATCACACGCCGTTACAAATTTACGGACCCTTCTCCTCCCTACGAGTGTGACGTCATGTATAGACGACCCCTTGGTTGGACAAAGGCTATGGAAACAAATCGAAAAATAAAAGCAGGCTGAAATCGGAGTCAATGGCCTATATGGCGCATAACAAGTTGACTGAATTGTGTTGCTGGTAATCCCATCCAACACTAATAATTAAGAACGTAGATGGAGAAGAAGAAATAAATGAACACAAGATGTTTAGACTGAAGGAATAGGCGCTTTGTAAGTAAACAATCAGTTTTTCAAACGATGGCAGTTAGGTGGACGAAATATTGTTTGTACAAGTATTAGCTCATATACGTGTTTCTAGCAAGTTTTGGGGGATTTTCGGTAACAAGAAGTAGTATAGGTTACCCGTTAAATGTCCATTAATGTCACGTGATACATCGTAATACATCATCATACGTCATAGATACCCATTTGTTAAACTGTCGACACCGGCTTCTACGCCTGAAGAAAATTAAGACAACTGCAATTGTGTTATCAGGTTATACATTCTAACAATTATAACGTCGTTATAAACTGGCACAATCATAGCGTCGTTGTAAATTCCAAATTAAGTGTTGTTATACACTGTATAAAATTATAGCGTTGTTAGAAATTGTAAAAATTATTGCATCGTTATTAACTGTCAAAATTATAGTATCGTTGTAAACTATTAAAATTATAGCGTCGTTATAAACTGCCGTAAAAGGTTGTTTTTTTAATGAAAACAGATGGATAAAGTTAAGTTTTAGAGAAGTAGTTCCCAAACTTTTTCAAGTGGCGACCTTTTTTATAAAAAAAAAAATTAAGTGACCCGCAACCCCCATAGAATTAAAAAGTCAAAATTAGTAAGGACATTAATAAGCATAACATAAGATTTTCTAGTAGACTTACATTATAAATAGTTCTTGATAACTGTTTTAATACGATGAGTAAAATTTCATGCTGTTAATAAAATAAAACGAGGGTTGAACATGAACAATACGGACAGGTAACACAAAACACGAGCTTTGAACATAAATAATACGGACAGGTAAAACATAACACGAGGGTTGAACATGAACAATACGAACAGGTAACATATAGCACGAGGGTTGAACATGAACAATACACAGACAGGTAACATGTAGATAGAGGGTTGAACATAAAAAATACGGACAGGTAAAACATAACACGAGGGTTGAACATGAACAATACACAGACAGGTAACATGTAGATAGAGGGTTGAACATGAACAATACGGACAGGTAACATATAGCACGAGGGTTGAACATGAACAATACGGACAGGTAACATATAGCACGAGGGTTGAACATGAACAATACGACAGGTAACATATAACACGAGGGTTGAACATGAACAATACACAGACAGGTAACATGTAGATAGAGGGTTGAACATGAACAATACGAACAAGTAACATCGTATAATGAACATTTATCCATCCATACTGTTCACTACAAGAATACATTGATCCACAAACTCAAGAAAACAGTAGCATCTAATCACTCCAGATTATCCTACAATACTCCCACTATAAATTATGGACTGACTGCTAGCATAAGTATTGGAGTGCAGTGATTAGTTCATATTTAACGTTATTTATTTCAAATAAAAAAATGAAATTTATTTACCTAATCCTTAAGATTTACCAAAGATTGGAATATAATATTAGTGGCTCTTTAAAAAACTGAGAAATTTTGTAAATTGTAACTTTTGGCTCTTCGTCTGTAAAGGTTGCCGACCGCTGGGCTAAGATCAGTGCAGATTTGTCCCTTTTGTAAGGGATCCAAAAATAAACAAATGCGAAACAATATCTGAGCTGTGGTTTAGCAAATTTTAAGACTACTTAAATAATGATTCTTAAAATAAAGCTAATGTGGCCCTATTGGAAGTGAAAATATGGTACAAGTTGTATTTTATTATTATCTAAAAGTAGTACAACTTGTTTGCATATTGTACAATTGCATACATTTTTTAAGTAAAACAATAAGTAGAGATGGTGTATTTTGGTATGACTTGTTCGATTCGTATTTGTTTGAGCTATTTTGGTAAGTTATTTCCCTTGCATTGTAAAATTGTGTCCTTCTGTAAGAGATATAGATTTAATATTAAATAAAGGGATTTTCGTGAAGTTATGCATTGTTTTTACTTACTTATAGAACATTTAACATTTTTTTAAACAATAAATAAATGGTTATTCTGAGTGAAAACGGTATATGAGATAAAGGTTGAAAAACTTTGATATTATTGTAGGACATGGTGATTTATGTAAAATATATTCTTTTTTGGTTTTTACTTGTTTTAAATTATTGTTTTATTTTGAACGTTTACTTAATTAATTCGCTTGAATTTAATAAAATTATGTATATAAAAGATGTAAAGCATTATGTTAGAAAAAAAAAGTGCTAACACGCTAGATAAAATACAATTTATCGGGCAGCAGTAGTAAATTTATTTTAAAAGTTATTTCTCTTGTTTTTACAGCACATGTCGTACTTAAAACAGTTCGTTTATTATCGTAGTAATTTTCTGCGAAAACACGACAGTAGCGTATTGTCGTTTAGGGAAAGCTTTAGGTGTACACGAATACAATCATGGTTTCTAGAGACACAAGCCATCGGTACCCGTTACACGTCAATTATAGGCTTATATATTTTTATGTTATAGGCCTACTTGTTTGAGAAACATTATTTTAAAAATGTTTATATGCACACATCCATCGTGCTAAATGGTAACTGCAGGACGCTCGACTCTTTGGATCCCAACTAAATACATAATGTACATAACATACACTAACCGAAATTTGCTTTTGTCCCTTTTTTAAAGGTTTAATTGATTTCCATCAACAAAGTTCGCTTCATTCGATTCAGGAGCTAGCAGTAAGGATATGTTGTATGTTAATACATTAAAATGCATGAAGTACATAGTACTGCATACAATTTACATTAAAAGAAAAACAATATTTTCATTTTCATGACTTTTCTCTTGTAGTTTTTCTTACATCCTAATTTATAAAAGGCCATGTGCGCTCTTCTCTCTCTCTCTCTCTTTCTCTGTCCGCAAAAAATTTTCGCCGGACATCACGTCAGAATCGGCAGCGGTATATGGAGAACTTTTTACGGACTTTTGTTGAAAATAATATGTTAGATGTTTTAAATGTCTAACCACAATTTTACTTAAAGAAGAAAAATAAAAATTAAAGGCGTATTCGAATGTAGAGAAACAGTATTATTTATGCAACCGGAAAAGCATTAATATATGTGAAAAAGAACGCATAAAACTGTGACGTCACTATTGCTTATACATTAACTAATGACGTCATCTGCCGTGTTAAGAATGAAAAGAAATGAACTATTTCATTCAAATTTGATTTAGATCTACGTACACTATGAAATGTATACAATACAATTTTTCCGGCCTAAACTCATAAAATTTATTTTATGTATTTGGATTCTAGATCTAGAGATTCTAGATCTAGACTAAATCTAAATCTAAATCTACGCAATAACTAGATCTAGACGTAGACGCTAAGATCTAGATTTAGACTCTAACTTCTCTAAAATCAATTCCAAAAATAAATTTCTATATTAGGACTAAACTATTTCAAGACTTATTTATTTTATACAAAATCTTTGTTTGGAACTGGCTAATTTGGGATAAAAAATTAATTTGAAAGAATAGGCATATTCGCGTAAGTTAAGATTTTAAAATACGTGTTTCATTCTCCGTATTTTATAAGGTGCCTAAATAGCGGAGATGTTAGTGTACATTAAACCACGCAGGTGGTGCGGGTTCGAGACACAGCAAGTCAACTTGGTTAATGTATTCTTTTTTATTATGCTCGGGCTAAACTTAAAAAAAAAATTCTTTTAGGAATCTAGATCTAGATCTAGATTGTCGGGTGTCCGATAGGGCACTTCCCGGCGCCGCAGGCGCTTCAAATTTGGCATGATCTTGCCTTGGTGCGACAGAACACGGGGGCCGGTTGGCCGAAAAGTCTACGATGTGGGGGTCAAAACTGACCTCGACTGACCGGTACCTTATATGAGCTATAAATCGAAAAAAAATGTCCACGGAGGAACCTCTTCATAACTCTTGAGGTCGTAGACCGACCTTCGGGCGAATTAATTAAGCATTCAAATTCTCAATGTTTTCGAAAGCCTAAGCGAAGCTGGGCAGCATGCCTAGTTTCCTATAAAATTCTTGGGCCGATTCTTGCGTTAGCAATCTTCAGTGGATAGTGATCTTCCTTGGTAGTTTTAATTGAGTCGTTCTGAAGACATAAAATGGTGTTACTTGATTTTGGGATGTCGATTAGAAGTTGGATCGTTTTAGAATGATCAAGATTTAATTTTGTTGCTGGTTGGTAGATTGAGATTGCGTAATCGTTGGTTGGAAGTCGCAAGTTGAAAATGTCAAGTAGAAGCGTTGGCAGAATACTTTGTTTATAATAAATTGAGAGATGCATACTCGTGCGGTATGAAAATTTGAGTAGTCGAGTTGATCGTTGAGTATAGATCTTCGAGATTATCGTATGTTGAAAGTATATTGTTTGGAGTGTTCGAGAGTTGATTCATTGCTTGTTGGTATATGGCGTAATCGTGTGTTGGAAATTGCAAGTTGAGTGTAAAATAATAGCGTTGGTAGGATTGTTTATTTGGGTAATGCTTTTAATTAGTTGGGAGATGATTGTTTATTTGGGTAGTGCTTTTAATTAGTTGGGAGATGAAAAGTCGTGCGTTGTGAACCAAGACCGCTGTGGGGTAGCGTCCTCAGTTCCCTCTAATGCTCTAAGCTCTCGAGAAGAGCCACCAAGTACTAGTACTTTGGTGGTTTCAATGTACGAGTGGCTAATTATCTATTTTGATTTTTCAGCTAGACGACGCCTACCTAGGAGTAATCTTAGGTAGGATGTTCCGTCACGATACTATCGAACTACGATAAACTCGACGAACTACACTGAAAGATCAACTCACATTTCAACTTGCATATAAACATGTATAAAGATTACACTAAATAATAAATAATGCTAGTCTCATTTCAAAATGTATTATACTAAAAATAAATTCACACGTTTAACCGAATGTCCAATTAAACATTGCAATTATTTCTTGCTCTCTAATAACAAAGAGAAAAAAAAAAAAAACTTCCTCTATTCTGTTCGTCAAAATCTTTCAAAACTTTGAAAATAAGAATACGGTAAGCGCGTGTATCTGCCAAGTATAGACAGTTGCATATCATGTTACATCATGAAAATATATGGAGGTAGATTTAGCTTTCAGCTCGACCGCCTTATTTAACTCTATTTTAACTCGATTTAACCATTATTTAAATCGCAAACATGTTTTTTCTTCAACATATTTTTTAATTTTCTGTCTTGGTGTCATCCCCCCCTAAATGGTGTCACCAGATGCGGTCCGCACTCCCCGCCCCGCCTCGCGACGTCTCTGAGTAGGGCATATTATGTATAGTTAAATTTTGAAAAGGCCCGGCGTAACACGGATTGCAATATCGTTCTTGTGTAGTTGTATATGCAAGGGAAATAACTGAAAAAAAAATAAAAATAAAAAAAAATTTAAAAAAAATTATAATTATACACCATTGTTATTAAAACTTGTTCCTAAAACTTATAAAATTATGAAAAAAAAATAGTTAGGAAATGATGACAACTCTATATTATACAAAAATACAAGTTTTACACAATTGTCAATTAGATTTCAGACACTATAGTTTTTTTTTTTTTGGAATAGTAGTTTAAATACTGTTAAAAAAACATTTTTTCATACCTTTTTAACAAATACTTTTACCTATTTCTGGATCCCTGACAAAAGGGACAAAAGTGAATTTAAATTTATTGTTAGTAAAGTAATAATTAGTTACAGTATGGATTTAGTTGGGAGCTAAAGTGTCGAGGTTGACAAAGTCATTTAATTTAAAGCTAAAGGGTCGATGGCGTTCTGTCTTGTTCCTCTATCTGGTCAGACATGTGGAATAGTTATGTGGTGTAAAGCTATCTCATTAATCAAGTATTGAAAGAAAAAACTTAGCAAAATTGCTAGTGGTGTGGATGCGAATCTTCTTTAATCAGAGTTCTTTCATACATTTTTCTCTAAGTGGTAATATAAACTTCCACGGGAGGGGGGAGAAAGATTTGACCAATCGCCTAAAATAATATTATTACGACTCGCTTATTAAACCCTAAGGTTTTTTAAAAAAGCGAAATGTTACAGGTTTATCTCTTCAAGCAAAAAAAACATATTTTTAGCAAAAGAAAAAAATGTATCAACGGCAAGAAAATGTATACACTGAAACACTGTGCGTAATTAAAGTAACTAACAGTTTTCCAAACCTAAATCTTTTTCTTCAAATATTTTATTTAAGAGTCTGTTACAATCGTGTCAAAGATGAAAATATTTAAAACATGTAATTTGACTCTCATTCTAATGGGACAACTACTCAATTAAAGGTAATCTTTTGTTCTAGGTCAGGGGTCGGCAACCTTTTGAAGCGGAAGAGCCAAAAGTTACAATTTTCAAAATTTCCCTGGTTTTAAAGAGCTACTAACATTGTTTTATTTCAAATATCTTATATTTTTATTAAGATTATTAGTATTTGTTCAAGGAGCTGGAGAGCCGCATATTGATATCAAAAGAGCCGCATGCGGCTCGCGAGCCGCAGGTTGCCGACCCCTGTTCTAGGTACGTAAAATCGCCCGCGACTAGTATTGTGAATAACAAATTGAATCCATAAATTTTAATAATTATTTTACATTTTGAGGATGATTTATGTTTTGAAAAATACAAAAATTTTTCCTTGTTTCATTTATTTACCAGTTTTTAACAATTGAATTAAAAATGTTTAGTAATAAATGAGGACTAGCGATGTTTCCATGAGATGCAACCATGCTCATTTACTATAGCAGCCATCTTTTTAAGGTTGTTTTTTATTTCTTTTTTTTGTAAACTTATGGCGCGAGATTCAGGGGAAGCCTCTCTAATTTACAAATGGCTGCAGTTTATATAGCAAATCAGAGTTACTTCCAGTTAGCCCCCCTCCCCCCCCGAAAAAATACTACCGCCCCCCCCCCCCGAACGAAATGAAATGTTTATAATTTATATAAAAAATATATACTTTCAACAGTGTCCGCATCCCCCCCCCCCTGAAGAAATTCTAACGTCCCCTCCCCCGAAAATGTCAAGTGCCCCCCCCCCCCCCCGAAGAAAAAAGTCTGGAAGAAACAATGTAGCAAATCTTGCTCGCAAACACTGCTGTTTAATGTTAATTTCTGGCCTATATTGATATATTTAGCCACTGATTTATAATTATTCATATATCTATATTATTTGACACACATATATCACAATTATTAAAGCCTTGACAGTGAGGTAACTTTTTCGTACATTACTAGCCGCGGGCGATTTTACGTACCTAAAACGATAGATTACCAATTCAATTGTAGATTCAGGAAAACACGGTCATGTACGGTAGATCTGTGACGAAGTTTAATACTACGGTGATAAAATGTTCAATTTTATTCAAGATTTCGACTTTAAGTTCTAACCTAAATTCTTGTTGAATATAATTAGAAAACAGTCTATATTACATGGGACGGAGTGGTCTAGCGGTAGAGAGCTGGACTGCTAGCCCGTTAGTGTCGAGTTCGATTCCGGGTTCAAGTCAGTAGAGCGTCCCTGAGTCCACCCAACTCTGATGGGTACCTAACTCACGTTAGGGAAAGTAAAGGCGGCTGGGCATAGTGCTGACCACACTATCTCTTCATATGCCAAGGTCACAGAAACAAGTGAACTCTACTTCACTTGCCCCATAGACCGTCAGGTGTGAAAGGGAAACTTGACTTGACTATATTACTTGAACTTTCCGCTAAAAAATGATAATAGAATATAAATAGTTTATCTACATTTTATATATTAGATTATTTAAACGAAACTGTGACTATTACAGTTAATAGCTTGTGTACAGCGTTTCTCATTAATTATCCAGGGATACCCAGACTTTTATTATTTTGTGAACGTATGCAACATTTTTTTTTTCCTTTTTTTTTCCTTTTTTTATAGACAAGGAAAATATTTTTTTTTAAATTATACAGGTAGTTTCTAAACTAACATTAATGTTTGTTTCCTACATCCTGTTTACGTGATTAAGGGGGAAGGCTCCGGTAAAAAAAAAACTTTTTTAATACTCGTTAGAAAACAGTTATTTCTTTACAGCATTATTAAGATACATCCGCATATGCATTTCCACTTTAAAAAATTGGTGGAAAAATCTTGGTAACTATGACAACGGCGGCCATCTTGGAAAATTAACCCCTTCGTAGGTTTTCCACCATTCATAAAATATTACATTTTAAGCGCAATAAACAATCAATTCATAATCTTCTTCCATATTTTGGGGTAATCAGCTAAAAATTTTAAGTGCATATCTTCAAACTAATTTTTTATGAATTTTCAAAATATGTGTCTGTTCAAAACACTTAACTTTGGGGAATTTTGGGGCATTAAAACTAGTGTTTTTTTTCAGTGGAAATGCATATGCGGATGTATCTTAATAAAGCTGTAAAGAAATAACTGTTTTCTAACGAGTATTGAAAAAGTTTTTTTTACCGGAGCCTTCCCCCTTAAATAATTCACAAAATGTTTTACGATGAATATGTTTCCCTGAGTTTGGTCTCATACAATCAGTCGTGTTTGTAACACACGGTAACAAGTAGTTATTTTGTTATAGTTTAGATATTCTGATTTTCTTCATTACCCCCCCCCCCCTCCCCTTTCCACATTATAACCACTAATGACATCGAGCAGAAAACAATGGCTGCTATAACGAACTAAACTCTACTAACCTGGTATTAGGAAGTTACTAGACTGAGACCACGTGACCACACCCCTATTATACCCGTACAATAAACAAGAACAAACAGGAGAGGTCAACGTGACAACAGACATCACATAACACGAGGGTTGAACATGAACAATACAGACAGGTAACATATAACACGAGGGTTGAACATGAACAATACAGACAGGTAACATATAACACGAGGGTTGAACATGAATAATACTAATACAGACAGGTAACATATCACACGAGGGTTGAACATGAACAATACAGACAGTATGAATCCTCAACAACGGTTAAGCAAATTTTAAGACTACTTAAATAATGATTCTTAAAATAAAGCTAGTGTGGCCCCTTTGGAAGTGAAAATATGGTACAAGTTGTATTTTAATATTATCTAAAAGAAGTACAACTTGTTTGCATATTTACAATTGCATACATTTTTTAAGTAAAACAATAAGTAGAGATGGTGTATTTTGGTATGACGTGTTCGATTCGTATTTGTTTGAGCTATTTTGGTAAGTTATTTCCCTTGCATTGTAAAATTGTGTCCCTTCTGTAAGAGATATATATTTAATTAATATTAAATAAAAGGATTCTCGTGTAGTTATGCTCAGTGGCGGAACTAGAAAAAATGGGCCACCCCGCAAAAAAAAATTTTTTGGCCCCCCCATATATATATATATATATATATATATATATATATATATATATATATATATATATATATATATATATATATTTATATATATATATATATATATATATATATATATATATATATATATATATATATATATATATATATATATATATATATATATATATATATATATAACACGCTATCATTCGTGTATTTATTTGAGACGTTTGCCTTGTTTTCTAGAACAGTGGTTATTAAATGTAAACAATGTCGGCACTTTATTTCTTGGATATTAGTTGTTGGAGCGCTAGTTTGTCTACACTACCACCGATACGAGCCAGCGAAGTTGTTGAGGCGCTATATATTCGCTTCTTGTAAGGCTAAGAGCGGGAGGGGAGGTCTGAGAAAGGAACTTAAAAGGGACAACAAAGCACCGATGTGCTTTTATCCATCAGTACCAAATTTGGGATGGTCTCAAAAAGCCGTCTTAATGTCTAGCGGCCTCTCGCGCAATAGATGTTTTTTTCAAAAGAATTTTGCCGACAACAGCGTGTATTTGATTGTAGGAAAAAGAATATACAAGAGCTTGGGATGGTGTCTATAGAATAAAGAAAGTCCAACCGCAGCTACATTATTCTTTTTTCAAAACAACCATCAGGTCAAAAATGCAAGAAAATTAATTTTAACTTACAATTTTTTATTTTGGCCGGCTGTGGCCCCCCCCCCCCCCGCATTGCGGGGTCTGGCAGCAATGTAGTTCCGCCCCTGGTTATGCTTACTTACTTATAGAACATTTAACATTTTTTTAAAAATAATAAGTAAATGGTTATTCTGAGTGAAAACGATACATAAGATAAAGGTTGAAAAACTCGATATTACTGTAGGACATTGTGATTTATATAAAACATGTTGTTTTTTTTTTTTGGTTTTTACTTGTTTTTAATTCTTGTTTTATTTTGAATGTTTACTGAATTAATTCGCTTGTGTTTTATAAAATTGTGTATACAAAAGAAGTAAAACATTATGTTAGTCAGAACAAAAGTTCTAACACACTACATATAATACTCTTTGTTGGGCAACAGTATTACATTTTTAAAAAAAAGTCATTTTGCTAGTTTTTACAGCACATATCGTACTTGAAAACAGGTCGTTTATTATCGTAGTTATTCTCCTGCGAAAACACGACAGTAGCGTATTGTCGTTAAGGGAAAGGTTTAAGTGTACACCAGGGGTCGGCAACCCTTTGAGACGGAAGAGCCAAAATATGCAACTTACAAAATGTACCAGTTTGTAATGAGCCACTAATATTTTTTTAAATTTGGTGTATATATATATATATATATATATATATATATATATATATATATATATATATATATATATATATATATATATATATATATATATATAAATTAATAGCTTTAAATATGAACTAATATTTATTAATATATTTTTTTTTAAAAATACACATGTATCGCAAAAAAGGTTTTGTAATATTTTAGCTAGCTCTGCTAGAATAATAAAATTAGTAATCAAATAATATTAGTTAGATCGATTGTAGCATTGACCTTGCATGCCGTTTGAAAGTTTGTTTAAGTTTCAAGCACGCCTCTAAACTTGTATTTGTTAGTTTATAAACAACCTTAGTTTTATTTTAATACATTAAAATCAACAACAACAGAAAGCAACATTATTTACTCTCAAGGGCAATATTACTACGAAATCAGACACGCTGATTTTATTGAAGTTTTATAAATATTGTTTACTCATGTTATTAGAGCAAGAAGTTGACAAAGCCAACAGTAAAATAAAGCATCAAATCTATAAATGGGACAATGAATTGATAAAGAAATACATTTAGGAGCCCCCTGGTAAAGTTTAAATAAAACTACAACAACCCGCTACAACCCGTTGTCATCGTGGCCCTTAGTTTGAGGTCTGTACTGTATAATGACTATTCTTAATTATTTAAACAGAAAAATGTTAATGAAAGATCCTTATTGTCATATCCGCACTCTGTGACATCATCCCTGGTCACATCACCAAAGATCAAAATAACCAACTTTTTAAAAAAAATGTTTACGTATTTTGTTTATTTCGGGAGTCTTTCCTTAAGGGGGAGGGGTGAGGGGAGGATATATTTAGCCACCATACGCACCCAATGAAATGTAAACTCACGACATTATCTTTAGTAAATAAATGCTAACTGAAAGACACTTTGGCTCTCAACTTATTACATGTAGAGTTTCTTCCAGGCATCTTTTACAGCCCCCCCCCCCCCCCGAACGAAATGAAATTTATATAATTTATATAGAAAATATATACTTTTAACAGTGTCCGCCCCCCCCCCCCCCACCCGAAGAAAGTCTACCGCCCCCCGAAAATTTCAAGTGCCCACCAGAGAAAAAAGTCTGGATAAAACACTGATTACTGGCCGTACATAACATACACTCACCAAAATTACTTTTGTCCCTTCACAAAGTTATTTCCCTTTTTAAACTTAAAATGATTTTCATAGGGGTTGTAATATACTATGTGGGTAACTTAAGGTGTGCTAAGATTATCTCTGTCGGGCAACAATAGAAGATTATTTAAAGAAGTCAGCTTTGCATTTTAAAAACATAACTTATTGTATTTCTAAACCAACACGTCGTGTATATCGTTGTAACGAACTATTCCGTAGATTTGAATGTTACCTGTGCCTGTGACCAGGACCGCACCGGGTGACACCATTTAGGGGGGTGACACCAAGGCAAAAAATAGCAAAATATATAGAGAAAAACTTGAGAGGGGGGGGGGGGCGCAAATCGAAAGTTTGAGAGGGGGGTGCAAATCGAAAACTTGAGGGGGGGGGTGGAAATCAAAAGTTTGAGTGGGGGGTGCAAATCATATACTTGAGAGGGGGTGCAAATCGAAAGTTTGAGGGGGGGGGGGTGCAAATCGAAAACTTGAACGTTTGTCCCCGGGAAGGGTCGCTACGCCTCTGGGGGGTGACACCATTAAGTGCCGCACCGGGTGACACCCGACCTCGCTACGCCACTGCCTGTGACAGATACAATTAGAGTGGTTTTAAACTGGGTATGTAAGGAAATAGGAGATAAACGACAGCCATGTCTGACTGTTCCTTTATATTACATGAAGATTCTCACACGTATTTGAATTTCTCTTGAAATAAAGTTGTATTTTATTCATTTATTTTTAACTTTAAATATTTGTTTTGTATTGTTTTGTTACTTTACACGCTGAATATATGTTTATATATATATATATATATATATATATATATATATATATATATATATATATATATATATATATATATATATATATATATATATATATATATATATTTATATATATATATACTTTTATGAACGACAGCGACCCATTAGCTTTAGTAAAATAATGGTATCTTAATAACCCATTATACCTTAGCGCCCAACTAAATCTATACTTTAAATAAACTGCACTAACTATAATTTTAATTTGATTTTGTCCCTTATGCAAGGGATCCAGAAATATTAATAATGAACCAATGGAAGTAGATGCGGTGAAGCGTACTTTAACAATACTAATAAAACGTTTATTATAATAAAGTTAGTGTTTCTAGACTCTAATTGAAAATTTGATGTAATTTGCATTTTAAATACATCTCGTTTTAGTAGAGGGGTTTGATTACGTAACAGTTGTATACGTAGTTTTAAAAAGTCACTAATAACTTTAGTGCATTTTGGTGTTGTGAGTTTTGATTTGTATTTGTTTTTTATCATCTTTGATTCATTTATTTCCCTTGCAATAAAACTTTTGTTTTCTAACAACAGGAAAGTGATAATATATTCGGCATTAGCCCGCGCCTTTTTTTAAATTGAATTCATCATAGTATTTCAAGTTACTATTAGATTTTTTTTCCGGGTCGTGGGAGGGGGTGAAAAGGGGGGGGGGGTGTGTTCACCGAACAGATGCCTGAAAGGAGCTACGTGTGTATCGCCTTTGACAATTCAACGAATATGATGTGTTAGTTGTTACGTTGAGAGTTTGACATTAGAAGTTATAGAAAAGTGAAAGCAGCCTCCTCTTAGTTACCTCCTCCAAGTTTAAAATAGTTTCAAACTGAATTATCTGCCCCTAATAGCCGTCACCAAACCCGACTCTACGATTGTTTTGTAAACACATTAGCGTAAACTACAACTCACCTGACCATGTGAGGGGGGTGGGGGTGGGGGTGAGGGGGTGAGGGTGGTAGCGATAGAGAGGAAGAGAGGGGACTGCAAGGCGCGCGCTTCCAGCTTGTTTTCTAACGTTTCCCAGAAGAGAATTATATATACGAGCCGACCCGCAGCGTATCATACGCCGCTATTTAGTTGTTTTATTTTCTACTTTTCAGTAATTCATAATTTGTGAATTCGACAGTACCAATGCTGCCACTGAAGATATTTGCTTTGAAACACTCCCCCCCCCCCTTTCCCCAAACCCCGAACCTACACCCCCCCCCGTGAAGGCAGCCTCCTCTAAGTTATTTCTTAGTTAACTCCTGTAAGTTTAAAATCGAACTAAATTATCTGCCCCTAATAGAAACCCGGCTCTACGGCTCTACGATTTATAAACATTTAGCTTTGTAAACATTAACGTGACCAAAGCTAACCAGACAATGTGGGGGTGGGGTGGGGGTGGTAGTGATAGTTATAGAGAGAAAAAGAGGGGACTGCAAGGATTCGCTTGCAGCTTGTTTTCTAACGGCTCACAGAAGAGAATTATATATATAGATAGATTTTCTCAATTTGTATTACTTCTCTCCCTCATAATGTGTTTGTTCTATTCATGTAGGGGAGGTAATGGTTATTGCATTTGATAATTAGTAGTATGGGTTGAGGCCAGAATAGATTAAAGAGTTAGCATAGCAGAATACTGAAAGATGGACCTTAAAAAATGTAAAAAACATACAACCTTCTATTAGTTTGTCATTTTTAGTCCTATAGACTTTGAAAATAAAAACGTAGATTGGTGGCTACTCAATAAACTCAAGTAACTGGTTACATACACACCACTTCCCATTCAAAAGAAAATATTGTAGGTAACTTTATAAAACAAGTTGATCGTATATCTTAGATCATGGGTCTCCAAACTGTTCAGTCCGAGGGTCGCATTGACTATCAAATTTCAGTTCGTGGGCCAGTTTCTACCAGGCATGTCTTTGATTTTTCTAGGCAAAGTTCCTCAGCCATCACCAACTAAAGTCTTTTCCTTGTACAAAAAGATCTCCGCGGGCCGGATGAGAGGACATCGCAGATGAAAGGTGTTTTTATAGTAATCGAGCTATGAATAATTGTAAGCTGAGAATATCAGGTAGATCAAATAGAGAAGTTGAAAAGTATTTTGAGTAATCGTGAGTTCAGTAATCGTGTTTTGTAAATATCGAGTAGTTAAGTTGGTTGTTGAGAATAGATTGTCGAGTTTATCTTTTGCAGTTCGGGAAATGAAGGAAGGGTACATATAGATAACATAGTGTTGTTACTAGGGCAGTGGACTTAACATAACATACTCGCTCGTCTAAGTTAATCTTTTAGACGTGTAAAATATACGAGACAATTTATAAACAGAAATAATATATTAAATGAAAAAGAAATGAAATATAAGGTGTAAATATCTTTTCTTTTGTTTAAGCAGTGTAGTTTTGAATAATAGTTATTTCAAGTAAAAATATATAAAAAACATAAGAGCCGTAATAGCAAATATAATATTCTTTTAGTTAGTCCAAATGTACGCATGCAACATTGTTATTTTTTTTTTTGGTGATGTCTACTTCATGTTACCTGTGTCTGTGACAGATACAATTAGATTGGTTTTAACCTGGGTATGTAAGGAAATTGGAGATAAATGACAGCCATGTCTGACGGTTCTTTTACATAACATACAACATATCACATAATATTTTTTGCAAGTGTTTGAATTTCTCTGGAAATAAAGTTGTATTTTATTTATTTTTGTTAACTTTAAATATATGTATTGTATTGTTACTGTACAAGCTGAATATGTATGTTGTGTATATGAACGTCAGCGACCCATTAGGTTCAGTATAATAATTGTATCTTTATTACCCATTATGCCTCGGCGCCCAACTAAATCTATACTTTAAATAAACTACACTAACTATAATTTTAATTTGATTTTTGTCCCTAATGCAAGGGATCCAGAAATCATTTTTATTCACAAAAAGTCAAATCATGGCGAAAGCGTATTCTAACAAAATACATAAAGAAAGATAAGATTATTATAATAAAGTTAATGTTTCTAGTCTCTAAGTGAAAATAGGATGTAATTTGCATTTTAAATACATCTAGTGCTAGTAGAAAGTTTTGATTACTTAGTAACTGTATACGTATTTTTAAAAGTTATAAATTATTTTTTAGTATTTTCTTTTTCTAATTTTGAACTTTTATTTGTTTAATATATTTGATGTGGTTATTTCCCTTGCAATTAAACATTTTTCTTTTGTAACAACAGGAAAGTGATAATATATTCGGTATTAGACCGCGCTTCTTAAATTAAACTCATCATAGTATGTCCAGTTACTATTAGACTTTCTTTTCTGAGGGGGGAGGGGGTGAGATCTTCCCAGAAGAGATGCCTGAAAGGAGCTTCGTGTGTATCGCCTTTGACAATTCATCGAATATGAGGCTAACGGTGATGTGTTAGTTGTTACGTTGAGAGTTTGACATTAGAAGTTATAGAAATCTGAAAAAGCTTTGTTATGTGGTCAAACCCCCTATGGTCCAACCCCCTGTGGTCAAAGCATCTGTTGTCAAAGCACTTAGGACCTTATTATCATACGCCAGCATTGGACAAACCACCTGTGGTCAAAGCTGCACACAACGCTTGTGATCAAACACCCGTTGACAAACCACCTGTGATCACAGACCCTCTGCTGAGAAAACACCTGTGGTCAAACCCTCTGTGGTCAAACCCTCTGTGGTCAAAGCTCCTATGGTCAAAGCTCCGCTATGGTCAAAGCCCCGCTGTGGTCAAAACCCCTATGATCAAAGCCCTATGGTCAAAGCCCCTCTGTGTTCAAACCCCCTATTGTTAATTCACCTCTGGTCAAAGGTCCGAGCACCCTAAATGGTGTCACCCGATGCGGTTCGCACACCCCGCCCATCCTGATTAGGGCATAGTATGTATAGTTTAATTTTGAAAAAGGCCCGGCTTAACACCGAATGCAATATCGTTCTTGTGTAGTTTTACATGCAAAGGGAAATATCTAAAACAAAATTAATAAAAAAAAATCAAATAAAAAAATAATAATTATGCACCATAGTTATTGAAGCTTGTTTCTTAAATGTATAAAACCGTAAAAGAAAAATCAGAAAATTGTTGTTACTTTATGTTATAAAAAAATACAAGTTGTATGTAATTTTTAATTAGATTAGTGACACATTAGTTTTATTTTTAGAATAGTTGTTTAAATATTTTTTTAATATATATTTATTCACTTACGCTTAACTAAGGTTTCATCATATTTTTTTATCTCTGACAAAAGGGTCACAAGTGAATGTAATTTTGACAATTTTGTGTTAGTATAGTACAGGGGACGGCAACCTTTTGATACGCGAGACCCAAAAGTTACAATTTACTAACGTTCCCAGTTTTTAAAGAGCCACAACATTTTTAGTTCAATATTCTGTATTTGATTAGGATAAGGTAAATAAAGTTGATTTGTTATTTAAAATAAATAGCTTTAAATATGAAATAATATTTATTCATATAAAACATACACATGTTTCGCCAGAATAGTAAAATTAGTAATCAAATTATATTATTCTAGGACTATCTCAATCCACTTTAGAATTTTAATTTTATTTTTTCTTTACGGATATCACCGGCTCAGGAGGTGCCTCCCATTAGCCAGTTAGGCCTCAACACGGCAAGTGCCAACTGACTGGCTTGGATATCGGTTTGAATAACTTGCATCGTTCGCTTCTATTTTTTGGTTCTCACCAGGCTTATCCTCCATCCCACTGAACGCAGGGTAAACTCGTACCCCACCGTCCAGTAAAAATGAAATTATATAACTATAAATATTTGAGCAAGGAGCTGGCGAACCGCATCTGGACCTCAAAAGAGTCGCATGCGGCTCGCGAGCCGCAGGTTGCCGACCCCTGGTCTAGGGTCATTAAGTTACCATCATTTTACTAAAGCTAATGTCGTTCTATCATGTTCCTTTATCAAGTCAGATATGTCGAATATGTATGTGTGTAGAACCGTCTCAATAACTAAGTATTAAAAGAAAAAAAAATCGCCTTTAATCAGGCTTCTTTCAGACATTTTTCTCTAAGTGGCAATTAAAACTTCCGGGTAAGGGGGAGGGGTGACTTTAAATTTCCGAGAGTGGGGAAACTGGTTAAACTATATCTCGAACATCCACCCCTCCCCACGTGAAGACGCAAAAATTATCCTTCTTTTGCGGGTGGTGAAAATTGAACCTTTTTAAGGGTCATGTAAACAAAACAAGGGATACAACTTATCAAAATTAATAATTAAAAATAAATAAATAAGTAATTAGTACAATTCGCAAAACAAATTTTATAAATGAAAGAACTTTTAAACAAAAATAAATACAAACTGAAATAATGTACATTTAAATATGTTTTCTTTAATGAAAGCATTGAATATATTTTTAAATCTGAAAATGAAAACTTTAGCTTTATTTTAAGATAAATTTATTTTATAATGGTAATTCTTAAAACTTTAGATAATATAAAATGTACAACAGATTATAGTTTTTGGCTCCCTCTAAAAAGGGTACAAATTAAAATTATAAATTTAAAAAAATTGCTACTGAAGTAAGGTGTTTGAAAAACCTCTATCGTCGGGGTGACGCACTTACATTTACGTAAACTGTTGAAACATTGTGTGTAGTCTGTATGAGAGTGTGGACGTGAGGTTACATAATCAAACTTTTTAATAATTAAATTTTGTTGACTATTAATTATTTTAATCATTTCATTTTTAATCAAAAAAGTAGACAGATGAAACTTGTATTCACATTGTTCTCTACAGATTGAAGCAATCACGCTAAATCACGTTTTCTATTGATTTTTTTAATTTTAATTTTTGGATCTCTTCGAAAAGATAAAACAACAAGTGATAAATTAGCAAAAATTACCTGGGAAGGTTTATTGACGGCTGAAGGTAATATATTCGGTGCTGTCGGGTCGATAAAGCACATTGATGTCAAACCTAAAAGTTACGAGATGAGGCTCCATAGCTTGAGACAGCAACTCATTTGAGAGAGAAAACTCCAAAACTCAAACAACTGATGGTAGCACGTCAACAGAATGTAATGGCCATGGTGTCAGTATAGAACAGTGTTTTATTCAGGCAACACTCCGGGTAATGATGGCATCTATGTTTACAAAATTAATACCTATATAGTAATCGAGCAATGAAATAAATAGAATAAAGGTTATGATTCCGATGTGAATATTTTACTATTTTTATGACTTAATCATTGTTTTATTATTTCTATTGTTAACTATGTAAAAATGAAAAACACATTTTAAAACAAAAAGATCATTATTTAGAGCTGTTAGTACACTTTTAAATATTTTTTCCTCAGACTTTATTCTTCTCTAAAATAAATTCATCATATATTTCCGGAAAGAAGAAATTACTATAAAATAATTTTTATTGTAACAAAAAACAGAAAAATATGATAAAAAGAAGAAAATTGATGTGACAACAGTGATTCAGATGTTTCAATTATTGCGTTCTTGTGCGTACATTTTGATAGCTGTATGTGGCGTTGTCTTTGAAATGAATAGAGCGCTTTATGTACCATCATACAACTTTCTAACGCTAACACAGTGGACACAGACGACACTTGAACAAAAACATATTAGTGGAAATAATATTTTATGTAGGCCAACCAGAACAAGCCTTCGCCGTTTTGGAAGTTAACAAAGGGGACAACTGGGTATTGAATTGTTGATCTGTCGTCCACACAACTTGGTGGTTGACATAGAGGGTGATACACACACCCTCCTCACCAAGCTCAATAGTTGACATAGAGGGTGATACACACACCCTCCTCACCAAGCTCAATAGTTGACATAGAGGGTGATACACACACCCTCCTCAGTGGTTGACATAGAGGGGGATACACACACCCTCCTCACCCAGCTCAATGGTTGACATAGAGGGTGATACACACACCCTCCTCAATGGTTGACATAGAGGGTGATACACACACCCTCCTCACCCAGCTCAATGGTTGACGCAGAGGGTGATACACACCCTCCTCACCCAGCTCAATGGTTGACGCAGAGGGTGATACACACCCTCCTCACCCAGCTCAATGGTTGACATAGAGGGTGATACACACTCTCCTCAATGGTTGACATAGAGGGTGATACACACCCTCCTCACCCAGCTCAATGGTTGACATAGAGGGTGATACACACTCTCCTCAATGGTTGAAATAGAGGGTGATACACACACCCTCCTCACCCAGCTCAATGGTTGACATAGAGGGTGATACACACACCCTCCTCAATGGTTGACATAGAGGGTGATACACACGCCCTCCTCACCCAGCTCAATGGAAGGTGGACAGTTTGCTCCCTATGTTATATAAGCAAACACGGTCATGTTGCCTGTAGAAATGTGTTCATGTGTGTTAGTGACAATACAATTAGAGATTAAGATAGCAACTACATGGAGGTCTTAGAGCAGGTGGAGTCAGGTTAATTATATAAGAACCATCCAAAAAAAACTTGTAATGAACGGAATTAATATTTTTAATATTCCCTTTCAAAAGGGAGCCAGAAATAATCTTGATTGTCAGTATACACATGGTTAAGCGACGGGCAATTTTATACTTATAGTGTATCTTTTGAAATAAAGCTAGTGCTTCTTACAATATAATTTAACCCTTATTTTTTAATAGGTATGCAAAAGTTTAAAGATTAAACATAAATCAATAACAACATTTTAAACGTCAAAATATTTTTATTTAAGAAAGATATTTGTATAGAGTATTTAATTAATTACTCATTTAGTAGTTATGGTTAACAACTGCCATAAGTTTTCTCCCTTACTTGTATTTTCTTTATATTTACATGTGGCGGAGTAACACTGTTCTTGAGGCCAAACCTACTTGTATTATCCGCTGATTAAAAAAAAAAGATGAACATTTTACAAACAAATGAAACGTTGTTTTAAAATATTATCGATCTCAAATCAACAAAGTTTGTTTAGATTGAATGCATAGGCGTCTTAAAATTTTTAAAATTATTTTTTTTTAAACTGAACAAATATTGTTTAGACTGAATGCTTAGAAGTTTTGTAAGTAAGCAATCAGTTTTTCAATAAGAAGGCAGTTGGGTGGACGAATTATTTGTGTTGATATTTATTAGCTCATATACGTGTTTCTACCAAGTTATGGGACCTGACTGTCTATGTGGGTAATGTAGTAGAGCTCATCTGTCTCTTTGATCTCAGCTGTTGAAGGGATAATTTAACCAGCTCTGTGATGATCCGTCTTTACGTTGACGTTGTCTAGCATAATTCAGGTACCCAACAGACAGAGCTGAGTAGACTACGACCTACCGAGTCATACACGGAATCCGAACTCGAGATTTTTCTGTTATCAGTTACAATCTAGAATTTATAAAAGAAATTATAAATACATTATTTCCCATGCAAATGAAAACAAGACTTCAACTTATAAAACCAAACTCTTTTTGTATTATTGTATTTATTTGCCGATTTATTATTATATTTATGTCTGTATTTATGATAAAACAAAAACTTATTTGGATAAATTGTATTAGACTATTAAATATGTATTACTGTAAACTCTTATAACAAGTAAAAGGCAATTTAAACCCTTTTCCCACATCCTTTCCATTTTACAAAATAATAAATTTACGTATCAAACACCCCCATCCCCACACTGATATAAATCATCTCTTTCAAAGATACCATCATGGAGGGAAAAAAAACATCGTGAACGATAAAAGGGAAATAACTGCTTAAATATTCCACCGTCCCGTCATTACATCGGTTATATCCCCTTATCAAACGAGTATCTAAAATTCGAATCACTTCTTGTTTACAAAAAGATACAGAACCTGGAAAAAGATCGACCCCAGCTCCAAACTACTTAAACTAGATTTCTGGTCTGATGGTTACTAACATTGTACTTATAATATCAACAAACATATTTCAACACATTGTATTAAACTGTCAAATTATGCATTACTGAAATCCTTTTTACAAGTGGAAAATAAACCCCGTTGTAATATCTAGCTTTATAGACTGCAATCTTTATAAATAGGCCTATACATGTATTCACCCTTTTACTCCTTTCATGATCTTGATGTTTATTTCTCTTTTATTATTATAACTTAATTTTTTGCCCTACACATTAGATCAGACATTGTTAAACTAGTTTCTTTTTCTTGTGTGTAAATAGAATACTAGTTGGTAAACACTTGGTTTATCTATCTATGCTGTGGTGGTCATAGGTGCAACTAAAAGACGGCGTGTTTGATTGGGG
Source organism: Physella acuta (assembly GCF_028476545.2). Taxonomy (NCBI): domain Eukaryota; kingdom Metazoa; phylum Mollusca; class Gastropoda; family Physidae; genus Physella; species Physella acuta. The sequence continues at coordinate 627,191 of NW_026732040.1, forward strand.
ATTGTAACCAGCTCGGTCATAGAGTACATTGAGGGCAGCACTCACAGAGAACATTGTCAGCAGATCATGAGATACGGAGTTATACAGTCAGTGTTTCTTCCAGACTTTTTTCTCCGGAGGGGGGGGGGGGGGCACTTGAAATTGGGGGGGGGGGGGTCGGTAGACTTTCTTCGGTGGGGGGGGGGGCACTGTTAAAAGTATGTATTTCTATATAAAGTATATAAATTTCATTTAGTTCGGGGGGGGGGGGGGCCCTCCCCGAAAATATGCCTGGAAGAAACTCTGGATACAGTGTGTGGACTAGTGATATTGGAGGTTTATTGATTTTCATGTTATTTTTGGAACTGATTATTCATTAAGAAATAAAGTGTTGTAATCTCGAACCTGCAGTCAGAGTGTGATTCTTTAGAAAAATCGGATGTGTCAATGCCGAATCAGGTGTCCACAGCCTAGCAGCTGAATTCCTAAGTCGTGGACAAATACCTACACGACAGGTGGTAAGACACCTCTGTCGCATCTAGGTGCTGCGAGAAGGGGTACAACACAACCTATCAAGGTACGTCACACGTCTGTCACATTTGGTGTCGTCGGCAGGATGGAAACGAGAAACACACACAAACAACCACGAATCGTAAATCAATTACACCCTCGGTTACACATGCAAACACATTGGTATAAGACAGGCGCCGTGATACAATATATATATATATATATATATATATATATATATATATATATATATATATATATATATATATATATATATATATATATATATATATATATATATATATATATATATATATATATATATATATATACTTCTCTTCTTGGAGACGATAGAAAACACAAAGCTGTAAGCGCGCTCCCTACCACTCCCACCCCTAACTGTGGTTCACGCTAAATGTTTACAATCGAAGAGTTGGGATTAGTGACGGCTATTAGGGGCAGATAATGTAGTTTGAAACTATTTTAAACTTAGGGGAGGTAACTAAGATGAGTTTGCTATCGGGTTGGGGGGTAGGGCGGGGTAGGGGTTGGGGGAAAGTAATGGGTATCGTCCTTAACGACCATCTGATAGCGTTTTAAAGCAAATATTTTCAGTGGCAGCATTGGTACTGTCGAATTCACAAATTATGAATTACTGAAAAGTAGAAAAATAAAACAACTAAATAGAGGCGTATATTACGCCGCGGATCGGCTCGTATTCAATATTTTACCTCCCTTTAATATTGTGTTTGTTATTACAGGGGAGACTATCAGCTTGCAATTAGCTTTTTTTACAAAATAAACTTGTAAAAAATTAGTAAATTACAAAGTATACCATTTGTCGCTCATTTCACACAAAATATTATTTATATCAATTTTTGTTTTAATCAATATTATATGTAATTTATTTATTTTCAAATAGTTTTTAATTTTATCTTAATTTAGTTACGATGATAAAAACTTTAATATTATTTTTTTAATTAATTATATATTTATAATAGCATCTCAAGATGGGATTTGTTTAAATTAAATAGATCTAAAAAAATTTTTTGGATCCCTCAACTGGACAAATTGTAATTTTAAAAAAGAGAGGTGTGGGAGGACTGCAACAGATACAGATATACAAACAGATGTTTAAAAAGGAAGAATGTTTGATCTGTTGTGTCTCATTGTACTCTACAAAACATACCAGCTGCTTATAATAATTAAAACATTTATTTCAGCTCTACTTAAAAGCTCAAACCCCCTCAACCCACCACGACTATGAAAAAAAAATCCATTGAATCACCTTTTAATTACACATTTGCATTTTCAGGTTTAAAAATAAGATTGTAATTAGACGTTTTGTATTAGTTCTTTTTATAAGCAAACCATCTTAAATGAATTTAAGTAGGCTACATGTAAGAAAGAAATATTACTATAGTTAATCTGTATCAGTCCTCACAAAACGATGATGAAAACTGTAATACTAAAGCGAACATGGCAAGGCAAACTGACTCTGTACATTACAAGTCTGAGGTAAAAAATAATTCAAAAGGGACAATCATTCACTATAACTTTCGAATATATTACAATTAATTAAAAGGATAGGGTTACCTTAATTAAATTATGTTGAACTTTGTAGCAATTACCAATCGCTACGCCATTGCATTTTTAAACGTAGTAAAATTTCTTAATAGATTCAGGGGCGGAACTATCTGAGCCGTTGGAACACCGGGAAAAATCCTATTGGGCCGCCATGAAAAATTCCCGTTGGGTCGCCAGGATCAGTGCTGTGTAAAGCGCATAATACAACGCCGATTCTAGCCGGAAAAAGATATGCATGCGCAATGGAGAGAAACCACCGCCTTCTTTCACGGCGATGTTTTCGATGGTACTGCGCATGCGTGTGTTAACAAACAAACCGCAGAACCCAATCCCTGTCCCTAACCCTTAACCGAACCCTCGCGCTGCTATTAAGGCAACTGCGCATGCGCAGACCTATTGTGTTTCGTATCTTCTGCCGAAAAATCTTTTTTCGAGTAGTCACTTCTTTTTAATTAATTAATTGTATTCACTCCACTTGTATCAATATGTATCCTATTTTTTATATCTGTCTATCATAAAAATGTAATATATCATTTGATATTGAACCCTTTATGGTGTTTTAATAATGTACAATATGTTATGTATGTTCTTTCGTTGATTAACTGGCGATTGCGAAAGAAAAGAAAGTTCGCCATTAATGAAAAAAATTATAACAATAAGCCTATATAATAGAATCACATTTATTACCTATACGATACTGCATGCAACGCATAGCCTTTTTTTTATTAAACGCGCTATTCACAAGGTATTGTTAAATTTATTGTACTTTAGCGAGAGTATGTGATTAATGAGCAACACCTAAATATCACATTAGTAGGAGAAAAAAAAAAGAAACCAAAATACAGCCCCCAGTGAGGATTGAACTCACGACCCCTGGTTTACAAGTTAGTCTGTTATCTGTATTCTTAAATTTCGTTTGTACACTAAATACCATATACAAAAATTGTCCATTTGATTTAGTTGAAAATTTGCCAAAATAAAATGTAGATTTAAAACCTGAACTTTAATCGAATTTGTTGTTGAATATTTAAAGTAAAGGATAATCCTCTTTATTGCTTTTTTTTTTTAAACTCAGATTTTGTTTTATGTAGATGTTATATGAAAATGTCTGGTACGTAAATGTACTAGATTCTATATCATTTTTTTTTAATTTCGCTTTGGGAAAGGGAATACCTTTTCCTCTTCCCTCCCCCACCCCCTTTCAACTTCGCCCCCCTCCCCCCAACTCAGTAGCTAGGTCAAAGACTTCACAATAGCTCTATAATTGTTGTAATTACAATCATAGGCATCGCGATGGGGGAGGCAGGGGTGCGAACCTCACCGGGTGACACCATTTAGGGGGCGAGGTGACACCAAGGCAAAAAAATAGCAAAATATAAACAGAAACATGATAATTCCATTTAATTAAGTGATTAATTTGAGTGAGTTAAATAGTCTTTTAAGAGCAAATTTGACAAATCCCGACAAGGGTAGAGCGGGGGGGGGGGGGGTGACACTATGACGTAAACCTGCTAATGACAGTCAAAACATGCTACATCAAGCTGTATTTATAACCGACTATAGATAAAAATCGTTAGTATTATCTAAGCACAGTTTAAAGCAATCACCTCAGGGGTGAGGAAGGTGGGTGAGTGGGGGGGGGGGGAAGTTACATTAACTCAATGTTGCTAAATATGCCGGAGATAAACGGTTTGGTTGAGAATAGTAATAACGTATGTGTCAATCCATGTATGGGGGGAGGTAAAAAAAAATGAAATACATCCAGAAAAAAATATATGTGAATACATATACACATGCGTATATACATACATACAAAAGTATATGTAATATATAAATATAAAGCAACGTGGTCGGGTGCCCGATATGGCACTTCCCGGCCCCTCAGGCGCTTTCTGATCTATCTATATATATATATATATATATATATATATATATATATATAATTCTCTTCTGGGAGCCGTTAGAAAACAAGCTGCAAGCGCCTCCTTGCAGTCCCCTCTCTTTCTCTCTATCACTATCACTACCACCCCCACCCAACCCCCACATTGTCTGGTGAGCTGTGGTCACGCTGTTTACATTTTACAATCGCTGAGACGGGTTTGGTGACGGCTATTAGGGGCAGATAATTTAGTTTGAAACGATTTTAAACTTAGAGAAGGAAACTAAGAGGAGGCTGCTTTCACGTGGGGGGGAGCGGGGTTTAGTGTTTTTAAGCAAATATTTTCAGTGGCAGTATTGGTACTGTCGAATTCACAAATTATAAATTACTGAAAAGTAGAAAAAAAAACTAAATAGCGGCGTATGATACGCAGCGGGTCGGCTCGTATATATAATTCTCTTCTGGGAGCCATTAGAAAACAAGCTGCAAGCGCCTCCTTGCAGTCCACTCTCTTTCTCTTTATCACTATCACTATCACTACCACCCCCACCCCACCCCCACATTGTCTGTTGAGTTGTGGTCACGCTGTTTACATTTTACAATCATAGAGACGGGTTTGGTGACGGCTATTAGGGGCAGATAATTTAGTTTGAAACGATTTTAAACTTACAGGAGGTAACTAAGAGGAGGCTGCTTTCACGGGGATGGGGTGGGAAGGGGGGTTTAGTATTTTAAAGCAAATATTTTCAGTGGCAGCATTGGTACTGTCGAATTCACAAATTATGAACTACTGAAAAGTAGAAAATAAAACAACTAAATAGCGGCGTATGATACGCCGCGGGTCGCCTCGTTTCAATAATTTTGGCAACGATACGATCAAGAAATAAAATTGCCTTGGCAATTGCCTCATCTGGAATTGCAGCAACACTTTTAGATGGTGGTCGAACAGCACATTCAGCCCTAAAATTACCGTTGAATTTGCATTCCATCGAGACGCCAACATGCAATATCACCTAAAATTCATCTGGAATTGCAGCAACACTTTTAGATGGTGGTCGAACAGCACATTCAGCCCTAAAATTACCGTTGAATTTGCATTCCATCGAGACGACAACATGCAATATCACCTAAAATTCTGGAATGGGCAAAGTTCACCAAACATGTGAGCTGACCATATGGGAAGAATGCAGGAAGGCGCTAAAAAAAACATTTGAAGCGATTGATGGCACAGTTCAAGATTTGAGGGATATTGGGCAGATCTTTGGCGGATCTATCATTTTATTGTCATTTTATTTTAGACAAAGTCTGCCAGTTATACCACGTTCAACAACGGCCGATGCGCTTTATGCATGTCTCAAATCATCTGTTCTATGGCGACATGTAAAGAAATTATCCTTGACAATCAATATGCGTGTTCAGCTTCAATATGTGCATCCGCCGAACGTTTTGCAAAACAATTGGGAATATGACAGTTGAGAAATGGTAACAATATATTAAAATGCTATATACGTATCAATTAATATGTAAAGATATTATAATGATAAATATGTTATAGTAAAAATGTACAACGAATGTTATAATAGTTTTCAGTATAAAATTAGTTTATACATTTTTGAAGATGCAAATTAAATGTAATAATACTTCCTTTTTTAAAGGAATGATAAGTTTCAATAAAAAATGTAAATGTAATGTCATCATTACTTTCATAATGTGTTTCTTTAATTTTTTTAAACTTTTAAGATCGCATTAACGCGCGGGAAGGGCACACTATAGTTATATATAAATCACAATGTCCTATAGCAGAGTTTCTTCCAGGCATCTCTTCGGGGGGGGGGGGGGGGGGGCAAAGCCCCCCCGAAAAGTTTTTACCCCCCCCCCCCGAACGAAATGAAATTTATATATTTATATATAGAAAATATATACTTTTAATAGTGTCCGCCCCCCCCCCCCCCCCCAAAGAAAGTCTACCGCCCCCCGAAAATTTCAAGTGCCCCCTCCCCCCCCCCCCCGGAAAAAAAAGTCTGGAAGAAACAATGTCCTATAGTAATATCGATTTTTCAACCTTTATCTTAAATATCGTTTTCACTCAGAATAATTTTTTACTTCTTTTTTTTTTAAAGATCTTTAAGTAAAACAAGTTAATAAAAAGTCTAGTGACAATTTAAGCGCAATTTCCTCATGTTATCCATAACAATTGTAAATCGAGATAAATCATATATTTAGCAAATAAATAATGCAACACAAGTAGTTTTAATAATTCATAACAAAATAGAAAAAATATTTATTAACGAGATTTTTTAAAAATTGCGGACGTGTAGGGAGTATTTAGTTGTCGCGCTCTCTATATTGCTATATAGTACTGTAGTGTATTATGTATAATGTAATTTTAAAAAAAAATTGTGACCGAACGAAAGGATATTTTTGAAAACTGTCTTCGGCAATATTGTTCTAAATTATGGCAGGAATCGATTGGTAAATGTTTCAAGTCGCTAAGTGGTCTGGTTGCCAAGATATGGGCCAAAAACTGCATTTTTTCGAGGTTTTTTTGGCTTTTCCGGGAAATCCAGGAAGGAATTCCAGGAATTTTTTTGGCCCACAATCATCCTCGGAACTTGCTTAACATATTTGCTTTTGGAACTAGGCCTCGATATTGCTTCGTTGAGGAGGAGATACGACTTAAAGCTGCGGTAGAGCTGCGGACACACATCCAGAAATGACGAATTAATAATCGCAATTCCAGTATGGAAATTGCGCTAAAAAATACGATGCATTACTACACTAAAATCCTTGTATTTAAGATTAATTCTATATCCCTTAAAGAAGGGACACAATTTTACAATGCAAGGGAAATCACTTAACAAAGTAGCTCAAAAAAAAACAAATTGAACACCTCATAACAAAATACACCATTTCTATTTATTGTTTTACATATAAAATGTATGCAATTGTACAGTTCGCAAACAATTTTGAACTAATTTTAGATAAAAAATAAAATATAACTTGTACTATATTTTCATTAAGAATGGAGCTATATTTTAAGAATTATTGTATAAGTATTGTTAAAATTACTAAATCACTGTTGAATGAGTGTTACCCATTTTATGTTTTTGGATCCCTTACAAAAGGGACAAATCTGCACTGATCTTAGCCCAGCGGTCGGCTACCTTTTGAGACAAAGAGCCAAAAGTTACAATTTACAAAATTTCCCAGTTTTTAGAGAGCTAGTAATATTATATTCCAATATTTTGGTATTTCATAAGGATTAGGTGAATTTTATTTTTGACTTAAAATAAATAGCGTTTAATATGAACTAATCACTGCACTCCAATATGTACGCTAGCAGTCAGTCCATATTATATAGTGCGAGTATTGTAGGATAATCTGGAGCGATTAGATGCCAGTTTTTTTGAGTTTGTGGATCAATGTATTCTTGTAGTGAATAGTATGGATGGATAAATGTTCATTATATGATGTTACATGTCTGTGTTGTTCATGTTCAACCCTCGTGCTATATTTTGCCTGTCTGTATTGTTCATGTACAACCCTCGTGCTATATGTTACCTGTGCGTATTGTTCATGTTCAACCCTCGTGCTATATGTTACCTGTGCGTATTGTTCATGTTCAACCCTCGTGCTATATGTTACCTGTCTGTATTGTTCATGTTCAACCCTCGTGTTATGTGATGTCTGTTGTCACGTTGACCTCTCCTGTTTGTTCTTGATTATTGTACGGGTATAATAGGGGTGTGGTCACGTGGTCTCAGTCTAGTAGCTTCCTAATACCAGGTTAGTAGAGTTTAGTTCGCTATAGTAGCCACTGTTTTCTACTCGATGTCATTAGTGGTTATAATGTGGAAAGGGGTGGGGGGTAATGAAGAAAATCAGAATAACTAAACTATAACAATATAACTACTTGTTACTGTGTGTTACAAACACGACTGATTGTATGAGACCGATCTTGGGAAAAAAAAATTAAATTCAACGTAAAATATTGTGTGAATTATTTTAATCACGTAAACGGGATATCTATAAAAAAAAAGAAGAAAAAAATGAAGAAAAAAAAGTTTAATACGTTCACAAAATAATAAAAGTATGAGTATCGTGGATAATTATTAATGAGAAATACTGTACACAAGTTATGAACTGTAACAGTTACAGCTTCCTTTAAATAAACTTATATATACATGTAGATAAACTATTTCTATTCTATTGTCATTTTTCAGCGGAAAGTTCAAGTAATATTTAGACTGTTTTCTAATCATATTCAACAACAATTTAGGTTAGAATTAATAGTCAAAATCTTGAATAACATTGAACATTCTATCTCCGTAGTATTAAACTTCGTCACAGATATAACGTACATGACCGCGTTTTCCTAAATCAACAATTTAAATGGTAATCTTTCGTTTTAGGTACGTACAGTCGCCCTCGGCTAGTAATGTACGAAAAAGTTACCTCATTGTCAAGGCTAATACCAGAGGAGACAATCCACTACTCTTAGGTCACCAGCAATAATAAAAAGAAAAAAAACATACTCGTAATTACGTTCTCCTTTTAGACAAGAAAGTACATCGTAAAGATAACGTAGAGTTTACGTGTTTCTCGGCCACAGAATATTTAGAGATACCCGGTTAACTCTTATTAAAAAAAATCCTACACACACCACTGTCAGTGGGGTACACTAAGACTCGTATAGTTAAAAAAAAGGGGACAATATATTTGAAGTCAAATAAATTTCGACTAACTGAAACATTAAACCAAATACGTCTTCATAGCCTTAAGCGGGCAGTACATCCACACTCCCAAACCTAACTATATTCGTCTGTGTCGTTTTAAAACACACGAACGGACGTTTATAACGACGTTATTATTTAACAGTTTACAACGATGCTATAATTTTGACCGTTTACAACGACGCTATAATTGTGACAGTTTGTAACGATCTTATAATTATGACAATGAATAACTTGACAAAGAAATTATAGTTGTCTTAGTTTTTCTCACTCATAGAAGCCGGCATCGACGGTAGATACAATATGTATCTACACCGTATTAAATAATACTGTATTCCAATCGCGGGATGTTCTTATGCTACTTCTATACCTGAAATATATTTAAATCAACTAAGTACTCGAGTACCACGCGAAGACACGGGCAGAATGCACATGTTAACCTGCAATATGATAAGCTACATAGTGAAGGGCGGTTGACTAGGCGTCAATTCAAAGAACACTGACTTGAACTCATTCTGTCCCTTCAGCCATACCCTTTCACGACAGTACTGAAACCTTCTTTACTGAAATATTGACCCTTAAGCAGTTTAAAAGGTATCATACACTTTAGATAACCGCACGTCTTTTTACCTGTAAGTACATCAAAATTGTGATATTTTATAAATATCCAATGAATGCAGCTGTTTAAAACGAGGCCGTTATTGTTTACCGTTTTTTAAAACTTATTGAGCGAAAGGCCAGACGTATGCACAGTCGTTTAAACAACGGGCCCATCGACTCTATAGATATTATGACTATCGTCTAGAGTTTTTGTATTACGATACAGTACAGATCTTTAGCCTCACAAGGTGGACCCCATCACATGACATCAGTGGACGTTTAACCGGTAACTTACACCACTTCCAGTTACCGAAAATCCTCCAAAACATGATAGAAACATGTATATGAGCTAATACTTACACACAAATATTTCGTCCACCTAACTGCCATCGATTTGAAAAACTGATTGATTGCTTACTTACAAAGCAACTAAGCATTCTGTCGAAACATCTTTTGCTCAGTTGAAATAATGAATATTTAAGACAATGTTTAATCTATTTAGAAAATGTTAATTTTTTTTTCCTTTTTTTTTTTAAAGTAGCGGCAAGCACAAGTTAACTTGGCTTGGACAAAATGCATTACTTTCCCTATGTTAAATATTTTAATTTTAAAAAACGAACAAGGGAGACAACTTATAGCAATGGCTTGTAAGAAATATATGCATATCTAATTAATATAGCAGCCAATAAACATTTACAACTAGTGAAGAAAATGATAATATTTTTACATGTTTAATGAAACTGTTATTAGTTTCTTAATTGTTTACATACTTAATATAAATATTTGTTCAATTATAAATTACAAACACTAGATTATTTTTTTTAATACTAATGATAATTTTTGTACTTCGCTCAACTTTGTGTGATTTTTGTTACTTAACGTACATATTTCTGGCTCCCTTGAAAAAGGGAAATTAAATTATAGTTAATGTATTTTAGTGTGGACGACAGAGCAACAATCCTACGTCCAGTTGTTCCCTTTGTCAACCCTCAAAACGGCGACGGCTTGTTCTGGTTGGCCTACGGAAAATATTATTTCCACTAATATGTTTTTGTTCAGGTGTCGTCTGTGTCCACTGTGTTAGCGTTAGAAAGTTGTATGATGATACATAGGTTCGATTGTTTCCCCTCTTGTTGAGGGTTTTATGGAGCGCATTTATTCAGTTAAAACGGTACATGCTACTGCTGGTCTAGATGAAAAGGTAGTTAGAACCACTGAACAAGAGGTGAGAAAGGATGAGGAATGTGTAACAATTAGTGGACAGCAATGGCGTCGTTACAACCAGTAACAATCATTATATTACACTGGTATTAAAACAAATAAATTACCTCGTTTTTCAAATTTTATTATGTACGGGCAGGTAACGTAATCAAATGGGTCCACGTTTAAAACATAGTCATCTGTATAAATTAGGTAGTGCAACATGATGTCAACAACACATATTGAGGAAACCATATGCTCACGCTTATAGCAGCGTAAAGAATTTTTTTTTTTAAATTACAAAATACTTACATTTAGATGTAAATTAGAAACATCCAGGTATAGTTGACTAATAAAGTAAGTACCTACATTAATCGTAAATTGTACAGTGTGCATTATACAAGTTGACCCAATGGTTTGTTAAACTGTTTGGTCATGATAATCATAACAAAGCCATCTCATATGAAACTCTAAAGGTAACAAATAACACCCCCCCCCCCTTTTAAGTGTAATGCTAGAAAAAAACGCGGGTTAAGACAGAATGTATTATCACCCTCGATTTGTTAAAAAACATGTTTAACATTCAAGGGAAATAACTTAAAACGAACTTAAAAATATAAGATTCAAGAATACAAAATTTAAGAATATTCCATAGTTATTATCTACTTAATTATTTAATAACGCCAATCCTCTAGTAGTCATAAAATGTGAATTAGTTTTAGAATTTTAAAAAAGGTACAATGTGTATCTTATTTTCAATTAGAAATAAGACACATTAGCTTTATTTTAAGAATTGTACATTAAGTACGGTTCAAATATGCTTATCGAGGGTCCAAATTCCAATAAAATATTTCTGGATCCCTTACAATAAAGGGACAAATATAATTTAAAAATGGTTAATATAGTAACGCAGCAAGAATATGTTTAGCAATATATATATATATATATATATATATATATATATATATATATATATATATATATAATACATTACCGTTGCGTATTTTGATTTCCAAACTAAAATTTTAATATCTAAAGAAAAAGATTTAGTATTAGGAAACTGTTACTTAAATTACTCACAGTGTTTCAGTGTATACATTTCTTGCCCTTGATATTTTTTTTATCTTTTTCTAAAAACATTTTATTTTTTTGCTTGAAGAGATAAACCTGTAACATTTCGCTTTTTTTTTAAACTTTAAGGGTTTAATAAGCGAGTCGTAATAATATTATTTTAGGCGATTGGTCAAATCTTTCTCCCCCCTCTCGTGGAAGTTTCAATTGCCACATAGAGATAAATGTCTGAAAGAACTCTGATTAAAAAAGATTCGCATCCACACCACTAGCATTTTTGCTAAGTTTATTTCAATTCCTAATTAATGAGATAGCTTTACACCACAAAACTATTCCACATGTCTGACAAGATAGATGAACATGACAAAACGCCATCTACCCTTTGGCTTTAATAAAATGACTTTATGACCCTCGACACTTTAGCTCCCAACTAAATCCATAATGTAACTTATTAGTACTAACAAAATTAAATTCACTTGTGTCCCTTATGTCAGGGATCCAGAACCTTTATCATATGTACCGTTTTCACTCAGAATAACCATTTACTTATTTTTTTAATGTTAAATATTCTTCATGTAAAAAAATACGATGCATAAATACGCGAAAATCCCTTTATTTAAAAATAATTTTATAGCCCTTACAGAAGGGACATATTTTTGCAAAGCAAGGGAAATAACTTAATAAAATAGCTCAAACAAATACGAATCCAATAACTCATAACAAAATACACCATCTGTATTTAATGTTTTAATTTTAAAATGTATGCAATTGTACATTATGCAAACAATTTTGTATTAGTTATAGATAAAAATAAAATACAACCTGTACCATATGTCTACTTAAAATAGACACACATTAGCTTTTTTCAAGAATCATTATTTAAGTAGCGTTAAAATATGCTCAACCACAGTTTTCATTGTATTCCTTGTTATTTAAATTTCTGGATCCCTTACAAACGGGACAAATCTACACGGATCTTAGACTCAGGGGTCGGCTTTCTTTTTGAGACGAAGAGCCAAAAGTTTCATTTTACAAAATGTCCCTGTTTTTTTTTTAAATTGCCACTAATATTATACGAGAAAAATGGCCCGTTGAGGAAGGATACAACGGGCGCTAGGTTAATAGTGCTGTCTATTTTCTCGGTACTTTAATTTATACAAAATATAGTCATAGGCATATCCCTAAACCAAGCACCTAATCTCATTCATGACAAAAGCCCCATTTAGAGTTTCTTTCAGGCAACTCTACTTGGGATAAATTAGCCAGTGAACAAAACAAAAATATTTAAATTGTTGAAAGTCAATAATAAAGATGTGCTAATCTGTAGTCAGTGATTAACACAGATGGTTCTCACATTGTTTTCTCTAATATCAGCTCGATTGTTCTAGAACTCATCCTCCCCAACAATTCGTGAGTTTTCAAATGTATTTGAACGTATTTGAAATTTCAGTTAAAATCTACGTGCGTATATGTTGTTTTTTTTTTTGCTTTGATGCGATCCACCCACCCCCTCCCTCTTCCAAGCGTGCAACGCTACAATGTCTGGTTATATTTAATTTGACAATAAGATATTTGTTTTTGAACTTTAGTTAATTAAAAAATTGCAAATAAAATTTGGGAAAACTTAAATTAATCGTTTTAAAAAATGATATACTAAAAAAAAAATCATAGCTAATTAAAACACAGTACAAATTTCATTGGAAAAGTAGTAATATAATACGATGTTATTTTTTTATGTTTCAAAACGTTAACTTACATAATTTTATATAAATCACAATTTCGTACAGTAATATCGATTGTTTCAACCTTTATCTTATATATCGTTTTCACTCAAAATAAACATTTAAAAAATAACTAAACGAACATCCCTTATTTAATACGAGAAAAATGGCCCGTTGAGGAAGGATACAACGGGCGCTAGGTTGATAGTGCTGTCTATTTTCTCGGTACTTTAATTTATACAAAATATAGTCATAGGCATATCCCTAAACCAAGCACCTAATCTCATTCATGACAAAAGCCCCATTTAGAGTTTCTTTCAGGCAACTCTACTTGGGATAAATTAGCAAAAATTACCTGGGAAAGTTTATTGACGGCTGAAGGTAATATATTCGGTGATGTCAGGTCGGTAAAGCTCATTGATGTTAAATATAAAAGTTACGAGATAAGGTTCCATAGCTTGAGACAGTCACTCATTTGAGAGAGAAAACTCCAAAACTCAAACAATTGATGGTAGCACGTCAACAGAATGTAATGGCCATGGTGTCAGTATAGAACAGTGTTTTATTCAGGCAACACTCCGGGTAATGATGACGTCTATGTTTACACAATTAATACCTATATAGTAATCGAACAATGAAGGAAATAGGAAAAGGGTTATGATACCGATGTGAATATTTTACTATTTTTATGATTTAATCATTGTTTTATTATTTCTATTGTTCACTATGTAAAAATGAAAAACACATTTTAAAACTAAAAAGATCATTATTTAGAGCTGTTAGTACACTTTTAAATATTTTTTTCCTCAGACTTTATTCTTCTTTAAAATAAATTCATCATATATTTCCGGAAAGAAGAAATTACTATAAAATAATTTTTATTATAACAAAAAACAGAAAAAATATGATAAGAAGAAGAAAATCGATGTGACAACAGTGATTCAGATGTTTCAATTATTGCGTTCTTGTAAGTATATGTTGATAGCTGAATGTGGCGTTGTCTTTGAAATGAAAAAAGCGCTTTATGTACCATCATCCAACTTTCTAACGCTAACACAGTGGACACAGAGGACACTCGAACAAAAACATATTAGTGGAAATAATATTTTCTGTAGGCCAACCAGAGCAAGCCTTCGCCGTTTTGAAGGTTAACAAAGTGGACAACTGGACATAGGACTGTTGGTCTGTCGTCCACACCACTTGGTGGTTGACATAGAGGGTGATACACACACCCTCCTCACCCAGCTCATTGGTTGACATAGAGGGTGATACACACACCCTCCTCACTTAACTCAATGGTTGACATAGAGGGTGATACACACACCCTCCTCACACAGCTCAATGGTTGACATAGAGGGTGATACACACACCCTCCTTACTTAACTAATTGGTTGACATAGAGGGTGATACACACACCCTCCTCACCCAGCTCAATGGTTGACATAGAGGGTGATACACACACCCTCCTCACTTAACTCAATGGTTGACATAGAGGGTGATACACACACCCTCCTCACCCAGCTCAATGGTTGACATAGAGGGTGATACACACACACACTCCTCACCCTCCTCAATGGTTGACATAGAGGGTGATACACACACCCTCCTCACCCAGCTCAATGGTTGACATAGAGGGTGATACACACACCCTCCTCACCCAGCTCAATGGTTGACATAGAGGGTGATACACACACCCTCCTCACCCAGCTCAATGGTTGACATAGAGGGTGATACACACACACACTCCTCACCCTCCTCAATGGTTGACATAGAGGGTGATACACACACCCTCCTCACTTAACTTAATGGTTGACATAGAGGGTGATACACACACCCTCCTGAATGGTTGACATAGAGGGTGATACACACACCCTCCTCATCCAGCTCAATGGTTGACATAGAGGGTGATACACACACCCTCCTCACCCAGCTCAATGGTTGACATAGAGGGTGATACACACACCCTCCTCACTTAACTCAATGGTTGACATAGAGGGTGATACACACGCCCTCCTCACCCAGCTAAATGGTTGACATAGAGGGTGATACACACACCCTCCTCACCCAGCTCAATGGTTGACAGAGAGGGTGATACACACACCCTCCTCACCCAGCTCAATGGTTGACATAGAGGGTGATACACACACCCTCCTCACCCAGCTAAATGGTTGACATAGAGGGTGATACACACACCCTCCTCACCCAGCTCAATGGTTGACATAGAGGGTGATACACACACCCTCCTCAATGGTTGACATAGAGGGTGATACACACACCCTCCTCACCCAGCTAAATGGTTGACATAGAGGGTGATACACACACCCTCCTCACCAAGCTCAATCGAAGGTGGACAGGTTGTTCCCTATGTTATATAAGCAAACACGGTCATGTTGCCTGTAGAAATGTGTTCATATGTGATAGTGACAATACAGTAAGAGATTAAGATAGCAACTAAAGCGAGGTCTTAGAGCAGGTAGAGTCAGGTTAATTATTTAAGAACCGTCCAAAAAAAAATATCATTAAACGGAATTTATATTTTTAATTTTCCCTTTCAATTTTTTTTTTTTTTTTTTTTTTTTTTTTTTTTTTTTTTTTTTTTTTTTTTTTTTTTTTTTTTTTAATACTTTTATTTGCAATTAAAACAAGTACATCAACATCACATTTTTTTACATAGTTTCAGATGAAAAAGGAAAGGTTTTGAACATGTACATAATGAATATTTACATGATGTCATGTATATGATTATAACAAAAATTACAAAAGATGGCAGTAAAAGGGGTGAAGGTCCAATAAAAGTGTCAGAAGTCTGGGTGGGGAGTGGAAAGGATATTTTTCCGAGAATGACAAAGGGCCAGTGGAGCATTTTCTATGTAGGGAAACAAATTAAGTTGACTAGTTAAAAAAGTGTTTATTTATGTACTGGTCGCATTGAGTTTTCAAAAGGTTGCTGTGTAAAAAAAGAGGGGAAAGAAACAAGATTTAGAACTGTAAAAAGTAAATGAATAGATATTCGAAATTGATGTTGGGGTGGGTGGTGGGGTCGTTGGAACAGTTAAAGGGAAAGTGGTGTTTTCATGTCTGAGGGTAAGTGGATAGAGGGGGAGAGGGGGGAGTGGGTAGATGTGTCTGACGAGGCGTGGAGAGGGTGTCTGCGTATTTTAAGGAAGGCCAAGCGTCAAATTTTGTGCTGTGTTATCTGACTGCTGAGGTGTTACCATTTGTAGTGTGTGTGGGTGGGGGGGGGAGGGTTTGACGAACAGATTGCTGTGTGAGCGAATTTGTGGGAGGGTGAAAGTTTGGTATGTTCAAGTCGGTGTTTATGCTTAGATGAATGTTTAGTACCGACAGGTTAGGGGTGGGTAGGCGTGTAGCTTTCACGGGGTTTGGGGATACAGTGGAGTTTTATAGATAAAAAAAAAATGTTTTTTTTTTTTTTTTTTTTTTTTTTTTTTTTTTTTTTTTTTTTTTTTTTTAATCAGTAATAATAATTTATTTGATAGATTTTACACAGCATCAAAGACATGAACATCAATTGCATATATAATAATCAAATGGAGAAAATAAAATGGCATAAGAACTAGACTAAAATAAGGTGTGCAAACTAGGTTTCTCTTGACTGCTTAGTTTACTGTGCTCTGTCCTTAGCTGAGGAGTCAAAAGTTCACATTGTAGACAGAAATAGAAACCACCGTGGGAGAAGTGTCTCTGTAATACACATTACTGATCTATCATTCCAAAACTTTCCATGACATAAAATTGACCCTTGGCAAAGAGGGCACGCTACCTTGAAAAATCCGCCAGTCCGGTTGAGTATTTCCATTTGGAACATTGTGTGTGTGTTATTTTTTTTTCTTCACATTTAATACATTGTAAGTACTTTTTTTTATTTCTTGTGTGTGTTGCCTGGCCACGGGTGGGCCTCACGCAAAGCTATGTCGGAAAAATACATCAAACGGCTATTCCTGCCTAAGTTCGGCATGGCAGGACATGCGCCAAAAACTCTAGAGATTTTCATAGAAGAGGGTTTTTCTTTAGCTACTCTCACAGCTGACGAACTAAAAAGAGAGCTATGTATGTTATGTAGCCTATCACCAGCTGAATTTGAAGGTCTGTATAACTATGGGACACTGCGTAAATGGTATGTTACCATTAGATCAAAGGAACTATATGAGAAAATGCACCTAAAAGAATTTCACAGAGATTTGCCACCTGAAGTAACATCCAGATACAGAGTGCAGAGAATATCAATAACCCACGCCGATAAATCCGGGCAAAGGGGCATGCTGAAATGGCTGCCTTCCAAGACAAGTGACGATGATATAATGACGATTCTGAAATCTATAAGCAGTCAGGACTCAACACCAACATTTAAGAGAATAGACCAATCAAATGTGGTCCAATTCACCATCTCTCTGGAGAAAGAAGATGTGGAGAGTGTCCCACACTATATTATACTTACAAATGAGGCCAACAAGGAGAGCAGAGTCCTTATAATCCTCAATGGGAGGAGGATGCAATGTTGCCACTGCAACACAGACAGGCACCTGCCTAAAATGTGTGAGCATTTGAGGACTCGCGCTCTTGACGGCGTCCAGCTAGTAGATGGACAGTACAGGGCAATTGAGCCTTGGGATGCAAATGATAAAGAAGAAGTTAGGGAGCATCTAAGTAACAATAGAAATTTCTTAAAGCATTGGGACAGTTATGATGTTGACGGAGAAAGACAAAATAAAATGCTTAGAGAAGCAAGGCACAGAGAGGTACAAGATGCCTTTGAAGTAGATGGCCAAACTGAAGCACATCATACTACTGTAGCACCGCAGCAAGTTAACGAAAGCGTAACAGAAACCACCATAGAGGCCGAAGCCATGGAGACAATAGCAACCAGGAATTCCATAGTAACCGGGTCTCAAAAAGATGGGAATCACGAAAATTTGGAGGCTGTCGACGAAACAATAACTAATATTCTTCAAGATAACTCTAGTTCAGAAAACATAACGAAACCGCTAAAGGAAATTAAAAGCTCACAAAGTATGTCAGCAACAAAGGTATCAGGTCAACTGTCATATAGTCAAGCAATCAGTTCAACTAAAAATCAATTACCTACAGTAAAGCCACCTCAAAGGTTCGTGACCAGGGCCCAACGGGATAGCAAACCAACGGCTGGAAGGTTTGGAATTAAAAGACCACCACCATCCAGCCCTCCAGAAACAGATGTTCGAAAGAAAACCCCAAATAATTCATGCTAACTCTGGCAACATTAATTTTCCCTTTCAAAAGGGAGCCAGAAATAACCCTGATGAGTAATTTTTGACATGATTAAGCGACGAGCAAGTTTATAGTTATAGTGTAACTTTTGAAATAAAGCTAGTGCTTCTTACAATATAATTTAACCTTTATTTTTTAATAGGTATGCACAAGTTTTAAAGTTTAAACATAAATCAATAACAACATTTTAAACGTCTAAATTTTATTATTTAAGAAAGATATTTGTATAGAGTATTTTAATTAATTACTTATTTAGTAGTTATGGTAAAAAACTGACATAAGTTTTCTCCCTTACTGGTTCTTTCTTCATATTTACAATGGGCGGAATAACACTTTGAGGCCAAACCTACTTGTATTATCCGCTGATAAATAAAAAAGATGAACATTTTACAAACAATGAAACATTTTTTTAAAAATATTATCGATCTCAAATTAACAAAGTTTGTTTAGATTGAATGCATAGGCGTCTTGAAATTAAACAATTATTTTTTTTTTTTAAACTGAACAAATGTTGCGTAGAGGGTTTGTAAGTAAGCAATCCGTTTTTCAATAAGAAGGTAGTTAGGTGGACGAATTGTTTTTGTTGATATTTATTAGCTCATATACGTGTTTCAAGTTATGGGACCTGACTGTCTATGTGGGTAATGTAGTAGAGCTGTCTCTTTGATCTCAGCTGTTGAAGGGATAATTTAACCAGCTCTGTGATGATCCGTCTTTACGTTGACGTTGTCTAGCATAATTCAGGTACCCAACAGACAGAGCTGAGTAGACTCAGTTCCGTCCTACCGAGTCATACACGGAATCCGAACTCGAGATGTTTCTGTTATCAGTTACAATCTAGAGTTTAAAAACAAAATTATAATTAAATTATTGCCCCTGCAAATGAAAACAAGACTTCAACTTATAAAACCAAACTCTTTATGTATAAATGTATTTATTTGCCGATTTATTATTATATTTATGTCTGTATTTATGATAAAACAAAAACTTATTTGGATAAATTGTATTAGACTATTAAATATGTATTACTGTAAACTCTTATAACAAGTTTACCACATCCTTTCCATTTTACAAAATAATAATCCTACGTATCAAACACCCCCATCCCCACACTGATATAAATCATCTTTCAAAGATACCATCATGGAGGGAAAAAAAACATCGTGAAGGATAAAAGGGAAATAACTGCTTAAATATTCCACCGTCCCATCATTACATCGGTTATATCCCCTTATCAAACGAGTATCTAAAATTCGAATCACTTCTTGTTTACAAAAAGATACAGAACCTGGAAAAAGATCGACCCCAGCTCCAAACTACTTAAACTAGATTTCTGGTCTGATGGTTACTAACATTGTACTTATAATATCAACAAACATATTTCAACACATTGTATTAAACTGTCAAATTATGCATTACTGAAATCCTTTTTACAAGTGGAAAATAAACCCCGTTGTAATATCTAGCTTTATAGACTGCAATCTTTATAAATATACATGTATTCACCCTTTTACTCCTTTCATGATCTTGATGTTTATTTCTCTTTTATTATTATAACTTAATTTTTTGCCCTACACATTAGATCTGACATTGTTAAACTAGTTTCTTTTTCTTGTGTGTAAATAGAATACTAGTTGGTAAACAATTGGTTTATCTATCTATGCTGTGGTGGCCATAGGTGCAAATAAAAGACGGCTTGTTTGATTGGGGATTGTGACCAGCTCGCTCATAGAGTACCTTGAGTGCAGCACTCGCAGAGAACAGTGTCAGTAGATCGTGAGACACGGAGCGATACAGTCGGTGTGTCTTCCAGACTTTTTCTCCGGGGGGAGGGGGCACTTGAAATTTGGGGGGGGGTCGGTAGACTTTCTTCGGTGGGGGCGGGGGGGGGTGGACACTGTTAAAAGTATGTATTTCTATATAAATTATATAAATTTCATTTAGTTGGGGGGGAGGGGACGGTAGAATTTTTCTCGGGAGGGGGGGGGGGGGGGGGGAAGAAACTCTGGATACAGTGTGTGGACTAGTGACATTGGTGGTCTTTTGATTTTCATGTCATTTTTGGAACTGATTATTCATGAAGAAATAAAGTGTTGTAATCTCGAACCTGCAGTCGGTGATTCTTGATTCTTTAGATGAAGTGGATATGTCAGTGCCGAATGAGGTGTCTACAGCCTAGCGTCAGAATTCCTAAGTCGTGGACAAATACCTACACGACAGGTGGTAAGACAACTCTGTCGCATCTAGGTGCTGCGAGAAGGGGTACAACACAACCTATCAAGGTACGTCACACGTCTGTCACATTTGGCGTCGTCGATGGAAACGAGAAACACAAACAAACAACCACGAATCATAAATCAATCACAACAACACACCCTCGGTTACACATGTAAACACATTGGTACGAAGACGGGCGCCGGGATACAATATTTTACCTTTCTTTAATATTTTGTTTGTTATTACAGGGGAGGCTATCAGCTTACAATTTGCTACTTTTACAAAAAAAAACTTGTAAAAAAAAAGTAAATTACAAAAGATACCATTTGTCGCTATCTTCACAGAAAGCATTATTTATATCAGTTTTGATTTAATCGATATTATGTTAATTGATTTATTTTCAAATAGTTGTTAATTTTATCTCAATTTAGTTCCGATGATAAAAACTTTAATATTATATTTTTATTGGTTATATATATATTACAATTGCATCTTAAAACGTGTTCATCCAATTAATCTGTGTAATAAAAATGTTGGATCCCTTAACGGGACAAACTTAATTTTAAAAAAGAGAGGTGTGGGAGGACTGCAACAGATACAGATATACATACAGATGTTTAAAAAGGAAGAATGTTTGATCTGTTGTGTCTCATTGTACTCGACATAACATACCAGCTGCTTAAAATAATTAAAACATTTATCTCAGCTCTACTTAAAAGCTCAAACCCCCTCAACCCACCACGACTATGAAAAAAAATCCATTGAATCACCTTTAATTACACATTTGCAATTTCACGTTTAAAAATAAGATTGTAATTAGACGTTTTGTATTAGTTCTTTTATAAGCAAACCATCTTAAATGAATTTAAGTAGGCAAGTAAGACATAAGTATTACTATTGTAAACCTGTATCAGTCCTCACAAAACGATGATGAAAACTGTAATACTAAAGCGAACATGGCAAGGCAAACTGACGCTGTAAAATACATGTCTGAGGCAAAAAAAATTCAAAAGGGACAATCGTGCACTATAACTTTCAAATATATTACAATTAATTAAAAGGTAAGAGTTACCTTAATTAACTTATGTTGAACTTTGTAGCAATTACTAATCTCTACAAATTTTTCGAGTGACGACACAACCGCTAGTCTGGTGCAGAGGCGTTACACCCTTACCGGCGCCCGGGGAACAACCTTTTAATTTTCAATTTGCACCCCCCCCCCCCCTCCTCCCCATATATTTTTTATATTTGTAATGCAAAACTGCTGCTAAAATGAGATTTTAATGTGTTTTTCCAACCCATTTTGGCGCCCCTTAAGGTTGGCGCACGGGGACATATACAAACCCTGCCCCCCGTCCCCTCGCTACGACACTGGTCTGGTGCTGCTTACGAAAATAAACAATTAAGTATAATCCCTTCGTGTATCTACTTCTACAAAAAAATGTTTTTATATTTACCACTCCTCGTGTTACCAGACTGGAAATAAACAATAAGAAAAGTTACCCTTGTACGAGCATGCAGGCTATTCTTAGAAACAAGAGACACCACACAAACAAAGCCTTGTCTAAAAATAGAAAATTATCCAGTTTCTTACAGGCATCTCTTCGAAAAAAAGTCTACAACCCCTCCCCCAAACGAAATAAAATTTACATAGAACATGTATACTTTTGTAACACATATGGTTACCAGCCAAGGGGGATAAAAATATGAAGTTTTAATTCATTGAGTTGCGGCCCCTGTGGGGCTGTGGCTCTGTGGACGTAGTTGTTTTTTTCCGTGCTTTTGTGAGCGATGTTACCTGTGTCCCATGTCATGTGACATGGGACTGTGGGTAGTTTCATGCCTAGCCGTGTCGCACACGCAAGCCTGCTGTCTGTGGACATGGTGACCAAGATGTAGACCTAATGAAGGTAGTTATATAAATTATGTTTGTTAAAATACTTAGTTGTGTATTCCTGCTAGTGCTGCATGTTCACACTAGTTAGGGTGAGTATTAATATAAGTATGTATTTGTAGTACTACTGATTGGTACTTGTTGGCAGTACTGTGTACTAGCCAAAACATATTTTATTGTACCTGTGTATATTGTAGCCTATACGTGGTGTTGTCATGAATGTAACTTTTTATTTACATTTGTTTTAGGGCTACAGTTTTTATTTTTCTTCTTGGCTAGTTTGTTTTGTACTACTGTGTTGCATCGCCGTCATGGCTCGATGCTGTAAATAAAGCGAGTACTTGACAACAACTGTCGGTGTCAGTGTGTACTTAATCTCAGGGTCAGCCCGTCTTAACCACAACACCTCAGTGGGTAAAAGCATCCCCACTGAGTGAGGGTTACACTTTTATACTTGTAACAACGTCCCGTGACTTCCCGTTGGGTCGCCAGGATCAGTGCTGTGTAAAGGGCATAATAGAACACCGATTCTAGCCGGAAAAAGATATGCATGCGCAATGGCGATGTTTTCGATGGAACTGCGCATGCGTGTGTTTACAAACAAACCACAGAACCATAACACTCTCCCCAACCCTAGCCCTAACCATAAACCCTCGCGCAGCTATTAAGGCCATTGCGCATGCGCAGAACTATTTGTTTCTTGTCTTCAGCCGAAAAAAAATTGTCCGAGTAGTCACTTCGTATTTATTAATTGTACACACTTCACCATTCAAATCATGTAATACATCATTTGATATTGAGCCTTATACTGTGTTTTTATAATGTACAGTATTATATGTATGTTCTTTTGTTGATTAACTGGCGATTGAAAAAGAAAAGATAGTTAATGAAAAAAACATAATTATATGCCGATTTAATTGACTACCCATACGATATGATGCATGAAACGCATGCTTTTTTTTTAATTTAACGCGCTATCCACTAGGTAGTGTTAAATTGTACTTTAGCGAAAATATGACATTAATGAGCAACACCCAAATATCAGATTCGTATGAGAAAAAAATGGAAACAGCCCCCAGTGAGGATTGAACAATATTCAAATATTGTTCATTTGATTTTGTTGAAAATGTGCCGAAATAAAATGTAGATTTACAACCTGAACTTTAATTGAATTCGTTGTTGAATAATTAAGGTAAACTTTAAGGATAATCCTCTATAATGCTTTATTTTGAACTCAGATTTTGTTTTATGTAAATGTTATATGATAAAGTAAAACTAAAACCTTAACACTCCCCACATACGTGTAGTATGAGCTATGTGTTAAGTAAACAGAAACAGCTGGTTGTCATTGATTCATCCGCTTATCTCATTCAAACAATTTTATCGTTTTTAAACTTGTAACTAGAATAGTAATTTTTTTCAGTACTACTTTGGTTTACTTTTGGATTGCTTTATTTTTTTAAAATAGTTTTTTTCACCAAGTTATTTATAGTTATTTAATATCCTTAAAAAATCTGAATATAGTTACGTTTTAATAATTTCGTTTATGATTAGGCTAGTTATTTATATTTAGTGAGTTAAATAACAAATTATTTAAGCAAAAATAAGACTAAATTTTACTAGCAGCCAACAAGTTACAACACAAATGTATTATTTTATTTTTGAATCTGTAACGAACAGCAATTTTACTTTGTTCTTTATTTCATCAACAAGAAAGGCATAGAGACAAATGGATAAAAGTTTAAAAACGCATGCACAAAACGCTGTAAAAATTTTCAGATAAAAGGGAAATAACTAAAGAAAATATTCAGATTTTGTTTAAAATCTGTTATTTCCGCAGATTCGATAACATCGCTACAGTTTATAGAGCTTTAATTGATTTAAACAGGTTTGTGTGGTGTACATATATTTAACATAATGTCCATAATTTATTGATTTTGAGCAATTATTGTAAAATGCCAAATTTTACTTAAAATAGAAGATTTGTTTGACTCATTAAAGTCTGTTGTCAAAATTAGTTTCGTGTTCATTACCGCAAAAAAATGTTGTTGTAAAATGCATAAAGAAGAATGACAAGAGCAAATACCGTTTCTAAAAGATAATGTCAGAAAAAATGCTGAAGTCGACATAAATACCCAAAATATACAAGTGTACTCTATTGCTTTAATATTTTTGATCAAGCTTAATAAAACAAATATAATGTTTAGTGGTATGTTTTCCACACCAAACCTAACGATGCCTTTTATTATATTTAATTTGTCCCTTACGTAAGGGATCCAGAAATATACAAAAAACATAATGCTACTTGTGAATAAACAATATTTTAACACTAGTTAAATAATAATTCTTAAAATAAAGCTAATGTTTGTTAATGTTTATTAATTATAAATGAAAATATGGTACACGGTATATTTTATTTTATCCATAACTAGTTCACAACTTTTTGCCTATAGAATAATTGAATTCATCTTATAAGTAAAACAGTAATAAACATGGTGCATTTTGTTATGAGTTGTTCGATTCGTTTTTGTTTGAGCTATTTTGTTAAGTTATTTCCCTTGTATTTAAAAATTGTGTCCCTTCAGTAAGGGGTACAGAATTAATATTAAATAAGGGATTTTCGTGTAATTATTTTTTAATATAGTAAATGTTTTTTTTTTTGAGTGAAAACGATATATAAGATAAAGGTTGGAACAATCGATATTACTGCACGAAATAGTGATTTATATAAAATTATGTAAATTAAAATTTTGAAACATAAAAAAATAACATCGTATTATATTACTACTTTCCCAATGAAATGTGTACTGCGTTCTAATTAGCTTTAAACTTTTTTGAATATATCAGTTTTTTTTTCAAACGATTAATTTACTTTTCCCTAATTTTCTTGCAATTTTTTAATTAAATAAAATTCACAAATATCTTATTGTCAAATTAAATATAACCAGACATTGTAGCGTTACACGCTTGGAGGATGGAGTGGGTGGATCGCATCAAAGCAAAAAAAAAAAATATACACACGTAGATTTTAATTGAAGTTCCAAAATGCATTTAACTAAAATTGAAAACTCAGGAATTGTTGGGGAGGATGACTTCTAGAAGGATTGAGCTGATATTAGAGTAAACATTGCTAGAACCTTCTGTGTTAATCACTGACTAAAGATCAGCACATCGCTATTATTGACTTTCAACATTTTAAAGATATTAGTTTTGTTCACTGGCCACTTGACATGTCTGACTCGACATGATGGCCCAAACACATTGGGCCACAACACTGGTGGCCAAAGGCAGTATAGATCTCAACCTATGGGCCACGATGATGTGACCTCTGAGAACGGGCTTGTAGCGGGTTGTTATAGTTTGGGTTGAACTTTACCAGGAGTCTCCTAAATGTATTTCTTTATCAAATCATTGTCCCATATTTAGATTTGATGCAACATTTTACTGTTGGCTTTGTCAACTTCTGGCTCTAATAACATAGTAAACATAGTAGAATTTCAATATGGATTATTCTTTATCACTGTTTGATTACGAAGAGTAAAAATACATGCAATTTACTAAACATCCGAGGTTTAGTTTTTGTTAACGCCAACCTCATGTCAGTATCATTATTTAATTTATTTCTTTGTTTTGTTTTTAATTGGAGAAGTGTTTAAAATCCACTATCGCAGAAATATGTAAACACAACATTGAACTAAAACTCGAAAGGCAATCAATTTCACCTTTGGGTATGAAACGTGCACACTACAACAACATTGTGTAAGCAGTGTTTCATCTGATGCGGAATCATTACGCAAATTCAAGAATTCATCTTTGTAATTTATCGGGAGTGCTGGCAACATCAATGGGAGCAGAGTATGAGCAGAGGCGTAGCGACCCTTCCCGGCGCCCGGGGACAAACTTTTCGATTTGGACCCCCCCCCCCTCTCAAACTTTCGATTTGCACCCACCTCAACCCTTCAATTTATTTTTCCAACCCATTTTGGCGCCCCTTAAGGTCGGCGCCCGGGGACATATGTCTCCCCCCCGCCCCCCCACCCCCCTCGCTACGCTACTGAGTATGGGTATCCTGGACAGAACAGATTCTTCTTCTTTCAGCTCAGGTAAAATAACGCCGCAGTTCGTTTCAAGAGATTCAAGATGCCCAGAAATCGCTTCTTTCAAATTGTTATTTATCTCACAATCATATCCATCTACTACGCTGCAGATTTTCTGAAACACGACAATATTTTTAAGATTTATTTTTTCTTCGCCAGTTTTGCAGCTTTGATTACAATGCCCCGAAATTATCATAAAAGAGATTATTCGTTTAGGTTCCCAGAAGCTACAGGTTAGGCTTATGTTGATGTTCACATATATCTGCTAGGTATGATACTCTCTCCATCTACTCTTTGTTGTTAAAGTATATCAAATGGTGTTGTTTCCTTTGACTTCTAAGAACAACTTGATTTCATTGTTTACACGATTCACAATATTTCGTTAGACAGCCAGTCAACTGTAGTGTAGAAAAGCAGAACCTCGTGATCTTTATTCATGCCTTTGCGCTGTTCTTTAAGGGCTCCAGATTTAATATTTACGACTTTTATTAGCAATGGAGTCGGAAGAGTCTTGCTGGCGAGAGAATGCCGGTGGATCATGAAGTGGATTCCTCTCGGTTAGGGAGCTACATCTTTTTCTGTTTTCTAGAAGCCCAATTTAGACCTAAACATGGATGGCGCACCATCTGTACAAACCGCACAGCCGTTTTCGCATTTTACTCATCCAGTTAAAAAAAAAAACGATATCTTCCTAAAATACCAACTCTTCTTTGCTATTATCTGAATGAATATATTTCACAAAGACAAGCAACTACGAAAACAAACTCAAATGATGTTTTAGTTTTGAAGGTTTCATAGACTTATGACTGAGAACAACTTTGACCACAGGTGCTTTGACCATAGGGGGTTTGACCATAGGGGGTTTGACCACAGCGGAGCTTTGACCATACGGGGTTTGACTATAGGGGCTTTGTCCAAAGCGGGGCTTTGACCACAGATGGGCTTTGACCATATGGGTTTTGACTACAGCGGGGCTTTGACCACAGCGGAGCTTTGATCACAGAGGGGGCGGAGGGGGGGGGGGTAACCATAATATATAGATTTTAAAATAAAAATGATTGATTGTTATTTGATTTCAATTTATGATAAAATTAATACGATTTTATACATGTTTCCTGAGAGTCCATTAATAGAAATAAACAAGTAATAAAAAAGTCCTGAACGATATTTTAGTTTTGCAATCTTGTCCGTATGTCTGTGTGTGTATGTGTGTATGTGTGTGTGTGTAAACATGATAACTTGAGTACCGTTACAGCCGGGTTAGTGAAATTTCATATATAATTATTATATCAAAATCGTAGATCCGTATCAACTTTTGAGCGATTTCCGATTTTCAAAAGCCTATAACTTGAGTACTATTTCAGATAGATAAATGAAATTTCACATGTAAGTAAAAGATCTAATTCTCTGCCTTCTGTTAAATGTTGAGTAATTTGTGTTAACCGGAAGTAGTAATTTTTGCTATTTCTGATTTCTCAAAAAACTCATGTAAATTTATAAAGGACTAATAATATAACGCACTATTATCCACATTTTATTTGGCGTTCACTTGGTGTGCAATTCTTTTTTCTACGAGATTCAATTCTATCTTAAAACGTTTAAGTATTTAAAATGGGTTAAAAATCGTGTCTATATCCCGAGTGGTCATCCCCTGTTGTTTTATATAAGAGTATTCGAGTAAGTTTAGGGGAGATCACTCCCGGTTTATTTTATTTGTTGAAGCGTAAAAAAAACAATAATAAAAGTATCTACATGGGTGAATAATTAAAGCAATTAATACAATAAATATGTGGTTAGATGGAGTTACCTGATACAATATACCAGAGACGTAGTGAGGGGGGGGGGCGGAGGGTGCGGACCGCACCGGGTGACACCATTTAGGGGGGTGACACCACGGCAAAAAATAGCAAAATATATATAGAGAAAAACTCGAGGGGGGTGCAAATCGAAAGTTTGAGGGGGGGGGGGGTGCAAATCGAAAATTTGAAAGTTTGTCGCTGGGAAGGGTCTCTATGCCCCTGGGGGGGGGGGGGGGTGACACCATTAAGTGCCGCACCGGGTGACACCCGACCTCGCTACGCCACTGCAATATACATTCGATAATGCATTGGGAGATAAATTGTTTACATCAGTAAAGGGAGAGAAACAATACTTTCTTGACTTTCGTGGTATATCCACATTTGTTTCCCTTTGACCGCAAGACTGAAGAAGTTAATTTGAGGATGAAAGTAAAGTTTGTTAGTTAAAATCACAACGGGTTGTGTGAGGAAAGGAAACCGAGGTGGACTTCTTCAAAAGAAGGCGATCCAATTTACGAACTCAGTTTACATTTTAAAGTGTTATTGAGTGTTTATTTATTTTAACACCAGTTAGTCCCAGGTTATATATTGTTTGATAGCTATAATTTTACTCAATGTATTTTGTAAATTATAAGATCCGTAACAGCAAATAATTATTATAATTACAATAAAAAATAGTTTTAAACGTAACCGAGAGATGCGTAATTGTAGCTGAGAGTTTAGGTCGATCGACTGGGGTAGTTGAATAGAGTTTTTGAGTAATCGTGTGATCAGTAATCGTGTTTTGTGAATATTGAGCTGTCAAGTAGATAATTGAGTACAGATTGTCAAGATTATTGTTTGCAGTTCGGACAAAGGAAGGAAGGATACAAATAGGTGAAATAGTGTGGTTAATAGGGCAGTTACCTCACATAAGTTGATCTTTAAACTCGCAGCTTACTTACTAAGCGCTTGAGCATTCAGTCTAAACAACCTTTGTTCAGTTGAGATAGAGTATATTTAAGACAATGCTTTATTTGTTTACACTTTGTTCAACTGTTTACACTTTGTTCATCTTTTGGAATTTTTTTTCTAAAGACAGCGGCTAATACAAGTTGGTTTGGCCTGGAGAAAAAGTGTTACTTCCCCTATGTAAATACGAATAGAAGTTTGAAAGGGGGACAATCCATGGCGTATGTTTACCACAAAAAATAAATATTTAATTAATAAACAAAACTCTATATAAATATCAATTTTTACTCACTGCTATAAAAATTAGACTTATTTTCATTTTTTGCTTATCTACTTAACATATTGCATGAGTTTAGTAAATATTGATAACACAAAATAATACTATAAACACTAAAAATATTATAAAAAGTATTATATATAAAATTATTCCTCTAAATTTAACTGCGGTTACATTTGCACCGAAAGAATATTTCTGGCACCCTTATAAGAGGGTAAAAATAAAATATTAAAAGTGTCTAATCATTGACGAGTGTTGGACTGGTCCTATTTATTGCAACCATCCCCTACATCCAGCTAGCCCATGGGTTTGCATCCTGCGGCTCCTTTGATGTCAAGATGCGGCTCCTTGGCTCCATGCACAAATATTAATAATTGTTATATTTTATTTTCAAAACTCATAAACATATTGTTCTGCAACATTCGGTAATGAATTATATAATAATAAACATAAACAATAAACACTCGCTATTCTATAAGAATATTTAGGTACTATTTTCAATGTACTTCCAATTAAACTGTTCATCACGAATAGAAACGTTTAACGTCCTGGTGGATATCACAAACAAAAACTAAACGAGCTAAATGTAAAATTGCAAGGAAAGGAAATCTCAGACTATGCCTTGCTTGAGAAGTGGATGTTTCGAAAAACATTTATTTTTCTTTTTGTTGAAGATACGGAGAGCGGTAAATTACTTGATTTCGAAATATATAGAAACCAATGCAACTATTGGCATGAATTGCTTCAGCATTACAACAAATAAAACAAAGGATCAGTGGCGTAACGAGGTTGGGTGTCACCCGGTGCGGCACTTAATGGTGTCACCCCCCATAGGCATAGCGACCCTTCTTGGGGACAAACTTCAAATTTTTTATTTGCACCCTCCCACCTCCCTCAAACTTTCGATTTGCACCCCACCCTCAAACTTTCGATTTGCACCCCCCCCCCCCACTCAAACTTTCGATTTGCACCCTCCCTCCAACTTTCAATTTGCACCCCCCCCCCCCTCAAGTTTTTCTTTATTGCCTTGGTGTCACCCCCCTAAATGGTGTCACCCGGTGCGGTCCGTACCCACCCCCCCCCCCTCGCTACGCCTCTGCAAAGGATGGATTCACTGAGAGATTTGAACAATTCAAAACAAATGCAAGTACTCTGACGTTTATAGTAGACTCTCTCAACACAAAAACAAATGATATTAACTTTGAACTTTTTGGAATTGATGCTGGTTTGCTTCAAATGCAATTGCTGGATTTGAAAACGACTCATATGTGGAGCGGACAATTCACAGAACTCAAGAACAAGTACAAATAGTTCGAGGTTCAGTAAAACATGCACGTTACGTTGCACAACTGGACAGCTGTAAACGAAATATTGCGAGTTGAGGCACTCATACATGACGCATGGAATAGATTTGCAGGATGGTACAGTAACGTGGAGAAGTTGACATTTGGAGTGCTGACGATCTTTAGGTCAACATATTCGTGCTAGCAAGAGTTCTCTTACATGAATATAATGAAAAAGTTAAGTAAGAAGTCAACTAACAAATATAAATCTAGAAGCGTGCTTGAAACTTAAAACAAGAAGTTATGAACCAGATTTAAACAAACTTTCAAACGGCATGCAAGGTCAATGCTTCCATTGATGTAACTAATAGAAATATTTAATGATTTTAGTTATATTATATGATTACTAATTTTATTATTCTATTAGAGCTAGCTAAAATACAATAATATCTTTTGTGCGAAACATGTGTATTTAAAAATAATATATGAATAAATATAATTATTCCATATTTAAAGCTATTTAAATTTATAAAAACCTAATCCTAAATATTGGAAAAAAATGTTAGTGGCTCTTTAAAAACTGGTAAATTTTGTCTCAAAAGGTTGCCGAACTCTGAACTACCCTAACAACTAATACGGTGGCTGGGCATAGTGCTGCCAAAACTATCACTTTGTCTGCCAACTACATTGAACAAGAAAAGATGCATGAAAGAAACTCTGCAGGCAGAGACTTATTTAAGATTAGAGAAATTAATTAGGTAGTAATGTTAGTGTCTTTATTATCAAGTATCGATGACGTTATTAGTATTGTGTGTACTTTTCCGTCCTTAGAATATTTCCTGTATGTTCCTTTCACGACACATTTTGTTTTCCGTTTGACGCTGAAAGTTTTTAAATGTGCTCGTGTTTCTCTATATTGTTCCTGAATGACGGATAGACAGAATGCCAGTGAGACAGAGTGACATAACAGTGAAACTATTATTACAGTATAAACGAATTACTTGTTACTGGTGTGTTGCAAACAAATCACTTGCCTATTGCCTAATGTTGTACACCCTAATCTATACAGATTGGTTGCCTATTTCCTAATGTTGTACAACCTAATCTATACATATGAGTTGCCTATTGCCTAATGTTGTATTACCTAATATATACAGATAGCTTGCCTATTGCCTAATGGTGTACTACCTAATCTATACAGATTAATTTCCTATTGCCTAATGTTGTACTACCTAATCTATACAGATAGCTTGCTGTGAGGGTGGGGATTTTTAAGATGCGAAACGAATGGATGCAATAACACACAGTTCAAGTTCAACTATAATTGTTCTTTATTAAAATGATATATATGTTCAAGTTTCTACCTAACTGATCTACACTGTACTATTTACTTCTACTACTGACTGTCCATACCACATGCTACCTACTACTACTAACTGTTCACTATACTACTAACTACGCACTCCCATGACCAATCCTAACACTAACTTTCTGTTCCCTAGCTCTACATTTTACGACCGTCTCTAACCGCTTCCTAACACCTTCTCTATTCCTCGCTAGCTACCTATCAACTTCTGGCCTATCGCTCTACTGCCCCACGCCTCAGTGGTCAGCTGACCGTCCCACGTGACCGGTCAGCCCTGTGCGCCCATTGGCCTCTCTACCCAACCAACTAGGCCTATAGTCTGTTTCTGCTAACCTATATCTGCTAAACATGTCTGACGTAATCTTGCGTCATCACATATCTCCCTCCCTTTCTGTAGCTGACAAATTATATTTTTCAGCGTCTGCTACTAATCTAATACATCAACAACTATCTATCTTACTACTCTATTCTATCCCTAACATCAATCATATAAATCAAATAAAAAATGGGACAGCACAGTTTACAAAAACATAAACTCTTGTGTCTGTGTTCTTGAAAGAAATGTCATTGTTCTCGTTCTTGTGTAGGTATCCTGACGTCTGTAGTGTTTCTGCTTGATAATGTATGTCTATGTTTCATCGTATGTGTGAATCCAATCATGTGTAACTCAGTTCTGGCTAGGTTGTCGTGTACTGGCCTTGAGCTAATCTTAGTAGAATGTGTAACTGGTTGAACGGGCTCTGCGAGCAGTGTAAGTGTATGTGTTAGTGTTATGTAATTATTGGAGTTCCTTTGTGGTGGGTGGGTTGTGACGAGTTTTGATGTAAATTCCCGTGAGGCGGGTGTAGGCGTAACTTTCGTTGGTCAATGTGATGACGCAACAAACTCAACGCTGGTTGAGACGTCCACGTAGAGTGGTTATACGATGAACTGGAGCTGTTTGATGCGGTGGCGAACAATGACGTAACGTTCCGACGCTGGGAACTTGGACGATGGGTCTTCTACCCTTTGTATGTGCCGACGTAGGTGTACGTAGCTGGCGGTCTGTTATTCAACCCCAGTGCGGGGGCGAAGCGGTGGCGATGCGTCCGCTGTCTTGACCAGGGCAATTCTCTGTTCAGTAGGGCTGGCCGCTGTCCAGGTAATTCAACGTAATCAGGGTTTCAGGTGGCGGCACTCTTTGAAGTGTCGACTTCATCTCGTCTCATTCTGAATAGCGCTGGTGGGTCTGAAATTGTATTACGAGACCATGAGCAATGGTTTTACGTGACTATCTTAGTGCCCGCGCAGACAAGTATTCAGACAGAGGTACCTTCCATTAAAAAAAACCTCAATCCCAAATTTATACGTGCTGAACATTTGTCTGGCGGTATAACAAACATTAAAAAATAACATTACAACATAACCAAATAAAAAATCAGTACACTCTAATCTATAACAATCTGTAAAGCCTAATAAACTCAATAGACGTAAACACTACTAGAGCATAGAAATAGCTTCACAAAAAGAATAGACATGTGAGTGTGTATCGTGCCATTTCAACACGTGATCATATAGTGGAGCAGCTCTCACTATCTGACTTCTGACAAAAATCTGGCTGGCTTGACTTAATTGACTGACTTCACTTATGACTTCAGTAACTTGACTTATTTCACTTTGACTTCAGTAACTCGACTGACTTCAATTTAACGACTGATTTCACTTTGACGACTTCAACTACTTCAACTTGACGACTAACTTCACTTTGAAGTCTAACTTGACCTCGACGACTTCAACTTCAATACAACTTAAAAGACTTCACTGACTGACTTAAACTTCGACGACTTAAACGTCTTCACTTTGACTTCAAAGACTTTTCCTTGACTTCAACTACTTCAATATGACTTCAAAGACTTCACTTTGACTTCAACGACTTCAATATGACTTCAAATAATTCACTTTGACTTCAACAACTTCAATATGACTTCAAAGACTTCACTTTGACTTCAACAACTTCAATATGACTTCAAAGATTCACTTTGACTTCAACGACTTCAATATGACTTCAAAGACTTCAATATGACTTCAAAGACTTCACTTTGACTTCAACGACTTCAATATGACTTCAAAGACTTCACTTTGACTTCAACAACTTCAATATGACTTCAAAGACTTCAACGACTGACTTAGATTAATCTTACTTCGACTTCAAAGACTTTAACTTTGACTTCAAAGATTTCAACGACATCACTTTGATTTCAAAGACTTCACTATAACTTTGACGATTTCACTTCTTCACTATGACCTCAACGACTTTAATATTACTTCAAAGACTTTTCTTTGACTGCAACATGACTTCAACTACGTCACTATGACCTCAACTACGACTTTAACAACATTGACTGACTTGACTGACTTCAAATAACTTCTTTGACTTCAGTTCTGACTTATACTTCACTGACTTCAATAACACAATTGACTTCAGTTTGACTACTCTGACTTCTGACTGTATGACTTCACGTCGATTTCTTCGACTACTTAGATTAACAAAAAAACAACAACTCGACTTGACTTCACTATTATGTCCGTTGTTCAAAATCATTTATGGGGGCGGTCCGGGTCAAATTCCTGGTCATGGGGTTGATGTTCTTGGGCAGTTGCGTGTTATCTATGTGTTGTACTTTCCGTTTCACTAATTCTATCGCTAACTCTGCTTTTGTTCTTGACATGTCTTACTATCTTGACTATCTTGTTTCTTAACTTATTCTCTACAAATGTTTCAACTTCTTCTCCTGTTTTGTCTAATGGTATGCACCGTTTATAGTATTGAAACTCTGCCTCCATGGTTGTGTATGTGTGTGTGTTGAGGAAAGTAAACAAAACTAATGCAACAGGGCGTAACATAAGAATGTGTAAGGCAGAAAAACCGCTGGTACAAACTATCCAGCACGGCTCTAAACCCAAACGTTTAAAAAAAATTTTGGAAGGTACTTATCTTTTTGGACATGTTGACTGTTCCCTTGTATTGGTAATCCACTCGTGCCGGTTGAAGAAATCCGCTTTGTGATGAGTTAGAGAAAGCAATACACAAGTCGTACTCCGTCATGAGTAAACCAATATACTTTCTTTCCCGTCCTCGATGTGCGGTTCGTCCCGCGCTCCGCCAGATGTGAGGGTGGGGATTTTTAAAGAAAGCGTAACGAATGAGTCCAATAACACACAGTTCAAGTTCAACTATAATTGTTCTTTATTAAAATGATATATATGTTCAAGTTTCTACCTAACTGATCTACACTGTACTATTTACTTCTACTACTGACTGTCCATACCACATGCTACCTACTACTACTAACTGTTCACTATACTACTAACTACGCACTCCCATGACCAATCCTAACACTAACTTTCTGTTCCCTAGCTCTACATTTTACGACCGTCTCTAACCGCTTCCTAACACCTTCTCTATTCCTCGCTAGCTACCTATCAACTTCTGGCCTATCGCTCTACTGCCCCACGCCTCAGTGGTCAGCTGACCGTCCCACGTGACCGGTCAGCCCTGTGCACCCATTGGCCTCTCTACCCAACCAACTAGGCCTATAGTCTGTTTCTGCTAACCTATATCTGCTAAACATGTCTGACGTAATCTTGCGTCATCACACTTGCCTATTGCCTAATTTTGTACTACCTAATCTATACAGATGACTATGTTTTAAACGTGGAACCATTTGATTACGTTACCTGCCCGTACATAATAAAATAAAAAAACAGGTAATTTATTAGGCTTATTACCAGTTTATTATAAAGATTGTTAGTGGTTTTAACAACGCCATTGCTGTCCACTAATTGTTACACATTCCTCATCCTTTCTCACCTCTTGTTCAGTGGTTCTAACTATGTTTTGATCTAGACCAGCAGTAGCATGTACCGTTTTAACTGAATAAATGCGCTCTATGAAACCATCAACAAGAGGCGAAACAATCCAACCTATGTATCATCATACAACTTTCTAACGCTAACACAGTGGACACAGACGACACTAGAACAGCGGTCGGCAACCTTTTGAGACGGAAGAGCCAAAAGTTACAATTTAAAAAAATTCCCAGTTTTAAAGAGCCACACACATTTTTTTATACCAATATTTTATTATTCGATTAGGATTAGGTAAATACATTTGATATGCTATTTCAAATAAATAGCTTCAAATATAACATACACTTCTTTCGAGAATCAAAAAATAAAAACATTGGACTATCCCAATCCACTTTAGAAGCAGTTAACTTTCTCTTTCTTTACGTGCATCACCTGCTCAATGGGTGTCTCCCATTAGCCAGGCAGGCCTTGACACGGCAAACTAGGACAAAGTGGCTTGAATATTCGTTTGATTACCGTGTATCCGTCGTTTCTATCCTTTGGATCTCAACAGGCTTATCTTCCACCCCACTGAACGGAAAGTAAACTCGTACCCCACCGTCCAGTACCCGGTTCAACAATAGTAACTAATCACTTAAAAACTACTACACGCACGTCAAATTAAAGATTACTAACCGATACGGACATGCATTCTGAATAAAATGACATTCACATTTAACGCTATTCGACAAAGTCGGCACTTGGCAGTGGCAAGCATGGAATAGTCGCCACGCGGCTGGCCACAACACGGATGTGGGGCTGGGCCTGGTGCCCAAGCAGCTGTCCGTATACTTTCTACTCCACCTACTCTCAATGTTCTCTGATGAGTGGTTTTGTCCTGTTTAAAGTTTAGTTTCTTTCAAAGTATAATATTTGTTGCGAAGTGGAAATAATATTTTCCGTAGGCCAACCAGAACAAGCCTTCGCCGTTTTGAGGGTTAACAAGGGGGACAACTGGATATTGCAGGGGTCGGCAACCTTTTGGGACTGAAGAGCCAAAAGTCAAAATTTTCCAAATTTTCCAGGTTTTAAAGAGCCGCCATACTTTTTATTAGAATGTTATGGTATTTGATTAATAAATGTTAGGTATATGCATTTGATTTTTTATTTAAAATAAAGAAATAGCTTTAAATGCGAAACAATCTTTATTCTTATAAGTACATACAAAACAAAGTATTTTAGCTAGCTGTGCTAGAATAATATAATTAGTAATCAAAGAATGTAACTGTAATTTTAGAATAATATTTTACAATAATTACATCAATGGGAGCATTGGCCTTGCATGACTTTTGAAAGTTTGGTTAAATCTGGCTCATAACTTGTTGTTTTCAGTTTCAAGCACGCCTCCAGATTTGTATTTGTAAGTTGGCTTCTTACTTTACTTTTGATTATATTCATGCAAGAGAACGCTTGCTCGCACGAATATGTGGACCCGAAAATCGTCAGCACTCCAAATGCCAACTTCTTTACCTCACTGAAAGATTCTGGCAGACTATTCCATGCTTCAAATATTAGTGTCTCAACTCGCGGCATTTCTTTAAGAGACGCCCACTTGTGCAGCTTAACATGCTTTTCTGGACCTCCAACTCTTCCAACTTGCTCTCGAGTTCTGTAAACTTATCACTCCACAAATGTTTGGTTTTCAAATCTAGGAGTTGCATTTGAAGCAAACCAGCACCAATTTTAAATGGTTCAATGTTGATCTCATTTGTATTTGTGTTGAGAGGATATACAATGAAAGCTAGTGTACTTGCGCTCGTTTTGAATTGCTCAAATCTTTCAGCGAATCCATCCTTCATTTTGCTTATGGTAACGCTGAAGTATTTGGTGTCAATAGTTGCATTATTTTCATCACGATATTGCTTAAGATTTTCGAAATAAAGTAATTTGCCGCTCTCCATATCTTCGACAAAGAGAACTATTTTTTTTTCGAAACAAATCACTTCTTCAAGCAAAGCATATGCGGGGTTTCCCTTCCCTTGGAGTTTTACATTTAGCTCGTTTAGTTTCTTTGTGATATCCACCATGAAGTAAAATTTTTGCAGCCATTTGTCTTCTTTTAATTCTGGATGGACAATGCCTTTTTCATTCAAGAATGTTTCTATTTCACTCAAACAAGAAGCAAAACGTTTCAATACGTTACCCCTGGAAAGCCAACGCACTTTATTGTACATAAGTAGGTCAGAATACTGGCTTTCTAATTCTTCAAGAAACTCCTTAAACTTGCGATGGTAGAGAGCTTTAGCCAAAATGCTGTTACTGATCTTAATAACCAAGTCCATGACCTCAACCATTTCTGTCGGAAATGTTTGGGCACAAAGCGCCTCTTGATGAATTATACAGTGAAACGTTAAAATTTCGTGGTTTATTTTCTGACGAAGAATTGTTGTAACACCTTTATGTATTCCTGTCATACTTCTGGCTCCATCAGTTGCTATGGAAACTATTTTGTTTATATCGATTTCATAGTCTTCCAGGCAGTTTTGCACAGCATCTGCTATGTTTTCTCCACGAGTTTGCCCTGAGAGCGGCAGTAAACCTAGCAGTTCTTCTTTAGGACCTTGGGACAAAATATACCTGGCGAATAGGGTAACTTGTGCCGTGTCTCTTATGTCGCAAGACTCATCCATAGCAAGTGATATAGCAGAAGCCGACTGAATGTCTTCCACTTGCATGTGTGTTATATTTGAAGACATTTTAGAAGTTCTATCTTGTACTGTTTTAGCAGACAAAGGCAAATCTTTGATTTTCTTCATGATTTCGGTTTTGTTTTTGAAATCACGAAACAGTTCTTCAGCTCCAACTATGAAACAATCTTTGATGTACTCGCCATCTGTGAATGGTTTCCCTCTTTTTGCAATTTGTAATGATATCGCGAAGCTAGCCAGCTTGACATTACTTGAAGATTGCGTCCAGTGGTTGAGCATAGAACTGGACTGTTGTTTTTGTTTTTGAAGCTCTTTGACAGCTTTTTTCCGTGCCTCACCGGTTGGATATTGTACAGCGAATCGGGCATGTTTTGTAGTGAAGTGTCTCTCCAAATTTGACTTCTTATTGGCAAATGAGACCAGAGTTTCTTCCAGGCATCTCTTCGGGAGGGCGAAGCCCCCCCCGAAAAATTTTTACCGCCCCCCCGAACGAAATGAAATTTATATAATAATTTATATAGAAAATATATACTTTTAACAGTGTCCGCCCCCCCCCCCCCCCCGAAGAAAGTCTACCGCCCCCCCCCCCCCCCCCCGAAAATTTCAAGTGCCCCCCCCGGAGAAAAAAGTCTGGAAGAAACACTGAATGAGACAAGTCGGCAGACCATCTGTGTTGCATATGAACGCAAACGACTCGGTCCAATCCTAATTAAATTTTCGATTTTCTTCTTCAATTCTTCTCTTCTTTCTATCAGATGCCATACTGGTGGCGGGGTTAAAATAAAGATTTTAAAAATGTTATTGCGCATCTAAAACGGCGTCAATAAATCATTAAGTTAATAGTAAATTTTGTATATTGCTAATTAAAAAAAAAAAAAAAAACTTTTATTAAATGTTAAAGCGTATGGATAAGTATTGTACCTCCAGGCAGAATCGTTTTTTTTTTTTAAATCATCGTTAGAAGTATTTTTTGTCTTTCTATAACATGTTTACTGAATGTCACTGTAACAAAATAAATAAGTATACGAAACAAAAAAATGTTCTTGTACCTTTGGACGTTCGAAGGTACAAGAACATGAATGATTGTCCAGCGGTCCAACAAGGGTACTTTTAGAAACTTCCACGTGTAAAATAATTTGACATGATGAATATTCAAAACAGACAATACATTTAAAAAGCTGAACACATATAGTTTGTAATATAAAAATTATCATAACAGCGTGAAACAAACAGAATATGCAGTACATCATAACTATGAAAATATTTACCTCAAAACAATAACGACAGATATTACATACACAATTGAATGAAGTGTGTTAATATCAACAATATTTAATAGGAAGTACTTTGTAATAGGGAGTAGTTAATAATTCTAAAAGAATAGGGAGGTTTTATTGTTTAAATTTCTTATTATATCTTTCATTACAGAGTGTTGTAAAAAGCTTGCCGTCTGACATTACCCATACCAAGCGACAATCAGCTGTCCGTAAACCGTATACTCTCTCCTCCACCTATTCTCACTGTTCTGTGTTGAGTGTTTTTATCCTGTTTAAAGTATTTTCCGCGGTATACTATTTTTTTAAAGAGTATAGAAATTGAAATAATTTAATGATTAATATTTGCGCATTGAACTCGAGAGCCGCACTTTGACATCAAAAGAGCCGCATGCGGCTCGCGAGCCGCAGGTTGCCGACCCCTGGGATATTGTATTGGTGGTCTGTCGTCCACACTAAAATACATTAACTATTGTTTATGTTCCCTTTTTCAAGGGAGCCAGAAATAGTTTATTAACATCTAAGAAATACAATAGTGTTGAGTGAAGTGCACAGATTATGATTAGCATTTAAAAAAAAATTATCTAGTGTTTGTAATTTATAATGTAACATTAAGTTATATTACATATGTAAAAAGTTAAGAAAGTAATAAATGTTTCATTAAAAATGTAAAAGATGTAATGATTTTCTACTCTAGTTGTAAATGTTTATTGATTATTTTTATAGTTAGATACGTATATATTTCTTGCAAGCCAGTGTTAAAAGTTGTCTCCCTCGTTAGTTTTTTTAAATTAATATATTTAACATAGGGTAAGTAATGCATTTTGTCCAAGCCAAGTTAACTTGTGCTTGCCGCTGCTTTGAAAAAAAAAAGGAAAAAAGAAAGACAAACATTTTCTAAATAGATTAAACATTGCTTAAATATTTATTATTTCAGCTGAGCAAATGATGTTTCGACAGAATGCTTAGTTGCTTTGTAAGGAAGCAATCAGTTTTTCAAACCGATAGCAGTTAGGTGGACAAAATATTTGTATGTAAGTATTAGCTTATATACATGTTTCTATCAAGTTTTGGGGGATTTTCGGTAACTGGAAGTGGTGTAAGTTACCGGTTAAACGTCCACTGATGTCATGTGATGGGGTCCACCTTGTGAGGCTAAAGATCTGTACTGTATCGTAATACAAAAACTCTAGACGATAGTCATAATATCTATAGAGTCGATGGGCCCGTTGTTTAAACCACTGTACATACGTCTGGCCTTTCGCTCAATAAGTTTTAAAAAACGGTAAACATTAACGGCCTCGTTTTAAACAGCTGCATTCATTGGATATTTATAAAATATCACAAGTTTGATGTACTTACAGGTAAAAAGACGTGCGGTTATCTACAGTGTATGATACCTTTTAAACTGCTTAAGGGTTAATATTTCAGTAAGAAGGTTTCAGTAGTGTCGTGAAATGGTATGGCTGAAGGGACAGAATGAGTTCAAGTCCGTGTTCTTTGAATTGACCCCTAGTGAACCGCCCTTTACTAGGATATTTTTGAAAACTTTCTTCGGCAATATTGTTCTAAATTATGGCAGGAATCGATGGGTAAATGTTTCAAGTCGCTAAGTGGTCTGGTTGCCGAGATATGGGCCAAAAACTGCATTTTTTCGAGTTTTTTTTTTTGGCTTTTCCGGGAAATCCAGGAAAGAATTCCGGGAATTTTTTTGGCCCACAATCATCTTCAGAACTTGCTTAACATATTTGCTTTTGGAACTAGTCCTCGATATTGCTTCGTTGAGGAGGAGATACGACTTAAAGCTGCGGACACACATCCATCCAGAACGCATTAATAATCGCAATTGTCCAGTATGGAAATTGCGAT
This sequence comes from Physella acuta, assembly GCF_028476545.2. Classification (NCBI taxonomy): domain Eukaryota; kingdom Metazoa; phylum Mollusca; class Gastropoda; family Physidae; genus Physella; species Physella acuta. Next base: position 669,302 of record NW_026732040.1, read on the forward strand.
AAAAATATATTCTTACATTTCAGGGGAGACTACTTACTATAAACTGCTACATAAACTTCTAACAAAAATCTTTATCTGTATATAATTTAAACTATATGTTAGTTTTATTTAAAAATAAAAATTAATTTGTTTTTAAAATTTACTAAGGAGAACAACTACATATATATGTTTTTAAATGTAAAGAAATATTTTTAAACATGGTTTTATACTGAACATAGACACATGAGTTTTATTTTCTCATAAATTGTTTTATTCAAGAGTCTGTTACACTCGTTACATGGTTGAAAAAGTATAACATATGTAATTTTGGCTCCCATTCTAATGGGACAACTCCTTTATTAATGATAATCTATCGTTTTAGATCAGGGGTCGGCAACCTTTTGAAGCGGAAGGGCCAAAAGTTACAATCTCCAAAATTTCCCTGGTTTTTAAGAGCCACTAACATTTCTTTATTTCAAATATTTTTTTTATTAAGTTTATTAGTGTTTGTGCAAGGAGCTGGAGAGCCGCATCTTGATATCAAAAGAGCCGCATGCGGCTCGCGAGCTGCAGGTTGCCAACCCCTTTTTTAGGTACGTAAAATCGCCCACGTCTAGTATTGAGAAAAACAGGTGACTCCTTAAATTTTAATAATTATTTCATATTTTGAGGACGATTTATGTTTTGAAAAATACAAAAATGTTTGCTTGTTTCATTTATGTACCTGTTTTTAAACAATTAAATTAAAACTTTTCAGTAATAAATGAAGACTAGCGATGTTTCCAACAGATGCAACCATGTTTATTTACCACGAGCCAACTAGCGGCGTATCATACGTCGCTATTTATTTGTTTTATTTTCTACTTTTCAGTAATTCATAATTTGTGAATTCGACAGTACCAATGCTGCCACTGAAAATATTTGCGTTAAAACACTAAAACCCTCCTTTCCCCCAACCCCTAACCCCCCCCCCCCCCCAACCACGTGAAAGCAGCCTCCACTTAGTTACTTCCCCTAATTATAAAATAGTTTAAAACTGAATTATCTGCCCCTAATAGCGATGTAAACATTTAGCGTGAACTACAGCTCACCAGACCATGTGGGGGTGGGGGTGGTTGCGATATGCCTAGAGAGGAAAAGAGGGGACTGCTAGGCGCGCTTACAGCTTGTTTTCTAACGTCTCCCAGAAGAGAATTATGTATATATAGATAGCAGCCATCTTGTTAAAGTTTTTTTTTTGTAAACTTATAGCGCGAGATTCAGGGGAAGCCACTCTATTTTACAAATGGCTGCTGTTTATATAGCTTATCTTGCTCGCAGACACTGCTGTTTAAAGTTATTTTCTGGACTATATTGATATATTTAGCCATTGATTTAGGTTTATTATTCATTTATCTATAATATTTGACACAACTATATCACAATATACTTCTATTAAAGCGTTGACAATGAGGTAACTTTTTCGTACATTTTCTTCATTAACACCACCACCCCCACCCCTCTTTCCACATAATAACCACTAATGGCATCGAGCAGAAAACAATGGCTACTATAGCGAACTAAACTCTACTAACCTGGTATTAGGAAGTTACTAGACTGAGACCACGTGACCACACCCCTATTATACCCGTACAATAAACAAGAACAAACAGGAGAGGTCAACGTGACAACAGACAACACATAACACGAGGGTTGAACATGAACAATACGGGCATGTAACATATAATACGTGGGTTGGACATGAACAATACAGACAGGTAACATATAACACGAGGGTTGAACATGAACAATACGGACAGGTAACATATAACACGAGGGTTGAACATGAACAATACGGACAGGTAACATATAACACGAGGGTTGAACATGAACAATACGGACAGTAACAGCGTATAGTGAACATTTATCCATCAATACTATTCGCTACAATAATACATTAATCTACAAACTCAAGAAAACAGTGGCATCTAATCCCTCCAGATTATCCTACAATACTCGCACTATATAATATGGACTGACTGCTAGCATAAATATTGGAGTGCAGTGATTAGTTCATATTTAACGCTATTTATTTCAAATAAAATATCAATTGTATTTAACTAATCCTTATGAAATACCACAATATTGGAACATAATATTACTGGCTCTTTAAAAACTGTGACATTTTGTAAATTGTAACATTTGTCTCTTCATCTCTAAAGCTAGCCGACCGCTGGGCTAAGATCAGTGCAGATTTGTCCCTTTTGTAAGGGATCCAGAAATTTAAAATGACACAGAGCAATCCTAATGAGATTGATAATATTTTAACACAAGTTAAATAATGATTCTTAAAATAAAGCTAATGTGTCTCTGTTCTAAGTGAAAATTTGGTACAAGTTAAATTTTACTTTTTATCTAAAATTAGTACAAAATTGTTTGCATACTGTACAATTGCATACATTTATATGTAAAACAATAAATAGATATGGTGTATTTTGTTATGAGGTGTTCGATTCGTTTTTATTTGATCTACTTTGTTAAGTTAATTCCCTTGCATTGTAAAATTGTGTCCCTTCTTTAAGGGATATAGAATTAATCTTAAATAAAAGGATTTTAGTGTAGTAATGCATCGTTTTTTTTTTACTTAAAGATCTTTAAAAAAAAAGAAGTAAAAAATTATTCTGAGTGAAAACGATATTTAAGATAAAGGTTGAAAAATCGATATTACTATAGGACATTGTGATTTATATAAAACTAGTGTGCACTTCCCGCGCGTTAATGCGATCTTAAAAGTTTAAACAAATTAAAGAAACACATTATGAAAGTAGTGATGACATTACATGTACATTTTTTATTGAAATTTATCATTCCTTTAAAAAAGGAAGTATTATTACATTTAATTTGCATCTTCAAAAATGTATAAACTAATTTTATACGGACAAAAATTCAGTTTATGGCAGTGTTTCTTCCAGACTTTTTTCTTCGGAGGGGGGGGGAACTGTTAAAAGTATATTTTTTCTATAAAAAATTCATTTCGTTCGGCGGGGGGGGGGGGGGTAGACTTTTTTCGGGGAGCTTAGCCCCCCCCCCCCCCCCGAAGAGATGCCTGGATAATTTTCTATTTTTAGACAAGGCTTTGTTTGTGTGGTGTCTCTTGTTTCTAAGAATAGCCTGAATGCTCGTACAAGGGTAACTTTTCTTATTGTTTATTTCCAGTCTGGTAACACGAGGAGTGGTAAATACAAACAACTTTTTGTAGAAGTAGATAAATAAAGGGATTATACGTAATGGTTTATTTTCGTTAACAGCACCAGACCAGAGTCGTAGCGAGGGGAGGGGGGGGGGGTTGTATATGTTCCCGGGCGCCGACCTTAGGGGGCGCCAAAATGTCTTGGAAAAACAAATTAAAATCTCATTTTAGCAGCAATTTTGCATTACAAATATAAAAAAATATATGGGGAGGGGGATGCAAATAGAAAGTTTGAGGGGGGGGGGGTTGCAAATTAAAAGTTTGTCCCCGGGCGCCGGTAAGGGTGTAACGCCTCTGCACTAGACTAGCGGTTGTGGCGTCACTCGAAAAATTTTAGCGATTGGTTATTGCTACACTGTTCAACATAAGTTAATTAAGGTAACCTTTACCTTTTAATTAATTGTAATATATTTGAAAGTTATAGTGAATGATTGTCCCTTTTGAATTTTTTTTTTTTTGCCTCAGACATGTATTTTACAGCGTCAGTGTGCCTTTCCATGTTCGCTTTAGTATTACAGTTTTCATCATCGTTTTGTGAGGACTGATACAGATTAACTATAGTAATGCTTCTTTCTTACATGTAGCCTTCTTAAATTCATTTAAGATGGGTTGCTTATAAAAAGAACTAATACAAAACGTCTAATTACAATCTTATTTTTAAACCTGAAAATGCAAATGTGTAGTTCAAAGGTTATTCAATGGATATTTTTTTCATAGTCGTGGTGGGTTGAGGGGGTTTGAGCATTTAAGTAGAGCTGAAATAAATGTTTTAATTATTATAAGCAGCTGGTATGTTATGTGGAGTACAATGAGACACAATAGATCAAACATTCTGCCTTTTTAAACATGTGTATCTATTACAGTACTCTCACAAGCTTCCTTTTTAAAAATTTTTTTTTTTTTTTTTTTTAAACATATAAATTTTGTATAGTTAGTACAAACTGAATCGAGGGAATTTATTAAGCTATTGAAAAATATATAACAAATTTAAAAAAGTAATAGTAAAGTTTTTATCATTGGAACTAAATTAAGATAAAATTAATATCTGTTTCAAAATAAATCAATTACCATAATATTGATTATTCTAAGATTGATATAAATCATGTATTGAATGACGAGAGCAACAATTGGTATACTTTGTAATTTACTTATTTTTTTTGCAAGTTTTTTTTTTTAAATAGTAGCAATTTGTAAGCAGGTAGTCTCCCCTGTAATTACAAAAAAAATATTAAAGGGAGTTAAAATATTGAATACTAGACCAGGGGTCGGCAACCTTTTGAGACGGAAGAGCCAAAAGTTATAATTTTCAAAATTATCCAGTTTTTAAAGAGCCACAAACATTTTTATGTCAATATGATCTTTGTTAAAGATTATATATATATATGTATATATATATATATATATATATATATATATATATATATATATATATATATATATATATATACAATTTTAAATAAATAGCTTTAATTTAAATGTATGAAATAATTTCATTTGTTTCTGTGTTGAAACAAAGGGTCTACTATAAATGTCAGAGTGCTTGAACACCCTTCATTTTGTTTATAGTAATACTGAAGTAATTCATGTTAGTAGTAGCATTGGTTTCATCACGATATTTTTTTTTCTTCAGATTTTTTGTAATTAAGTAATTTACCGCTCTCCATGTCTTTAACAAAAAAAAATAGTTGTTTTTTTTTCGAAACAAACCACTTCTTTAAGCAAGGCATAGGCTGAGTTTTCCTCTCAGTTTTACATTTAGCTCGTTTAGTTTCTTTATAATCTCCGCCAAGAAGTTGAATGTTGCAATTTGGGATAGACAGATAGAAAGTACATTGAAATATGGCGTTACTAAATATTCTAATGGAATAGCGAGTGTTTATTGTTTATGTTTATTATTTTATCGTTCATTACCGAGTGTTGCAGAACAATTTTTTTATTGAGCATAAAGCTGTAGAGCCGCAACTTGACATCAAAAGAGCCGCATGCGGCTCGCGAGCCGCAGGTTGCCGACCCCTGTACTAGACCCCTTACCTAACATTCTTTCAAATGACACATACGCAAGGGAGACAACATTTTAATTTGTTCTTAAATGTGGTTATATAAAAAAATAAAAAAATAAAATACACAATATAATGTTAATTTAAAAAGAAAATGATTTCTAGTTACAATTGTAATTCAATAAAATTGTTTAAATAAAAATATAAAATTAATTTAAATTGTTAATTAAATTTAAATTAAAAGTTAAAACCTTAGCTTTTTATATAATAATTGAGTTAAAAGTAAAAATCGACCCTTTCTACATTGCTCACACAATCCAATGTTAAGGGTAAACTCAATTAATTTATTTTGCACCTAATATGATACATAACGACAACACTTGTCTAAATATCTGAAGTATAATAATTCCAACGTGCATTTGCACTTTTCATTGAAAATGCACATTTTAATGTAAATGCCTATTTCAATGAAAATGTATCGCTTGTATAAACAACTAGCTTTTCGATGTATTTTTTTTTTAAAATTGATCAATTATTATAACTATTTTTAGTATCAGCTTGAAGGGTAGTGATTGCAGAAGCGCTAGAATTTTTAGCAGAAATATATAATACGAGCCGACGCCGCTATTTAGTTGTTTTATTTTCTACTTTTCAGTAATTCATAATTTGTCAATTCGACAGTACCAATGCTGCCACTGAAAATATTTGCTTTAAAACACTAACCCCCCCCCCTTTCCCCCACCCCTACCCTACACGCCCCCCACCCCCCGTGAAAGAAGCCTCCTCTTAGTTACCTCCTCTTAAGTTTAAAATAGTTTCAAACTAAATTTTCTGCCCCTAATAGCCGTCACTAAACCCGGATTGTAAACATTTAGCGTGAACCACAGCTCACCAGACCATGTGGGGGGTGGGGGCGGTAGTGATAGAGAGGAAGAGAGGGGACTGCAAGGAGCGCTTGCAGCTTGTTTTCTAACGTCTCCAAGAAGAGAATTATATATTTAGATTGTATCCCGGCGCCCGCCTTATACCAATGTGTTTATATGTGTAACCGAGGGTGTGATTGATTTATGATTCTTGGTTGTTTGTGTGTGTTTCTCGTTTCCATCCTGCCGACGACGCCAAATGTGACAGACGTGTGACGTACCTTGATAGGTTGTGTTGTACACCTTCTCGCAGCACCTAGATGCGACAGAGGTGTCTTACCACCTGTCTTGTAGGTATTTGTCCACGACTTAGGACTTCTGTCGCTAGGCTGTGGACACCTTATTCGGCATTGACATATCCACCTCATCTAAAGAATCAAGAATCACCGACTGCAGGTTCGAGATTACAACACTTTATTTCTAAATGAATAATAACTGTTCCAAGAATAACATGAAAATCAACAGACTTCCAATGTCACTAGTCCACACACTGTATCACTCCGTATCTCACGTTCTACTGACACTGTTCTCTGCGAGTGCTGCACTCAAGGTACTCTATGAGCGAGCTGGTCACAATCCCCAATCAAACACGCCGTCTCTTAGTTGCACCTATGGCCACCACAGCATAGATAGATAAACCAAGTGTTTACCCACTAGTATTCTATTTACACACAAGGAAAAGAAACTAGTTTAACAATGTCTGATCTAATGTGTAGGGCAAAAAGTAAGGTATTAATAATAAAAGAGAAATGAACATCAAGATCCTGAAAGGAGTAAAAGGGTGAATACAAGTATATTTATAAAGATTGCAGTCTGTAAAGCTAGATATTACAACGGGGTTTATTTTCCTCTTGTAAAAAGGATTTCAGTAATGCATAATTTGTCAGTTGAATACTATTTGTTGAAATATGTTTTGTTGATATTATAAGTACAATGTTAGTAACCATCAGACCAGAAATCTAGTTAATGTAGGTTGGAGCAGGGGTCGATCTTTTTCCAGGTTTGTACCTTTTTGTTGACAGAAAGTGATTCGAAATTTTAGATGTTCGTTTGGTAAGGGGCTATAACCGATTTTATGATGGGACGGTGGAATATTTAAGCAGCTATTTCCCTTCTATAGTTCACAATGTTTTTTTTTTCTCTTCATAATGGTAGCTGTGTAAGCGATTATTTATATCAGTGTGTTGATGGGGATGTTTGACACGTGGATGTATTATATGGTAAAAGGGAAAGGTTACACGTCCAACACAAAATGAGGAAAGGGAGATAAGGAGTTAGGAAGGTTCTATTAGCCATTGCAAAAGGGTTTAAATTGCCTTTTATTTGTCATAAGAGTTTACAGTAATACATATTTAATAGTCTAATACAATTTATCAAATAAGTTTTGGTTCTATCATTAATACATACATAAATATAATAATCATAAGTTGGCAAAATAAATACAATAATACAAAAAGAGTTATATAAGTTGAAGTCATTGCAACTTGTCCTTACAACAGGTTGTTCATTTCCTTCTCTTTGGCATAGCCTAGAGTTGCCGTATATATATATATATATATATATATATATATATATATATATATATCCATATATATATCCATATATACTTTAGTGGAATATTACAGTTTGTTAAGCTATATTTTGTAATTACATTTATACTTTTATGCCATTTAAATATGACGGTTAAGCCCTATTACAAAACGGATGTGTCATTTTAAAATACATTTTAATTAACTGCTGCTTACAAACATTTTTTTTTTAAATTGTGGTCTCCTTTCCAACGAAACGTTTTAGAAAAAGGGGTGATACAAGCGAGTTACTTCTCGGAGGCGGTGACAAAACGAAATTACCTCCCATGTAGATTTTTTTCTTGGTTTTTTATTTGCAGGGGAAATAATGTAATTATAACTTGTTTTTTAAATTCTTGATTGTAATTATTTTTAAATAATGGTAACCAGGTTTCAATTGTATCAAAAATTCTTAATTTAAAAATGTATATAAATCTTAAAACATCAATTTCGCTTATCGTTTTAACTTTGTGTTTAAATATTTTTATTTGTAGGACTTTAACACCCTTAATTTTTTTTGAGTTGAATTTTAGAATAAATTTAAATTTTTCTTTGTATCATCACTTCTTCAAACAATAACAATTTATTAAAAATTTTGGATCACGATTGACAAAATGACACAGTACAATTATTTGTAGCATTAACTCATCTACGATGGCCATAGTCAAGGCTAAGGAACTTCGTGGCAAGAAGGAGGAAGAGCTTCTGAAACAGCTCGAAGAGCTAAAAAATGAACTGCAGACCTCTCGTGTTGCCAAAGTAATTGGTGGAGCTGCAGCTAAATCAGCTAAGATCTGCACTGTGCCCAAATCAGTTGCTCGTGTCCTCACTGTCATCAAACAGACACATAAGGATAACCTACGTAAATTCTACCAGAAGGATAACCTAGGTAAAATCTACCGAATGAAGGCTCACAAACCCAAGGACCTGAGACAAAAGAAGACCAGGGCAATGAGACGTGCACTCACAACTTATGAACTCACCTGCAAGAGTAAAAAGGAATTACGAAAACAGGGTCTTTATCCAATTAGTAGATTCAATGTGCGTGCCGTTAATTGCAATTTGTCTTTGGGCTATATTATATATATATATATATATATATATATATATATATATATATATATATATATATATATATATATAATATGTATATATACATGTATGTGTCTGTGTGTCTTAGTACACTGTCTCACTTAATTTTAAATTAACCATTTGATTTAACCTATTTTATTGCATATTCATCATGAGACAACAACCACACAGAAAACGGTTCAAACTCATCTGGACCGAAAGAATTTAGTTTTAAAAATCTCATTTTTACCCACCGAATGTTGTGAATAATCTAAAATTTTATTTGGCAAGTCGGTCAAAAGAATATTAATCATGGATAATTTATATTACAGACCTATGTGTAATGGTTTCCCGTGTTAGTTTTATTCTTAAGTTGTTTTTTTGTTTTGTTTTCTTGCATTCATATAATTAATTTTGAATTAATTCAAGTTATACCTTAGTCATTCTTCAGGATGCTTTATTTAATAAAAATAAAGAGAAGAAATTTCTTTTTGTACAAAACTATTTTAATTAGCTTAATCATCAACCCTATTCGACTCTTTAAAGATGATCATACAACCATGGAAGTGGTTTCAAGGTTTGCCTTTTTTCAATCTTCAACTTATTTAGTGGGTTTTTTCTACGCAACGGTATGTGTTAGTTACTGTGGAACAATCACTGCTGCAACCGATTAGTTTTTTGTTTTCACAAAACCACTAGTCTATCTAGGTGCAGAAAGTTATTATTTTTGGTCTGATTTTGACCCCCCCTCCACACAAAGTTCTGTCCCCTCCTCCCTGCCGTATTGCGGGGTCTGGCGGTATAGTAGTTTCACACCTGTAGTTAAAAATTACAATTTAAAAAAAAAAAGAGTACTCAACTAGCCACGGACACTAGAAGTGTTAATATTCGCAAGGAAATAACAACATGCGGTACATTATCTTCCAATTTTGGTTGTACTATATAGAGAAGGACATCTGTTCGTGGCATATGCATAGGAAACTTTTAGTTGAAGCTCATTGAAAAAATTATTAGCATCAATATCCATAATAGCTTTCAGCATAAACGATATTTCTAAATTTTGCAGTCAGTAGGTATATATGCAGGAGCCTTTTTGTTGATATGGAATATATCATATAAAAGCAGCCAAGTAAATTGTTATTTAGTTCTAATTGTTGGAACCTTTCTTTAAATAGACTGTATATCAATATCCAATATATACAGCATAGTAGACATCTGTTTTAAAATTCTGTTTAGGATCTTCTAGTGCCAACAATTAAATAAATTAAATTAATTTAATTTGAAAATCTGAAGTTTTCCGATGAGACTTACAAGCTATATCGAGCACTGAATCAACATTAGAGTTAGAAAATAATCTGAAATGTTCGAAATTAAAAGATTTATATTCAATACAATAATTAATTTATTGTAATCCCAGAGGTGCCGACTCAAAGGGGCGCCCAGCGAGGTAGATAATAATGTAAACGGCTCATTATTGTATAATATGCAGTTGAAATAAAGAATGTTGACTGCTACTAGGCATTACGGACTTCTTTACATTTTTATGCATCAATTGTATGACACCAAAATAAAAAGGCAAGGTAACTGTAAAAAAGCGCCCAGACCTTTCCAAATTGGGAGGGAGGGGGCATTTTCACCTAATTTGGCCTAATTTGAGGAAGGGGCGCAAAATTGATAGTTCATCCTATGCACCAAAATAGATCTCTACGCCTTTAGGCCTATATATTACCCCTTCTTTAGTTCAAATAATATAATGAAGGTTATTAATTATTAGGTACTTTTAAAAAAAATAGCGATCACACATTTTTGCGCACCCTAAGGATAGCGCCGTAGGCGACCGCCTAGATCGCCTTATAGGTAGCGCCGGCCCTGACAATTGGTTATGTAAGAAAAACAAATGATATATTTTAATTTTTTTTTGGACAATAGTTTATATCAGAAAAACTAATGATATTTTAATTAAGGAATCTATCTGGACGTTTTGACAGTTGTTTGTGTAAAAAAATTAGTAATAACGTTACTTTGGTGGCTGTTGCCTTATGCCTAGCGTCAATCTGACTTCTTAAAGGTGCATATTTCCTTATACAAAGTAACCAAGGACGTAACAGCTGGGTAACCACAACTACAACCGCTTTGTTTGGATGGACACTAGGCATAACTTCGCTCTACTTTGACCACTGTCGTTGTCAACGCTAAAAATACCAGTTGTAGGACATACTATGTAATGAACTGTTTAATTTTGAAAAGCGCGGGTTAAAACCATTGAGTAGGTTAAAAACTATTTGGTATATACAAGGGAAATAACTATAACAAATTACTGAAACAAATTCGATTCGAAGAACGTACAGAAAATTCGTACACACTACTTATTAGAATATTTAATTTACACGATTATACAATTCTCACAAAATGTGTACTATTTTTAGATTTGGAAAAAAATGCAACTTAATTTTTTTTTAAAATTAGAATAAAAACACCTTCGTTTTTTTTAAAGAATTGTTATTTAAGTGCTGTTAAACTTTTCTCTTCAGCTTTGAAGGTGGTCGTATTTGCATTATTTCTGGATCCCTTACAATCAGGGACAAAAGTAAATTAAAAACTGTGGTCAGTGTAGCTTAGTTACAGTGTGGACTCAGTTGGGAGCCATAGTGTCGAACTATCATGCGGTGTAGAACTAACTCATTAATAAGTATTGGAATAAAAAAAAAATAATCCAATATGTTAGTGGTGTGGATGCGAATCTTCTTTAATCAGGGTTCTTTCAGACATTTTTATCTACGTGGCACTTGTAACTTCGGGGGGGGGGGGGGGTGACTTTAAATTTCCTTGGGTGGGGAGACACGGGTTAAAATATATTTCAAACCTCCACTGCTCCCCACCGGAAGACGCATAACACCACCGGAAGACGCATAAACTTTGTTCGTTATTATCAGACGTTGAAAAACTGAACCCTTATATAATCGAAAAGCTGGTTCCATTTTTTTAATTTTTTTTTGCCATAAAGCAATATTTTTTAACCAAAATTGATTATTTCAAATGCATTGTCAATATAAGTACAAAATTACTTCCGGTTTTTTAATAAGGATACAAAAAGTCAAGAAATAATCACTAATAATATATAAACAATAATTTACAAAACACTTTTATTTTTAATTTGGATTAATAGAATCAGGATGTTGTGGTGATTGGGAATGTTATATTATTTCATATAAATGCAATACTACGTTTCACATCATAGATCCCTATTGTGTATTTTTAATTTGGAAAACAATTATTCTGACTTTTACTGTTTTACTCTCCCTGGCCATTTCAGTTGACTTCAAAGAGAGGTTAAGGACAGTTATGAAAATATACGAATTAATAAAATAATTCTAAACATCATTTCAAAGACATATATATTCTTTACAAAATAAAAAAAAATAATGTAAACTATATTTCCCAAACGGCTTTAATTTTTACAAATACAACTATATTTGTATTGGTTTCCCTATATTTTAAAAAGATTTATTCATAAATTTAGTATAATTACATAGACTATTCATATTGAATATTTAGCTTGTACTGTAAGAATACAATACATATATTTAAAGCTAACAAAAATTAAGAAATTAATACAGCTTTTTTTCAAGTGAAATTCAAACACTTGCAAAAAATTATTATGTTATAGGTGTCTGTATTGTAATGTAAGGAAAGTTGTAAAGGTGTTGTGGTGTTGTAGGTATGTTTGCTCAGTAACCAAAGATCTGCTCAGTTGTACTCAGTCACTGTCTGAACTTGTTTGTTCATCAGCTCTAAACTTGTTCAGCTTGTGGCTTGGGTCTGTTGGGAATTTCTTTAGCAGGTTATTGTTGGGATGATTCCTAGGACTGATGGTACGGTAGCTTTGACATAACTGCCTGTCTTGGTGGGTCCATTGATAACATAGAAACGTGCACAGTAGTTTACGTTTTTAAATCATAAAGTATATAGTACTGTACTGGCCAAAGTCAAATAACGTGTTTTATAAAATTGACTTATAGATTTCTACAATATTTTCTCTTGAATCGGAAACCACAGCGGTCTGTGTGTAACCAGTTACTTGAGTTTAGTGTGTAGCCGCCAATCTAGGTTTTTATTTTAAAATTCTAAAATGCCAATCTTCTAGAAGGATATATGGTTTTTTAATTATTTCAGATCAATCTTTCAGTATTCTGCTTCGCTAACTCCCATACTACTAAGTACTAGATGCAATAACAGTTACCTCCCCTACATGAATAGCACAAGCAACTAATAAGGGAGATACATAGTACAATTTGATACATTTAACATTAAAAGACCAACATGAACAAAAACACAAGACGAACCGTGATTAATTACTTAATTTTGTTAATTTAATTCTAAACATTACGTTTTGTTTTTAGAAAATGCAAAAACATTATTTTCACGTAAACATAGTTTTTTTTAATATATATGTTTAACTCACAATTGAGACACACATGATTTATTACAGATTTTGTTACAACAATTGTGTTAATTGTCTATATTCCGACATCGCGGCTAAAACCTTAGTTTAGTAATGTTTTGGATCCCGAAAATGGGACAGCAACATAAAATATTAAGTGCAAATATATGGGACATCTTCTGTCTTACGGTGGCTGTAGTTGGATGTTGGATAGCTCTCTATACCCGAACATATATGCGATATGTTCGTCCACGATACACTAGTGTGAGTCATATTAGCTAGTTTGTAGAAGTCGAATGTCACTATTGTACGTTATTGTATTTAAGTTGAAAAGTTGGAATGTGTGAGGATTGATGTTAATAATATGTTGTTCTAGCTCATGACATAAATAAACTATGTGTGATAGTAGAAAGAGTCAATTATTGCAATATTACTCTGAAATCAGACACGCTGATTTTATTTAAGTTTCAATGTATAAGTTATGTTTACCCCTGTTATTAGAGCGAGTAGTTGACAAAGCCAACAGTAAAATGTTGCATCGTATCTATACATGGGACAATGAACTGATAAAGAAATACATTTAGGAGCCTCCTTGTCTCGTGCAACCAAAACTACAACAACCTCCATAAACCTTTGTCAGAAGCCATTTCAACGTGGCCCATAGGTTGAGAGCTATACTGCTTATGGCCTCCCATGTTGTGGCCAATTGTGTTTGGGCCATCATGTCGTGGCCCATAGGTTGAGAGCTGTACTGCTTATGGCCTCCCATGTTGTGGCCAATTGTGTTTGGGCCATCATGTCGTGGCCCATAGGTTGAGAGCTGTACTGCTTATGGCCTCCCATGTTGTGGCCAATTGTGTTTGGGCCATCATGTCGTGGCCCATAGGTTGAGAGCTGTACTGCTTATGGCCTCCCATGTTGTGGCCCAATGTGTTTGGGCCATCTTGTCGTGGCCCATAGATTGAGAGCTATACTGCTTATGGCCGCCCATGTTGTGGCCCAATGTGTTTGGGCCATCTTGTCGTGGCCCATAGATTGAGAGCTATACTGCTTATGGCCGCCCATGTTGTGGCCCAATGTGTTTGGGCCATCATATCGAGTCAGACATGTCAAGTGGCCAGGGTATTGTCAACATAATATCTTGATTTCACAGCGTGGTAAAAATAACTATTAAGGCCTTATTGAAAACACACAGTTTGTTAGGGAGAGTGATTCAGCTATGGCGAGCCGATGGTTGAAATTATTCAGTCCCATACAATATATCTGGTGATATAAGTTGTATAATGTTTCGTTTGGTATAATAAAGATGGAATTTATTTCTATATATTTTGTACATCTGTCTATATCGGGTATGGTTCGATTAATTGTCGCGATTTCGTTAATTGTTATACTATTTTTCTCCATTTTTTTTCTTGTTTTGTTTTCTTAATAAAATGGAATGAAAACCATGTATATTTAGTTGCGTAATTAAAATAAAGTAATAACTATGTTCATTTTTTTTTGTTTTTGTTATATTAATAAAATGGAATGAAAACCATGTATATTAAGGAAGTTGTGTAAACTAAATAGCGTGACAACTATTTTCCAATGAGTTTTTTCTTGAGATATACTCTGAGTTAACATTATGGATCGTTTGAGTACCACTTTCAAAATTTTGCAAAATTAGTAATGATGATTAGTATTAATTTAAATCTCCTTAGGCATTTAATTTTATTAAAGGGGGGGGGGTGGAGGGGCGCTGAAGAGGGGCAAATAAAATGTGCACATTTTTAAAATCTGATTACAATTTTTGGGATATAATCAAATTTCAAATTTATTTTATTCAAATTTATTCAAAAAACGGTTACAATTGTAGGCACAAAGGCCTTTTTCACATTGGCCGTTTAATCTTTTTCCTGTAATCAAAAGGGGTACATGATTTGTGGGGGTGACTGTTAAAATAAACAATTTGGTAAAACACGAAGGGAACTTATCATTTTTTTTTTCATTCTGATCAATGAACTATATTTATTTGTTGAAGAGTAAAAAACAAAAAAATAAAAGTATCTGCATGGTCGAATAATTAAAGCAATTAATACAATAAATATGTGGTTAGATGGGGTGACCCTAAATACAATATTCTTTCAATAATGCTTTGTGAGAATTCTTTCATCAGTAAGGGGAGAGAAACAATACTTCTTGACTTTCGTGGTATATCCACTTTTTCTTCCCTTTGACCGCAAAACTGAAGATGTTAAATTGTGGAAGAAAGAAAAGTTTGTTAGTGAACATCACGAGGGGTTTGTGTCAGGAAACCATAGGCTATTTGTATATATATATATATATATATATATATATATATATATATATATATATATATATATATACATGTATATATATATATATACATGTATATAAATATATATATATATATATATATATATATATATATATATATATATATATATATATATATATATAGACTATATATATATATATATATATACATGTATATATATATATATATATATATATATATATAGACTATATATATAGACTATATATATATATATATATATATATACATGTATATATATATATATATATATATATATATATATATATATATATATATATATATATATATATATATATAAAGCAAAGTGGTCGGGTGCCCGATTGCAGTCGCGTCAAATTTGGCACGCTTTTGCCTTGGGGCGATAGAACACGAGGGCCGGTGACGGTTTGCCGAAGAGTCTACAGACAGAGGGTCAAAACTGACCTCGCCTGACCGGCGCCTTATATGGGCTTTATTACGAAAACAAATTTCCTCCGACGACCCCCCTTGAAATTTTGTGAGGTGGTAGGAGAACGCCTTGGGGTGTCACAAAAAACTCGACATATCTGGGAAAACATCGTAAAGGGGTCGAAACTGACCAGTTGTATTTCCCTATATAATCTTTGTATTTTATGGGAAAAACAGAGGGTAATTTGAAAACGGATTTTAGGGCACTTACCCTCTTTACATCTGGCTAATTTTTTGCATACTTTTAGGTAAATGGCTTGACCTTTAGGAAAAACTGTCGGTTTCACTAAAAGTCTTCGACGAGGGCTAAAAAGTGACCGCGAGTGAAATTCTCTTTATATGAGCTTTATTACGAAAAAAAAATTTCCTCCGACGCCCTCTCTTGCAATTTTGTGAGGTGGTAGGAGAACGCCTTGGGGTGTCACAAAAAACGCGCCATATCTGGGAAAACTTCGTAAAGGGGTCAAAACTGACCAGTTGTATTTCCCTATATAGTCTTTGTATTTTATGGGAAAAACAGAGGGTCCTTTCAACGCAGACTTTAGGGTACTTAAGCTCAGTATATCTGGTTAATTTTTTGCATACTCTTAGGTCAATGGCTTGACCTTTAGGAAAAACTGTCGGTTTCACTCAAAGCCCTCGAGGAGGGCTAAAAAGTGACCGCGAGTGAAATTCTCTTTATATGAGCTCTATTACGAAAAAAAAAATTTCCTCCGACGACCCCCATTGAAATTTTGTGAGGTGGTAGGAGAACGCCTTGGGGTGTCACAAAAAACTCGCCATGTCCGGGAAAAATCGGGAAATGGGTCAAAACTGACCAGTCGTATTTCCCTATATAATCTTTGTATTTTATGGGAAAAACATAGGGTCATTTCAAAACAGATTTTAGGGCACATACCCTCTTTACAACTGGCTAATGTTTGGCATGTTTATAGGTAAATGGCTTGGCCGTAGGGCAGACCTGTCAGTTTCACCCAAAGCCCTCGACGAGGGCTGAAAAGTGACCGCGAGTGAAATTCTCTTTATATGAGCTCTATTACGAAAAAAAATTTCCTCCGACGACCACCTTGAAATTTTGTGAGGTGGTAGGAGAACGCCTTGGGGTGTCATAAAATACTCGCCAAGTCCGGGAAAACTTCGTAAAGGGGTAAAAATTGACCAGTTGTATTTCCCTATATAATCTTTGTATTTTATGGTAAAAAACAGAGGGTCATTTCAACGCGGATTTAAGGGTACTTAAACTCAGTATATCTGGTTAATTTTTTGCATACTCTTAGGTCAATGGCTTGACCTTTAGGAAAAACTGTCGGTTTCACTCAAAGCCCCCAACGAGGGCTAAAAAGTGACCGCGAGAGAAATTCTCTTTATATGAGCTTTATTACGAAAAAAAAAATTTCCTCCGACGCCCCCTCTTGCAATTTTGTGAGGTGGTAGGAGAACGCCTTGGGGTGTCACAAAAAACGCGCCATGTCCGGGAAAATTCGTTAAATGGGTCAAAACTGACCAGTTGTATTTCCCTATATAATCTTTGTATTTTATGGGAAAAACAGAGGGTGATTTTAAAACGGATTTTAGGGCACATACTCTCTTTACATCTGCCTAATTTTTTGTATACACCTCTATCGATGACTAGGCCTTATGGAAAAACTGTTGGTCAGACTGAAAGCCCTCGAAGAGGGCTAAAATTGACCGCGATTAAAATTCTTATTGTACGAAATTTTGTCATTTGGTCTTTGAACAGGGGAGATAATTGTTTAATGTAATAATTTTTTAATATTTTGTATACATTTTTTAGAAAAAAAAGTATAGCATTGTTTAAATACATATTTTTTATAACTTATGTCTTGCATTGTACTGAAATCGTACAAATTAATTGCGAAAGTAATTTAATATAATACTTGATTGATACTATTAAGAAAGCCCTTGCAGTTCTAATAACCTTGCGAGTAATAAGTTTGTGAATATTCCATTAATATATGTGCACTGTTCCTTTACAAAACTGTTGAAATGTAGGCCCTAAGCATTTAACATAACAGCCAATCTCCTATTAATTAATCATTCAATTCCTCAATTTTTTTGAAAACCTAAGCGAAGCTAGGCAGTATGCCTAGTATATATATATATATATATATATATATATATATATATATATATATATATATATATATATATATATATATATATATATATATATATATATATATATATATGCACATGGATCCAGAGGCGTAGCGACCCTTCCCGGCGCCCGGGGACAAACTTTTCCATTTGCAACCCCCCCCCCCCTCAAGATTTTGATTTGCACCCCCCCCCCCTTGAGATTTCCATTAGCACCCACCCTCAAACTTTCGATTTGCACCCCCCTCCTCAAACTTTCGATTTGCACCCCCCTCAACCTTTCAATGTATTTTTCCAACCCATTTTGGCGCCCCCTAAGGTCGGCGCCCGGGGACATATGTCCCCCCGCCTCGCTAAGCTACTGCATGGATCGGAATTATTTACGAAATGCATTCAACTATTTTGTGATCATGATAATCATAACAAAGAAAGTTTCAAATTGCTATAACTACTAGTATCATACTCTAAACGTAACAACTAACACATCACCGCTGTCCTCATAGACGTTGAATTGTCAAATGAGCTACACAAGTCAGGCTTAGCGACCCTTCCCGGCGCCCGGGGACAGACTTTCGATTTGCATTCCCCCCTCCCACTCCCCTTACGATTTGCAACCCCCCACTCGAACTTTTGATTTACACCCCCCTCCCCTCAAATTTTCAATTTGCTTTTCTAACCCATTTTGGCGCCCCCCTAAGGTCGGCGCCCGGGGACATATGCCCCCCCCCCCCCGCCCACTCCCCAAGCTACGCCTTTGACACAGGTAGACAATAAGGCATTCTATGAATAGTTTTTTTTTTTATGCGCTGGCCAAAGTCAAATTTATTACCACGCTTGCAAGGGCAATATCTATACCAAATAAATGAAACAACTAATCGAAAAATAAAATACACATAGTTATTAAAAGTTTTCTTTTTTATTAACGTATTCAACTGTACACTAATTATAAAAATGTGAACTAGTTTTAAATTTAAAGAAAATACAACTTGTAGAAAATAGACAGATTACCTTCATTATATTAATTATCAATTAAGTATTGTTAAAATATGCATAACCGCAGCCATTTTTCTATGGTGTTAAACTGCTTTTGGATCCCTTAAAAGGGACAAAGTGAATTTAAATTAAGGTTAGTGTAGTTTAGTTACATTATAGATTTATTTGGGAGTCAACAGCATTAAGTTTCCATTATTTTACTAAAGCTAATTAAAACACAGTATAGATATCATTTCAAAAGTTGTAATTAAATACGTTGTGTGTTTTTTATGTTTAACAATTTTAATTTACATAATTTTATATAAATAAAAATATCGTATAGTAATATGGATTTTTTTAACCTTTATCTTTTTAATTGTTTTTACTCAGAATAAACATTTATTTTATTGAAAATAAGCTATTTATGTAAGAAAAAAACGATGCATAACTACACGACAATCCCATTATTTAATATTATTTCTGTATTCCTTACAAAAAGGACACAATTTCGAAATGCAAGGGAAGTAACTAAATAACATAACTACAATAAAAACGAATTGAACAACTCATAACAAAATACACCATCTCTATTACTGTTTTACTTTTAAAAATGTATGCAATTGTTCACTAGGCAATACGTTGTGTACTATTTATAGGTAAAGGGAAATTACAACGTGTATCGTATTTTTACTTAGAGTCAAGATACGTTAGCTTCATTTTAAAAATCTTTATTTAAGTAGAGTTAAAATTTGCTTAACCATACTGAAAGCAACATCAATTCAATTCTATTTAATTCTTGATCCCTTGCAAAAGCAAATGTAATTTTGGGCACACTCAAAGAATCTGGCTGGACTTTGGTTGAAGGCAGAGGTGCTATTTATAAAGAATTCATTTTCAAAGATTTTAATCAGGCATTTGGATTTATGACCAGAATAGCAATAAAGACAGATAAAATGGATCATCACCCAGGATAGTTCAATGTTTATAACAAAGTACAAATTACTCTGAGCACCCATGATGTCGGAGGCTTGTCTCACAGGGATGTTACGCTTGCTAATTTCATTGAAGAAATGTGATGTGGCATATCTAGCGTAATTTGGAGAAGTCTGATTTCATGACTATCAGATCAATATGATTTATTTGCATAGACAAAGTAGAATGCTGGGTGAAATAAAAATCATTCCTTTCAAAATGAACATGACATTTACAAAATGAAACTGCAACTGCTTAATTATAAGCTACTTAGGAACCATAAGTTATATCTTGTTATAATTACTTCTGCAAATTCCTATTTACAACAGGATAATTCATAGTCTTGACTTTTCTTCTTTACAAAAAAAAATCTATAATACTTTTAGTCCATTTATTAAAACAAACTGGTAGACGCTAATTTTGTATGTATTTGTTTAGAAAAGTCTTGTTAATGTTTTGAATTTCACTAAAATTTTATGTAGATGCATTGTAAAAGCTATTTCTGATTTTTAAAAAATGTATAGACATTGTCAAAAATTTTCTAGTTTAATGTTTAAACAGATAACCATTATGTAACGCTAGAACTGGAAAGCTCATAAGCAGAATTCATTTAGGCGGATGCATTTATTGTTATTTTTAGCTAACAAAATTGTGTTCTTTCTTTAATGTCAATTTTGTTGTTTTTTTATATGTAATATACATGTTATTAAAACACGGTCAGATATTTTGCAATTTACCTGATTAAAATTATTGTTTAAAATTTATTTATTTTAAAATTAAAAAAAATAAAATAAAAAAAAAAAAAAAAATTGGGTATTGTGTGTTAAGTAAAGTATGTATTTTGGGGTCCAAAGTGTCGAGTATCTTTTAGTTACAATTTAGCACATGGGTTCCCAAACTGGGGGTCGCCAACTGGTAGACTAATCCCTAGCAATGAAAAAAATCCACACATATTTAGAAGAATATCTGAAATTCAGCTTTACTAACATCACAATGGAAATAGAATAAAAAATAAACAATGCGTACTGTGAAAACTTATTCTCAGTAATGAGTCTATGAAGCTTTCGAAGCTAAAACAGCATTTTGAGACGAGTCAATCGGAACACACCAAAAAATTTTTCGTCGGCATGAAGCTAATTGCAAACGTCAGAGACTTGATCAAACAGGAAGTTTTCACCAAGAAAACACGGTATTCGTGCAAGCATCATATTATGTCACATTAGAAATTGCCAAGCAAAAAAAAAATATAGGAGAACATTTCATCAAACCCTGCATGGTGAATATGTGTGAAATTAATACTTGGGGATTCCAGTGCAGTATAGATGCAACAAATATTTCTGTCTAATAACACTATTCAGCGGCATATAGCAGACATGTCCGTAAAAGGTAATTTTTAAACGAAATCAAAGTTTCACTTTTTATGATTAAAATGGGAACACGGCTGTGGGGTTTGTATGGATAGTGCGTCATAAGGCATCCAAAAAAAAGTAAGATTTAGCACCATAATCATGGGGAATCCTCTGCATGCTCGTCCTCGTAAGCAAGACTGTTCCGACTCAATTGCTAATACAAGTCGTACATTATATTAAATATGGCGCCCTAAACACCGTCTGTTTCAACAAATGTGCCAAGACATGAATAAAGATCACGCGGTTCTACACTACAGTACGATGGCTGTCACTAGGAAATGTGAATCGCGTTTTTGAATTGAAAGATGAAATCAAGTTGTTCTTCGAAGTACAAGGGAAACAAAACCTTTTGATATACTTTAACGACACAGAGTGGTTGAAGAGAGTTTCATACCTAGAATATGTATACGAACATCAACATTAGCTTGACCTGAAGCTTCAGGGAAAGCGAACGAATGTTATCTCTTTTTATGATAATCGATTGGCATCTTTATCAAAGCTGCAACATTGGTGAAGGTTGGAAATATTGCCATGTTTGAGAAACTCTGAAGTGTGGTAGATGAATCTGATTGTGGGATAAATAAAATTTTGAGAGATGATTCTGGGCATCTTGAATCCCTTGAAAACGAAATGTGGTGTTATTTTCCCTGAGCTGAAAGAAGAAGAATATGCATTGACACGTTACCCTTTCTCTGCCTCCATTGATGTTTCCAGCATTCCCGATGAACGATAAGATAAATTCTTAAATTTGCGGAACGATTACGCGTCATGTATCGTGTTAAATAATAAAGTGCTCAAACAATTTTGCTGTAGTATAATTTTGCCATTCATACCCAAACGTGAAATCGATTGCCTTTTGACTTCTAGATCACTTTGTGTCTTCTCCAATTAAAAACAAAACAAAGAAATAAATTAAATGCTGAGAATGACATAAGGTTGGCGTTAACAAAAACTCAACCGCGAAGGTTGAGGCTAGTGAATAGCATTCAATTTCACCCATCTCATTAAAACAGTTGTCAAGAATAAATAATATTGAAAGTCTACTAGAAAATCGAATTTTAGTGCTGATCAATTTCCTCACTAATTTCGACATTTTAATTCTATAGGGTCGCAGGTCACTTACTTTTTATAAAAGAGATTCGCCACTCAATAAAGTTTGGGAACCACTGATTTAGTACAATACATTTTTAAAAATAAATATTTTTAACATAATGTTTCTCAAACAAGTATAACATAAAACATATATAGGCCTATAATTGACGCGTAAAGGGTACCGATGGCTTGTGTCTCTAGAAACCATGATTGTATTCGTGTACACCTAAAGCTTCATTTAAACGACAATGCGCTACTGTCGTGTTTTCGCAGAAAATATACTACGATAATAAACGACCTGTTTTCAAATACGATTTGTGCTTTAAAAACTAGCGAAATGACTTTTAAAATAAATTTACTACTGCTGCCCGATAAAGAGTATTATCTAATGTGTTAGCACATTTTTTGACTAACATAATGCTTTACTTCTTTTGAATACACAATTTTATAAAGTTCAAGCGAATGAATTCAGAAAACTTTCAAAATAAAACAAAAATTGAAAACAAGTAAAACAAAAAAAAAATATTTATATAAATCACAATATCCTACAGTAATATCAAGTTTTTTAACCTTTATCTTATGTATCGTTTTCACTCAGAATAAACATTTACTTATTTTTTTTAAAATGTTAAATGCTCTTTAAGTAAGAAAAAAACGATGCATAACTTAACGAAAATCCTTTTATTAAAAATTAATTCTATATCCCTTACAGATGAGATACATTTTTGCAATACATGGGAAATAACTTTAAAAAATAGCTCAAACAAATACGAATCGAAAAACTCATACAAAATACACGATTTTTATGACTTTGTTACTTAGAAAATGGCTGCAAGTATACTGTGTACTATTAATAGATTAAAATAAAATATAACTTGAAACAAATTTTCACTTAGAATAGAGACACATTAGCTTTATTCTAAGAATCATTATTTAAGTAGTGTTAAAATTTTGCATTCCCTAGTATTGCCATAGTTTTGATTGACTGGATTACTAGATCCCTTACAAAATAGACAAATCTCAAATGATCTTATCATAGCAGTCGGCTAGCTTTTTATACTAAGAGAAAAATTTTACAATTTAAAAAAATGTCCCCACTTTTTAAAGAGCCACTAATATTATATACCAATATTTTGGTATTTCATAAGGATTAGGCAAATAAATTTCTTTTTTAATTTGAAATAAATAACGTTAAATATGAACTTATCACTGCACTCCAATATTTATGCTAGCAGTCAGGTCATATTTTATAGTGTGAATAGTGTAGGATAATCTGGAGTGATTAAATGAAACTGTTTTCTTGAGTTTGTGGATCAATGTATTCTTGTAGTGAATGGTATGGATGGATAAATGTTCATTATACGATGTTACTTGTTCGTATTGTTAATGTTCAACCCTCGTGCTTTGTGTTACCTGTCCGTATTGTTCATGTTCCGCCCCTATCTCTATGTTACCTGTCCGTATTGTTCATGTTCAACCCTCGTGTTATGTTACCTGTCCGTATTGTTCATGTCCAACCCTCGTGTTATGTGTTACCTGTCTGTATTATTCATGTTCAACCCTCTTGCTATATGTTACTTGTCTGTATTGTTCATGTTCAACCCTCGTGTTATATGTTACCTGTTCGTATTGTTCATGTTCAACCCTCGTGCTATATGTTACCTGTCTGTATTGTTCATGTTCAACCCACGTGCTATATGTTACCAGTCCGTATTGTTCATGTTCAACCCTCGTGTTATGTGATGTCTGTTGTCACGTTAACCTCTCCTGTTTGTTCTTGTTTATTGTACGGGTATAATAGGGGTGTGGTCACGTGGTCTCAGTCTAGTAACTTCCTAATACCAGGTTAGTAGAGTTTAGTTCGCTATAGTAGCCATTGTTTTCTGCTCGATATCATTAGTGGTTATTATGTGGAAAGAGGGGTGGGGGTGGTGGTGTTAATGAAGAAAATGTACGAAAAAGTTACCTCATTGTCAACGCTTTAATAGAAGTATATTGTGATATAGTTGTGTCAAATATTACAGATAAATGAATGATAAACCTAAATCAATGGCTAAATATATCAATATAGTCCAGAAAATAACTTTAAACAGCAGTGTCTGCGAGCAAGATTAGCTATATAAACAGCAGCCATTTGTAAAATAGAGTGGCTTCCCCTGAATCTCGCGCTATAAGTTTACAATAAAAAACTTTAACAAGATGGCTGCTATCTATATATATAATTCTCTTCTGGGAGACGTTAGAAAACAAGCTGTAAGCGCGCCTAGCAGTCCCCTCTTTTCCTCTCTAGGCATATCGCAACCACCCCCACCCCCACATGGTCTGGTGAGCTGTAGTTCACGCTAAATGTTTGCATCGCTATTAGGGGCAGATAATTCAGTTTTAAACTATTTTATAATTAGGGGAAGTAAGTAAGTGGAGGCTGCTTTCACGTGGTTGGGGGTGGGGGGGGGGGGTGGGGGGTAGGGGTTGGGGGAAAGGAGGGTTTTAGTGTTTTAACGCAAATATTTTCAGTGGCAGCATTGGTGCTGTCGAATTCACAAATTATGAATTACTGAAAAGTAGAAAATAAAACAATTAAATAGCGGCGTATGATACGCCGCTAGTTGGCTCGTGGTAAATAAACATGGTTGCATCTGTTGGAAACATCGCTAGTCTTCATTTATTACTGAAAAGTTTTAATTTAATTGTTTAAAAACAGGTACATAAATGAAACAAGCAAACATTTTTGTATTTTTCAAAACATAAATCGTCCTCAAAATATGAAATAATTATTAAAATTTAAGGAGTCACCTGTTTTTCTCAATACTAGACGTGGGCGATTTTACGTACCTAAAAAAGGGGTTGGCAACCTGCAGCTCGCGAGCCGCATGCGGCTCTTTTGATATCAAGATGCGGCTCTCCAGCTCCTTGCACAAACACTAAGAATCTTAATAAAAAAATATTTGAAATAAAGAAATGTTAGTGGCTCTTAAAAACCAGGGAAATTTTGGAGATTGTAACTTTTGGCCCTTCCGCTTCAAAAGGTTGCCGACTCCTGATCTAAAACGATTGATTACCATTAATAAAGGAGTTGTCCCATTAGAATGGGAGCCAAAATTACTTTTTTTTTTTTTTTTTTTTTTTTTTTTTTTTTTGGTGAAATCACTATTAGAAAATGAATTCCAGATTTTTTGACAGAGGAAAATTACATGTGTTATACTTTTTCAACTATATTACGAGTGTAACAGACTCTTGAATAAAACAATTTATGAAAAAATAAAACTCATGTGTCTATGTTCAGTATAAAACCATGTTTAAAAATATTTTTATACATTTAAAAACATATATATGTAGTTGTTCTCCTTAGTAAATTTTAAAAATAAATTAATTTTTATTTTTTAATAAAACTAACATATAGTTTAAATTATATACAGATAAAGATTTTTGTTAGAAGTTTATGTAGCAGTTTATAGTAAGTAGTCTCCCCTGAAATGTAAGAATATATTTTTAGCGCAATTTCCATACTGGACAATTGCGATTATTAATGCGTTCTGGATGGATGTGTGTCCGCAGTCCGCAGCTTTAAGTCGTATCTCCTCTTCAACGAAGCAATATCGAGGACTAGTTCCAAAAGCAAATATGTTAAGCAAGTTCTGAAGATGATTGTGGGCCAAAAAAATTCCCGGAATTCTTTCCTGGATTTCCCGGAAAAGCCAAAAAAAAAACTCGAAAAAATGCAGTTTTTGGCCCATATCTCGGCAACCAGACCACTTAGCGACTTGAAACATTTACCAATCGATTACTGCCATAATTTAGAACAATATTGCCGAAGCAAGTTTTCAAAAATATCCTAGTGAAGGGCGGTTCACTAGGGGTCAATTCAAAGAACACGGACTTGAACTCATTCTGTCCCTTCAGCCATACCCTTTCACGACAGTATTGAAACCTTCTTACTGAAATATTAACCCTTAAGCAGTTTAAAAAGTATCATACACTTTAGATAAACCGCACGTCTTTTTACCTGTAAGTACATCAAAATTGTGATATTTTATAAATATCCAATGAATGCAGCTGTTTAAAACGAGGCCGTTATTGTTTACCGTTTTTTTAAACTTATTGAGCGAAAGGCCAGACGTATGTACAGTGGTTTAAACAACGGGCCCATCGACTCTATAGATATTATGACTATCGCCTAGAGTTTTTGTATTACGATACAGTACAGATCTTTAGCCTCACAAGGTGGACCCCATCACATGACATCAGTGGACGTTTAACCGGTAACTTACACCACTTCCAGTTACCGAAAATCCCCCAAAACTTGATAGAAACATGTATATGAGCTAATACTTACACACAAATATTTTGTCCACCTAACTGCCATCGGTTTGAAAAACTGATTGCTTACTTACAAAGCAACTAAGCATTCTGTCGAAACATCATTTGCTCAGTTGAAATAATACATATTTAAGACAATGTTTAATCTATTTAGAAAATGTTTATCTTTCTTTTTTTCCCCTTTTTTTTAAAAGCAGCGGCAAGCACAAGTTAACTTGACTTGGACAAAATGCATTACTTCCCCTATGTTAAATATTTTAATTTAAAAAAACTAACGAAGGAGACAGTTTTTAGCAATGGCTTGTAAGAAATATATGCATATCTAACTAATATAACACTCAATAAACATTTACAACTAGAGTAGAAAATCTTTACATCTTTTACAGTTTTAATGAAACTTTTATTACTTTTTTAACGATTTACATATGTAATATAACTAATCGTTACATTATAAATTACAAACACTAGATCATTTTTTTTTTAAAAATACTAATGATACTTTGTGCACTTCACTCTATATTCCACATCTTGAATCGTAATAATAAGCTATTTCTGGCTCCCTTGAAAAAGGGAAAATGAACTATAGTTAACGTATTCTAGTGTGGACGACAGACCAACAATTCAATGTCCAGTTGACCTCTTTGTTAACCTTCAAAACGGCGAAGGCTTGTTCTTGTTGGCCTACAGAAAATATTATTTCCACTAATATGTTTTTGTTCAAGTGTCGTCCGTGTCCACTGTGTTAGCGTTAGAAAGTTGTATGATGGTACATAGGTTGGATTGTTTCCCCTCTTGTTGAGGGTTTTATAGAGCGCGTTTATTCAGTTAAAACGGTACATGCTACTGCTGGTCTAGATCAGGGGTCTCCAAACTTTTCAATCCGAGGGCCGCATTAACTATCAAATTTCAGTTCGGGGGCCAGTTGCTTCCAGGCATGTCTTTGATTTTTCTTGGAAAAGTTCCTCAGCCATCACCAACAAACGATTTTTCCTTGGATAAAAAGACCTCCGCGGGCCGGATGAGAGGACTTCGCGGGCCGCATCCGGCCCGCGGGCCGTAGTTTGGAGACCCCTGGTCTAGATGAAAACGTAGTTAGAACCACTGAACAAGATGTGGGAAAGGATGAGGAATGTGTAACAATTAGTGGACAGCAATGGCGTCGTTACAACCAGTAACAATCTTTATATTAAATTGGTATTAAAACTAATAAATTACCTCGTTTTTCGAATTGTATTATGTACGGGCAGGTAACGTAATGAAATGTTGCCACGTTTAAAACATAGTCATCTGTATAGATTATGTAC
This sequence comes from Physella acuta, assembly GCF_028476545.2. Taxonomy (NCBI): domain Eukaryota; kingdom Metazoa; phylum Mollusca; class Gastropoda; family Physidae; genus Physella; species Physella acuta. Next base: position 697,479 of record NW_026732040.1, read on the forward strand.
TACAACAGGGGTCGGCAACCTTTTGAGACAGAAGAGCCAAAAGTCACAATTTACAAAATTTCCCACCTTTTAAAGAGCCACAAACATTTTAATTTCAAAATAATATTTCGATCTTTGATTAGGATAAGGTATATATATATATGTTTATATGTATATATATATATATATATATATATATATATATATATATGTGTGTGTGTGTGTGTGTGTCTGATTGTCTTTTATTCATCCGATCGCCATGAAACTTTAGGAAGTTGTTGGGAATACTCCTGGGGTGGCATCTGTAAAAAAAATATCAAATTCGCAGGGGTGGCGCCCCGGCAGGGAGCGATTCGGTTTATGAAAATTAAATTTGATTGCGGATTTACACCCTTTATCCGATCGTCATGAAACTTTGTGCAGTTGATGAGAACACTCCATGAGAGGTTTCTGCAAAAAAAAAATTCTTATGGGCAGCGCCTGTGATACACGGTTGGGCGCCCATAGTTCCAGAACGGATATGTTAGCACCAGGCATCCTTTAATCAGGCGCCCTACATAGTGGGTAAGGGGTACTACAATATTCAGCGGCAAAACTGCAACAGGCACAGCCGCCGGCGCCTCGTCGATTGCGCGACCCGAAGAGCCCCAGGCTCACCTGCGAGCACTATGGCGTCTACGTTCGTTTAAAAAAAATGCTATACAGTAAAGAGACGATGAGCAACAATTATCGAATCTGGCGCCCCAGGCTTACCCGTTAACACCATGCCGCCTAGGTTTATATTCGATACGCGTCCTCCGGCGTCTCTGCAGGGTGCAAATGGCGAGCACCCAACAATATTGATAATGCGGCACACGACATTCGATGATTAAACCGATCTAGGAGCTGAACGTGGCATTCCTGCGATTGTGTAATCGGGTTCACAAGAGCGCCACGCTCTGTCCCCGACACTTGGGCGGTGAGTGATTCAACTCAAGGCTTTCATACAACACGCCCTATGGCGCGCTAGGGCGTAGTGAAGGTAAACCTGTGCCCCGATAAATATGATCCAAGCACAAGCTATGTCTAAATTGTAATAACTCAGTTTTAGAAATAATGAAGTACATTAAAAAATGGAGAAACTATTATAATAGAATAGCTTGTGTTTATTGTTTATATTTATTATTATATGGTTCATGACCGTGTGTTGCAGACTAATATTTTTATGAGTTTTAAAATATAATAAAAAAATTATAAATATTTGTGCATGGAGCTGAAGAGCCGCACCTTGACATCAAAAGAGCCGCATGCGGCTCGCGAGCCGCAGGTTGCCGACCCCTGTACTACAACATTAGGCAATAGGTAAGTCATATGTATAAGCTTAGGAATCATGTTTTATGGTCACGATGAGTTGATATTGAAAATGGTTGATGTGTTTGGTGGAGGAGATTGTGTTGCTAACGCTGAGATTATCTGGTGTAAAAAGATAAGTGACATTGTTTAAGACTTTTATAATTTTAAATATTTGAGGGCACATCAAAATTTGCTGAAACATTTTCTTTTTTTCTTTTTAGCTGAAACACTTTGTTCATTGCTTAATTTCGTCCCTGTAAGAAGGGAGCCAGAAATACTTCGTAATATTTATTATTTGACGAAAATAAATATATTGTAAACAACCTAACTGAAAACGCATTTAAGTAATGCAACTGGGTCGTCGCAGTGAATTTTAAAAAAATGTAATTATAAAAGTAATTATAACTAAACAAAATAAAAAAAATTAAATACTCTTTACTGCAGTCAATAATTGATAATGATATTTGTAAAATTTAAATAAATATTCTGTATTGTATTAGTTGTGTTTATATTTTAATATATTTATTAATTTTAACAGCTACTTCCCTTTCCTGTCTTTTCCACCCAGATAATAACATAGGGGAAGTAATACGTTTTGTGGGTATCATCTGATACTTACGTGCATTGACTCTTCCCACAAGCACAAAACTATTCTTAATAAAATAGTGTGAAAAGTTGTGAGAAGTACTGTTAAGGCTGACTGGCTAATGGGAGAAACCTGCTGAGCCGGTGATATAGTTAAAGAAAAAATAAAATAAAAATTAACAGCTTCTAAAGTGGATTGAGATAGTCCTAGAATAATATTATTTCATTACTAATTTTACTATTCTGCCAAACACGTCTATGTTTTTATATGAATAAATGTTATTTCATATTTAAAGCTATTTATTTTAAATAACAAATCAAATTTATTTTCCTATTACCAAACTATTGAACTAAAAATTGTAGCTCTTTAAAAACTGGGGAATTTTGTACATTGTAAATTTTGGCTCTTGCGTATCAAAAGGAGAATGAAGTGTAGGGTAGCTCGGGGTTTGAGTTAGGCGTGGGTCGGTACAGTGTTGAATTTTTGCTGTTTATGTGTCGTAAGGTCTATTTTATGGCGGTCGGCGCTGTTATTTTAATGTTTTGAATTCTCATTAAATATATATATATATATATATATATATATATATATATATATATATATATATATATATATATATATATATATATATATATATCTTCTGTGGGTGTGCCTTCTCCTTCTATCTCATTGAAATGTGGGTGTGTGAGGATGGTATAGTTAGTTAAAGTATACTAACGACTTCTAATGTCAACACGGATCATATTCAGAATCAAAACCTTAACACGATTTCTACCCGTATAAAACAAAAAATTAAAAGGCCGATGATAGCCGGAAAAAAGATACGCATGCGCAATGAAGAGAAACTACGACTTGCCATCGCGGCGATGTTTTCGATGGTACTGCCCATACGTGTGTTTACAATCGCAGAACCCTAACCCCAACCCCAAATGCTATCCCTAACCGTAGCGCTAACCCTGGCCATGGGTCATGCGCAACATTTATTGTTGGCACCACAAGATGCTAAACGGAATGTATTTATTAATTTTTCCCCTTTTACAAGAGGGCCAGAAATATGCTTAAGTGAAAATTCCAGTGTGTAGTTAGTTCAAAAGAATAATTTTTATATAATACATTTTGAAAGATAGCTAGTATTTCTCATTATATAGAGATATCATTATTTAAAACAATTATGGAAAAAAAAATTAATTATTGAGCAAAATTCAAATTAGAATTCTAATGTTCATAATAATATGGAAAAAATAGTTATTTATATATAGTTTTATATTAATTACATATTTATTTATTTTTGTAAACAATTGACATCGATTATCTCCCTTTCAAGTTTTTCTTAACTTTTACAAAGGGGAAGTAACACTTTTTCTACAGGCCAAACCTACTTGTATTAGCCGCCGCTTTAAAAAAAAAATTGCCAAAATAAACAGCTCACAATTACGCATCTCTTGGTTATGATAAAAACTATTTTAATTTAAGATATAAGATTAACTCGATACACTATGATTACACAGCCCACAATTACTCAAAACTATCCACCTTTTCAACATTCTGTTTTTCTAACTTTTCAGTCTATTCTGGCCTCAAACCACACTATTAAGTACCATAGTCAATAACCATTACCTCCCCTACATGAATAGAACAAACAACTTGTACGGGAGAGAAGTTTTACAAGTTGTAAAATATATTTTAAAAATTCATGTACACACGAAAAAATAAACCGTAAAATAATTAATTATTTAATAATAATGTGTTTTAAGAAAAGGCAAAAAAAAATAAAATAATAATAATATTTATGTTTAACTCACAATACAGACACACAGACTTTATTACACATTTTTTATAACATTTTTACCTTCAAATTACACTTAAGTTTTGGATCCCAGGAATGTGACAAAGTTAAATAATAAGTGCAAGCGTATGTAGACACTTGTCTGTCTGTGGTTGTATGTAGGATAGCTCGCTACATCCGAAAGTATATGCCAGCAGTTCGTACACGATACATTCGTGTGAGTACTGTTGGCTTGTTTCTTAAAGAAGCTAAATGCTCATATTTTACATCATTGTATTCAAGTTGAATGTTAAAAAATAATATGTTGTCCCATCTCATGACAATAAACTATGTGTGATAGTAGAAAGTGTCAATTATTACAATATTACTCTAAAATCAGACACACTGATTTTATTTAAGTTTCAATGTATAAGTTATGTTTACCCCTGTTATTAGAGCGATGTAATTCGCTTCTACATATTTTGTGCATCTGTATATTACTGGTGTGGTTCGATATATGGTCAAGGTTGTGTTAATTGTTATACTATTTGTCTTTATTTATTTTATTTTTGTTGTTAATAGAATGGAATGAGACATGTATATTTATATCAACATAAAGTGAGTCAACATTATGTATCGTTTAATGTCTAGTTTGAAATGTTGGCAAAATTAGTAATAATTATTAGTATTAATTTAAAACGCCTCAGACATAATTGTATGTGTGTGTGGGGGGGGGGGTTGTAGTTAATATATTCGGGATTTATTTTTTGCTGTAATCGTAGGGGGTATATGATATGTGGGGGTGAGAGATAACATAAAAGTTTAGGTAAAAATACGAATAAACGTATCCTATTTTTTTTTACATTCTGATCAATGTACTTTCACATCTTTCATGTTAACATTTTAAACTTTTCAATATATATTAATTTGTTCAGGAAAAAAAAAATAAAAGTATCTACATGGGTGAATAATTAAAGCCATTAATACAATAAATATGTGATTGAATAAATAAATCAAGTAATGATATAGGCACATTTTGCTAAGAAATATTTAAGAGAATCAAAGAACTTTGACTGGATTTATATTATCTGGAAGCTTTTTTTTTCTAGCTTGAATCAGTAGGGGAGAAAAGCATTAATTTCTTGAATAACATAGTATATCCGCTTTTGTTTCCCTTTGACCGTAGGGGCACAAAGTGTATTTCCGTCTATAGAACTGTCTTGGTCTGACTAACACAATACTAGCTAAAAATATATGAGCTTACATATGTACATGGATCGGCATTATTTACGAAATGCATTCAACCATTTTGTGATCATGATAATCATAACACAGTTAGACAGTAAGGCTTGCTGTAAATGGTTTAATTCTAAAAAATGCGCTGGCCAAGCCCGAATTTATTTTCTCCCTCCTGTAGTTGAAAATAAATGGTCACAAGAAAGGACAATAACTATACCAAATAAATGAAACAAATACAAATCGAAAAAGAAAATACAACATAGTTATTAAAGTTTTTCTTATTAAACGTATAAAATTGTACTTTAATCAGATAATGTGAACTAATTTTTAATTTAAAAAAATACAACTCGTATCTTATTTACAAGTAGAAATTAAATCCCTTAATTTTATTTTATTAATTATTGTTTAAGAAATGTTAATATATTTTCAACAATAACTGATTTTCCTGTTTTTGAACTATTTCTGGATCCCTTACAAAAGGGACACAAGTGAATTTAAATTTTGGTTACCGAAGTTTAGTTACAGTTCAGATCTATTTGTGTGTCAAGTATTTAAGTTCCCATTATTTTACTAAAGCTAAAGGGGCGATGTCGCTCTGTCACGTGCCTTTATCTGGTCAGACATGTGGAATAGTTATGTGGTGTAAAGCTATCTCATGAATTAAGTATTGAAAGAAAACTTAGGAGATATGCTAGTGGTGTAGATGCGAATCCTCTTTAATCATGGTTCTTTCAGGCATTTTTATCTAGGTGTCACTAGAGACTCATAAAGTAAAGTATGTCCGTAATTAGCACGCGTTAAAAAACGAACCCATATAAGGGTCATGCATACAATTGTAATCGTATTCGGTTTGTACAGTAGCAGTGCAATGCATATATTTAAATATAACACAAATGAAATAGTTAAAACATACATTTATTTCAGGAGAAATGCAAACACACAAATCATGTATGTGATATGTTTTTTGTAATGTAAAAGAACAGTCAGACGTGGCTGTCATTTATCTCCTATTGCCTTACATACCCAGGGTAAAACCACTAATTTTTTTATATCACAGTCACAGGTAACATTTAAATCTACTGAATAAGTATGAAGTAGACATCACGCAAACCGATAACATTATTTTATATTATTTATCATATTCTCTATTCTCCTCTAAGTCTCTGGTGACACTTAACTTAAAGTTTTCTAAGTTTTTATGTTGATTTTCAAATTAGAAAAAATAGGACTATGGTAGGTAGTAGGTGTAAATGGTGAATGATATTTCTTCTTTTTAATATAATAAAACTGTACATTATTATTATTGATCCCTTATATTGTTGTACACGTCAGTCTTTGTAAACATCCTAGTCACTGTATTGTCTACTCGTCTCCTGTTGTACATAAACCTGTGACTGGTGACCTATGTGTTTCATGGTGCGTGACACGTTTTAGCTACACTTGGCTGAACTACGACTAAAGCTACATATTGTTTGATTGCTATAAAGATTACTCTATGTATATTTAAACAAATAAAACACGTAAAAAGAAATATAATATTATAATTTTTACAATACACCAGATATTAAAATAAATAAACACGGAAAACATTTAAACATGTAAATTGAACCATTTTTGCATTTTTCACACCTCGCTAGATCCGCTTCTCTGATGCCCTCTTAAATGTGACCTGTGCTTGTGACAGATACAATGGACCCAAGCGAGAATAGTCTCAAAGGTATTCGAAAGGACCGTTAAAAAATTATAAAGGCATGGGTGGTGTAATTAATATTAATATGGCTAAAAAATCTTGATTGCTTGGATTTTAATTTTAAAAATAATGGATGTATTTGACGTTTTATTATTTTCGGTAATTAAACACAATTTAAAAAAAAAAAAAGACAGATGCATGCAATTCGTTTTTCACGTTGTAATGGCGACATAAACAATGGCATCCTGCTATTGGATAGGCTTACATTTTATTATACAGAATACATTATGTTGTTTAAAAACTGTATCTGCAAGTTATGTAAACAAATAACTATTGATCACAGATGAGGCTCGTTAGCTGTGGACAGCCACTGTTCTAGGAGAGACAAGTCCACAATCAAACAACTGCTGCCTTGTAGTTTGTTCTTGGTTGCACAAAGGCTGTGGAAGAAAATCCAAAACAATAATAAAATAGGGTGAAATTGGAGTTAATGTCCTCCTTGTCACATAACCAGTTATCACGTATACTTGTGTTAGAGTTAATCCCTTCCAACACTAAAATGGACGAAGAAGAAGATCACGGGTTCCTTTACAGCCAATCAATGTTTGTCTTACAAAAGTGAAACATCCGTTTATAACTTAGGCTTGATGAAAATAAATAGAAATGAAACCATAAACTAAAAAAAAAAAATATTCTCAAGTAATCTGGATTTTCAACTTTTATAGTATTAATATTAATTTAAAAAAATTATTCTTAGGTTTAACCTACAATTGTAGCCTATTTTTTTTTTTTTTTACGGCCGCTATGAAGTTAACATATATATAACATTTCATTTTTTGTTCATGTCTACAATATGTTATAACGATTCTCGTCAACTCGGTGACCTCCATTTTGTGCTAGAAGTCAGTCTACGATAGAATAGTGTGAGTACTGTAGGATAGTTTTTGAAGTTAAATGCCACTATTGTAGATCAATCTATTTTCGTTGATAGGTTGATAGATATATGTGAACATTTATGTTAAAAATAAGACCTTGCCCTCTATCATGACATGAGTGAACTATGTGAGATAGTAGAACGTCTGAGAGTTGAAGTAAAGGGTGAGCGACCACTCAATATGTTGTTTCCGTGATATCGCTCTTTGATTTAAACAACCTTAGTTTTATTTTAATACATTCAAATCAGCAACAACAGAAAGCAACAGTATTTACTCTCAAGTGCAATATTACTTCGAAATCAGGTACGTTGATTTTATCGATGTTTTAATTTAAAATAATGTTTACACATGTTATTAGAGCGAGTAGTTGACAAAGCCCATCCCCCCCCCCCCCGAAGAGAAGTCTGGGAGAAACTTTGCTCGAGTTTGATAACACAAAATTGTACTTTTCTTCCATTACTGCTTGTTCAACAACATATTCATTGTCTATACCGAAGTACCTTAAATGCTAGAAATGTAAAACAAATAAATACAAAAATAACAATTTATGTTGTGTTTTTGAATATTTAAGCTATGTATTCACAACTTTAATTCGTTTCGCTGTATTTTTTTAATGTATCGATCTAATAAGAATGTGATCTACTAGACTGTGTCCTCTTAATTTAAACATACGTAAGTCATTATGTTTAAACACACACACACACACATACACATTGGGCAAGAATGCAAAACTGGACTCTTTTACTCATTAAAGTCTGTCGTTAAACTTAGTTCTTTGTTCATTACCGCAAACAGGTTGTTGTAAAATTCATAAAGAAGAAAGACAAGAGCAAATACCGTTTCTAAAAGTCAATGTCAGAAAAATGCTAAAGTTAACATAAATACCCAAAATACACAAGTGCAGGCCTACTCAATTGCTTTAATATTTTTGATCAAGCTTAATAAAACAAATATAATGTTTAGTGGTATGTTTTCCACACTAAACCTAACGTTACCGTTTATTTTATTTTAATTAGTCCCTTACGTAAGAGATCCAGAAACAAACCGATTGTTGCAAGAGAATGAGATTAAACAAATGTTAACACTACTTAATTAATTATTCTTAAAATAAAGCTCATGTGTATTAATTGTAAGTGAAAATATGGTAAAAGTTGTATTTTATTTTATCCTTAACTGGTACACAATTTTTTGTCTACAAAATAATTGCACACATTGTATAAGTAAAACAGTAATAGACATAGTGCATTTTGTTATGAGTTGTTCGATTCGTATTTGTTTGAGCTATTTTGTTACGTTATTTCCCTTGTATTTAAAAATTGTGTCCCTTCTGTAAAGGATACAGAATTAATAGTAAACAAAGGGATTTGCGTGTAGCTATGCATTTTTTTTTCTTGCTTTAAAAACTTTTTTTTTTAAATAAAGTAAATGTTTATTCTGAGTGAAAAGGATATATAAGATAAAGGTTGAAACAATCGATATTACTGCACGATATTGTGATTTATATAAAATTATGTACATTAACATTTTTAAACATTAAAAAAAACCACGTCGTATTATATTACTGCTTTTACAATTAAATTTGCACTGCGTTTTAATTAGCTATGAACTTTTTTGAACATAACAATTTTTTTAAAAGATGAATTTACTTTTCCTAAATTTTCTTGCAATTTTTTAACAAAATAAAGTTCACAAACAAATATCTTATTGTCAAATTAAATATAACCAGACATTGTAGCGTTAAACGCTTGGTGGGGGGGGGGGGAGTGGGTGGATCGCATCAAAGCAAAAAAAAAAAAAAAAAAAAAAAAAAAATATATATATATATATATATATATATATATATATATATATATATATATATATATATATATATATATATATATATATATACACTTTACACTTTAATTGAAGTTCCAAAATGCATTCAACTAAAATTGAAAACTCACGAATTGTTGGGGAGGATGACTTCTAAAAGGATTGAGCTGATATTAGAGAAAACAATGCTAGAACCTTCTGTGTTAATCACTGACTAAATATTAGCGCATCGCTATTATTGACTTTCAACAATTTAAATATTTTAGTTTTGTTCACTGGTCACTTGACATGTCTGACTCGACATGATGGCCCCAACACATTGGGCCACAACACGGGTGGCCAAAGGCCATATAGATCTCAACCTATGGACCACAATGATGTGACCTCTGAGAACGGGTTGTAGCGGGTTGTTGTAGTTTGGGTTGAACTTTACCAGGAGGCTCCTAAATTTATTTCTTTAACAAATCATTGTCCCATTTATAGATTTGATGCAATATTTTACTGTTGGCTTTGTAAACTTCTGGCTCTAATAACATGAGTAAACATTATTTATAAATTAAAACTTCGATAAAATCAACGTGTCTGATTTCGGAGTAATATTGCACTTGAGAGTAAATAATTTTGCATCCTGTTGTTGTTGATTTTAATGTATTAAAATAAAACTAAGGTTGTTTAAATCAAAGAGCGAACTCACGGAAACAAAATAGTGAGTGGTCGCTCACCCTTTACTTCAACTGCCCAGACTTTCTACTATATCACATAGTTCACTCATATCATGATAGAGGATAAATTATTATTTTTAACATCAGCTATCACAGATATCTATCAACGAGCATAGATTGATCTACTATAGTGGCATTTAACTTCAGAAAAAACCTGCAGTACTCACACTATTCTATCGTAGACTGACTTCTAGCACAAAATGGAGGTCACCGAGTTGACGAGAATCGTTATAACATATTGTAGACATGAATGATGTTTTTTTTGACTTCATAAAGACAGTAAAAAAAATAATACAAAATAAAAACTTATACCAAAAAAATAATTTAGAAGTTTAATATTTATAGAATCAATGTTATAAAAGTTGCAAATCCAGATAACTTGAGAAGATTTGTTTGAGTTTAAGGTTACATTTATACTTATTTCATCAAGCCCATTTTATAACCGTTTGTTTTATTTTCGTGATACAAACATTGATTGGCTGTAAAGGAACTCCGTGATCTTCTTCTTCGTTCATTTTAGTGTTGGAAGGGATTAACTCTAATACAAGTATACGTGATAACTGGTTATGCGCCATTGTGGCCTTTGACTCCAAATTTACCCTATTTTCCTTTTTTTTTTGGTTTGCTTCCATAGCCTTTGTGCAACCAAGAATAAACTACAAGGCAGCAGTTGTTTGATTTTGGACGTGTCTCTCCTAGAAGAGTGGCTGTCCCCAGCTAACGAACCTCATCTGCCAGAGACTTTGTGATCGATAGTTATTTGTTTACATAACTTGCAGAAACCGTTTTTATACAACATAATGTATTTTGTATAATAAAATGTAAGCCTATCGAATATCAGAATTTCATTGTTTATGTCGCCATTACTACGTAATTTTACTACCGAAAATACTAAAACGTCAAATACATCCAGTCTTTTTGACATGAAAATAAAAACCCAAGCAATCACGATTGTATAGCCATATTAATATTAATTACATCACGCATGCTTTTATAATTATTTAATGGGCCTTTCGAATACCTATGAAACTATTCTCGCTTGGGTCCATTGTATCCGTCACAAGCACAGGTCACATTTAAGAGGGTATCAGAGAGGCGGATCTAGCGCGGTGTTGTGAAAAATGCAAAAATGGTTCAATTCACATGTTTAAATGGTTTTCGTGTTTATTTATTTTAATATCTGGCCTGATGCAAAAGTTGTAATATTATATTTCTTTTTACGTGTCTTATTTCTTTAAATATACATAGAGTAATCTTTATAGCAATCAAACAATATGTAGCTTTAGTGGTAGTTCAGCCAAGTGTAGCTAAAACGTGTCACGCACCATGACACACATAGGTCACCAGTCACAGGTTTATGTACAACAGGAGACGAGTAGACAATACAGTGACTAGGATGTTTACAAAGACTGACGTGTACAGTGATGTAGGGGATCAATCCACACAAATGTTGAAGTTAAGACCCTCGAGCCCGACCTTTTTGATCCCACTTTGTCCCCTCGCCAGGCTTTAATCCTCGGATTTCGAACACAATAACTAAGGATTTAAAGTTAGTATAAATAACGGTAACCGCCCGCCTCCTTAGCTCAGTGGCTAGAGCGATGGTCTTGTAAACCAGGGGTCGTGAGTTGGTTTTATATCAAGAACATAAATACAAATGATAAGTAGTCCTTGTGATAAGATAGCGACACACAACATCATGTGACGTCCACAGCTGGGTCAAGACCATGGATCAAAAATAATATTTACCGAGCCGACCCGCGACGTAGCATACGCCGTTATCTAGTTGTTTTATTTTCTACTTATCAACAATTCATAATTTGTGAGTTAGACACAACCCCACCCCTTTGCCTCCCCCCACCCCCCACCCCGCCCAGGGAAAGCAGCCGTTTACTGTCGGCTTTGAAAATATCAAGCATAACTTATTATCTCCCCTTAGTTTCAAATCGTTTAAAAACTAAATTATCTGCACCTAATAGCCGTCACGTATTTGAACCGAACCGGCTGTACTATAGTAAACATTCGGGGTGAACTACAGCTCACCTGACAGGTGGGGATGAGGGTGGTGGCTAAGCTGCATGGTGTTTTCTATGGTCTCCATGAAGAGAATTATGTATATAGATTTAAACAGGAATTTTAAAAGACAATACATCCCCTGGTCCTGACAGACTGACGTCCAAATTTTACAAGGCTGCTCTTTTTACTGAGACGTGAGCAGGAAAAGGCTTTTGATAGCGTGTCACATTGTTTTTATTTATTTAACACAACACAATAAAAACATGTAGAAGCTTACTTTGTACATTTAAAAATATTATTCAACCGGTTTGTTTATCATGATAATCATAACAAAGCCTTTTCACATTGCTATAACTTGTAATGTCAAACTCACAACGTAACAACTAACACATCACCGTTAGCCTCATATTCGATGAATTGTCAAAGGCGATACACACGTAGCTCCTTTCAGGCATATGTTCGGTGAGGATCTCCACTTTCCCCCACCCTCCCCCGACCCGGAAAAAAAATCTAATAGTAACTCGACATACTATGATGAGTTCAATTTAAGAAAGGCGCGGGCAAATGCCGAATATATTATATATATATGTAACGAGTCTAGATTCTATTTGAATCTTCTGCTCGACAACGCCACATGTAACGAGTCTATCTGCTTGTAGTGCCAAATGTTAACGAGTGTATTTACTCATTCTACACAACATCGACCACAATATAGATACTCGAAGATGCAGGTTTACCATTGATCCTTTTATTACATGAATCAAAAGAAATGCTTCACAATAATATGATGAATCAACTGACCCCCAACCGTCCTCACTAGTCTTCACATAACTGAATGCACATGTCTATCGTCCCTATTAACACAATACGTCTACAACGTTCAGTAACCAACTTGATACTGCCACCGTCCTTTGATCCTCCCCGTTCTCAGCTGTCGCCTTCCTATATATCCCCTCGTATCCGTAATCGTATTCGGTTCTATCATAGTTATGTTCAATCCGAATATCTCGCCTTCCGATTACTACGCAGTTGTCTCGTACCAGTCTTTATTAGACTTGTTATCAGTCCGATTAATAGAACACCTGCACTGTTACGTCAGCCAAGTCATGTCAAAGTTGACAGCGGCTTGTCGTATCCTCCCCAAAATACGCCGTGGCTTTATGATCGTTATCAGTTGCATCAGACTGTAATACGTTGTTAACCATAGTATGGTAACTACCCCAGTTACATCCACCCCCGCCTTTTTTGTGTGTTTTCAACCACAAACAACGCTTGGCAGGTGCACTCCTTCAATGTCCAACGCAACACCGTAAAAAAAAATTTACTGTTCCACTCACTGTCAATGTCGTCACATTCGTAAAAGATTGACAGTTATCCCTATTTCACATATCAAATGTGTCTACATCATATTCCTCAGACACAAAGCAGTTCTAGAATTCACATCCACCCTTTTTCGTTTGGTGCCTTCACCAGTTCACTTTTATAGCTTTAGAACAGTCTGTTCTCATCCCAGCGCGACCACGAAAGAATTGATGGTTGCTGACGAAAAATTTCGTATTCTTTCTGTTTCTCAAACTTCTCCGCGGACCACTTATCTGCTGTTCTACTGTCTCTCTGCTTCTGAGAGGATCGGGATCCTCATTGTTGCAGTTATTCTCCACTTGTGTATCTCTGTTGTGCTGTTGATGGTGACATGGTTCCGGGATGGGTATGAGAATTTCCGTTGTAGTTTCCGGTTCCCTAATTGTCTTAGGTTTCTTTGTGTGTAAATGCTCTTCTTGACTATGCCAATATTTCTTTAATTGAGCAATATTCGCCCACCGATCCTGTTTGGTGTGATTGATGGGTCTTATTTTAAAGGGGCCACCGGCTATTTTAGGCATCTCCACGACTTGCCATATCTCCTGTCCCCAGAGGTCGTGGATTTTGTTTCTGCCTAACGGGTGGCTACGCAGTAATACCCTGTCGTTCAGTTTGAGTGGCGGGTCCTTTGTCTGTACCGGCGGTTCCCTTCGCCGTGCTTCATGTTCTAGTCTTTCCTGTACCACCCTGTACATTTCTCTAATTCGTCTCATATGTTCATTCACATATTCTAGTGCGGTGTATGAGCCAGTCATACTCTCCTTTTTTCCTAGGAACAAGTCAAGAGGGAGTCGAGCCTCCCGTCCGAACAGTAACATGTGTGGCGAAAAGCCGGTTGTGGCATGGGGGGTGCAGTTGTATAGATATACCAACTCTGGGAGAAAATCAGGCCAACGTTTTTTCTGTTCAGGTTCTAGAGTACGCAGCAAATCATGCATGCTGCGGTTGAACCGCTCGCACTGTCCATTTCCTTTCGGATTAAATGTGGTTGTTCTAGATTTGTTAATCCCGTAGTGGCTGCACAGTTGGTTAATTACTTCTGACTCGAAGGCCCTTCCTTGGTCAGAGTGTAATTGTCTTGGTATGCCATATTTGATGAACCAATGTTCTATTAAGACCTTTGCCACTGTTTTGGCAGTCTGATCTCGTGTGGGCACCGCAACAGTCCATTTGGTGAATACATCAGTCATTACCAACACATGTTCCGTCCCATCCGATGATTGCTCCAACGACGTAAAGTCCATAGCCACAATCTCTAGTGGTTTTGTCGCCAGTAAGTGTCCTGATGGCTGTCTCATTTTAACAACTGGCATTTTCGCATGCTGACACCTCACACAAGCCTCACAATGGCGTTTGACCTCCATCTCCATATTGGGCCAGTAACACCGCCGTCGTAATATTTTGTGCGTCCTGTCCTGACCCTGGTGTCCTGCCCTGTCATGTGCCAACCTTAGCACTTCTTCTCGTAACTGTCCAGGCACAACCACCTGGTGTATTGTCCCGTCTATTTGGTCATGAATTCTCCGCATGAGAACACCATCCTTTATACTGAGACGGTCCCACTGACTCAGTAGTTTCTTTGTTTCGCGACCAAACTGTTCTCTTTCCCTTTTTCCTGGGAATTTTTGTTCCTGGACGTATTTCAATAGCGGCTGTAACCCGCTATCCGTTCTCTGGGCATCTCGTATCTCTTTATTATTAAGGCAATTAAAATCACCGATGTCCATATGTCCGGGCTCTGTGGAAATGTGCTCCACCCCGGTCTGTCCGTTTTGCATCACTTGCACCCCGTGAGGGATATCTGTTGACGCTCTGACCTCACATATTCCTGTCAGCGTTTCTTCCTCATCGCCCGGTCTCTCGTAAGGATTCCTTGATAAAGCGTCCGCATTGCCATTGGACCGCCCCGGGCGATATTTTATCTCCAGGTCAAAGAGTGCCAATTCTGCTGCCCATCGCTGTTCGATGGATCCCAACTTTGCTGTCTGTAGGTGACTGAGGGGGTTATTGTCAGTGTATACCACACATTTAGCACCTAATAGATAGTCCCTGAATTTTTCCGTCACAGCCTATTTTAATGTCAAAAGTTCTAGTTTCATGGCGCTGTAATTTGTCATGTTCTTCTCTGATTCCTTCAGAGCTCGACTGGCATACGCAATAACCCTGAAACCTTGCTCCTGTTGTTGTGATAGCACAGCTCCCAGACCTTTAGAGCTGGCGTCGATTTCTAGCCGAAATGGTTTGTCAAAGTCTGCGTATCCTAATATCGGCGCCTCTGTCAAAGCCTTTTTCAGTAGCTTAAACGATTTCAGGCATTCCTCAGTCCATAATTCACCTATCAGTTGTGTTTTGCCTTTCTTTTTCTCCTTACTGTGTTTCTTTGTCATTTTGTTTACCAAGTCATGCAACGGTGCGGCAATTTTTGCAAAACCAGGTACACATTTTCGATTTTCTTCTTCAGATAACAGACACTTTAAAGATGAACATTTCTCCTGTGCTTTTAATATGCATGAACTTTCCCTATCCAGTTTCATGGTTAATCTTGAGATCTCATTATTAAGTCTACCAATTTCTTCCTTATCATCATTTTTCTTAGCCAACAAATTGTTCACTTGAAACTTTTTAACATTCAAGTTCATTTCACAGTTCATTTTTTTCAATATCTGATAATTTCTCTTCGAGTCTTGTTTGAGACTCTTTCATTGTTTGTCCCATTTTGTTTCTTAAGCCATAACCTCGCCGCTCTGTAGCCTTGACCTGCCTTACAGAGGGCGATCGTTTCACCGGACAGTACCGTGCCATATGTCCTGGCTGTGAACAGCACAGGCAGATTGGTCGACCGTCAGCTGTCCACTGAATTGATGGACCAGCGGGTCGCGGCTGTCCAACCTGTCTATATTTTGTCCAGTTTTTGCCCTGATTCTCAGCTGTTGACCTGCTTTCTAACCTCTCCAATCGTTGGTCAACCTTATCCAGGTGGGCCAACAGTTGAGCCATCATGGTTTCCATCGTGCCGGTCCCTGTGGGTGGGGATTGTTTCTGTTCCGGCACAGAGACTTTGTCTACCGAACAGTTCGATTGGTCCTCATCCTCGGACCTGCGGATCGCTGAGTTCCTGACCTGAAGGAAGGTCAACTGTGGGTCTTTGTAGACCTCTTCTTTCAACTCTCTCCTTAAGATCGGGGTTGCTAGCCCCTCGATGAAATGGTCCCTCAGTAGGCGCACATCAATGTCAGGTGTTTTGCCCTTTACCGAATCAAAGGCCCTGTTCATTCGGTGTGAATACTCCATCACACTCTCCGCCATTCTCTGCTTTAAGCCTACGAACCCCGATAGCAGTTGCGATCCCGACCGTCTCTCCCCAAAGGTCTCCATAATTAGATCCAGCACCTTATCTGGATCTGATTGGATGGTTTTATCGTGGCATTTGACCTCTGCCCTAACCGTCTCCCCTATACTGCCCATCAGCAGTCTTAATCTTTCCTCTGGTGACATGTATCTCGAGGCCCAGGCCGCTTTGACCTCTTCACTGAACCTGTTGGTTAAAGTTGGATCACCGTCCCCGTAAAATTTGTTGATGTGGGACTCTCTGGGCAGGACCACAACATGGGTCTGCTTCTCGTCCAGAGTAGACATTCTAATTTTTATTCCTTGAGTAAAAAAAAAAGACCTTTCCTACCGTGTATGTATGAATAATTTTCCTCGTTCCTCAATTTTCACTGTTTCTGAATGTCCGAATTCACACACACGAAACACAGTTATTAACTAGGTTGACTATGGGTGCCCTAGCGGCTGATCTAGTTGAATCCTTCTGCTCGCAGCGCCAAATGTAACGAGTCTAGATTCTATTTGAATCTTCTGCTCGACAACGCCAAATGTAACGAGTCTATCTGCTTGTAGTGCCAAATGTTAACGAGTGTATTTACTCATTCTACACAACATCGACCACAATATAGATACTCGAAGATGCAGGTTTACCATTGATCCTTTTATTACATGAATCAAAAGAAATGCTTCACAATAATATGATGAATCAACTGACCCCCAACCGTCCTCACTAGTCTTCACATAACTGAATGCACATGTCTATCGTCCCTATTAACACAATACGTCTACAACGTTCAGTAACCAACTTGATACTGCCACCGTCCTTTGATCCTCCCCGTTCTCAGCTGTCGCCTTCCTATATATCCCCTCGTATCCGTAATCGTATTCGGTTCTATCATAGTTATGTTCAATCCGAATATCTCGCCTTCCGATTACTACGCAGTTGTCTCGTACCAGTCTTTATTAGACTTGTTATCAGTCCGATTAATAGAACACCTGCACTGTTACGTCAGCCAAGTCATGTCAAAGTTGACAGCGGCTTGTCGTATCCTCCCCAAAATACGCCGTGGCTTTATGATCGTTATCAGTTGCATCAGACTGTAATACGTTGTTAACCATAGTATGGTAACTACCCCAGTTACATATATATATATATATATATATATATATATATATATATATATATATATATATATATATATATATATATATATATTTCCTGTTGTTAGAAAAAAAATGTTAAATTGCAAGGGAAATAACCAAATCAAATATAAAAAAAACAAAAAAACAAATACAAATCCAAAATCAGAAAACCAAAATATACTAAAGTTTTTAGTGACTTTTTCAAAAATACGTGTATACAAATGCTTCGTACTAAATAACGTCTACTAAAACTAGATCCATTTAAAACGCAAATTACATCTAAATTTCAATTATAAACTAGAAACATTAACTTTATTATAATAATCGTTTTATTAGTATTGTTAAAGTACATTTTCCACATTTTACAGCTAAGATTTCTTATTATTTCTGGATCCCTTTTGCATAAGGGACAAAATCTGATTAAAATTATAGTAGTGTAGTTTATTTAAAAATACATTTAGTTGGGCGCTAAGGTATAATGGGTTATTTTACTAAGGCTAATGGGTCGCTGTCGTTCATAAAAGTATACAACTAGTCAACTTAAGTTGTTTCCCTACATAGAAAATGCTTCACTGTCCCATTGACCCTCTCTGAAAAATTTCCTTTCCTCTCCCCACCCAGACTTCTGACACTTTCATTTGACCTTCACCCCTTTTATTGTCATCCTTTGCAATTTTTTATAATCAAATACATGACATCATGTAAATATTCATTATGTACATTTGCAAAACCTTTCGTTTTCATTTTTAGTTCAAAATTATGTTAAAAAATTTGATGTTGATGTACTTGTTTTAATTGCAAATAAAAGTATTAAAAAAAAAGGGGTTTAAGAATAAATGTTGCAGTAAAAAAAAATTGTAAATAGATCTTTATCCAATATTGATGTTTTCATCAACTAGACTAGAATGTGGAAATTGCAACGATTTAAGTTATTAAACTAGACTATTGTAAATGCTCATGTATTTTAACTAAGCTACTTAATTAGTATTTTAATTCTAGAGATTTCTATTGATTAGACTAGAATTCAACAGAAGTTCGTTTATATACAGAGATCTAAACTTTAGAAGAAATGGGTGATTTTCTAGAATGACTGCCATCATATAATAAAAGTAATTTCACAAGGTTCCATGCTGACTCCAGCCATAGATCAAATAAACCAACGGTTTATATATCTACGAAAGATTATCCATCAGAACAAGTAATAACTACCGAAAAGACCAACATTTTATTAAGATATGTACACCAGCAGTGGGATAAAAAGCACGCTTCCCAAACAACCAGCAAGAAGAGAGACAGTCACAGAGCCAATTTACCTGAAACAAGTGATGGGAGCTCATCCTCAAAAGTGGCCAGAGTCAATTCAACAGACAGCAATTAGAATAATTAATTAGTCTTTGGTTAATGTTTCGGTTCCCAAGTTTGATCTATTTTAGGTCAATTAAAAAGATAGCCAAATTTAAAAAAAAAAAAAAAAAAAAAAAAAAAAAAAAAAAAAAAAAATTAAAATCAGACTAATGTTGTTGTAATTTGTTTAAATTGAAAAAAAAATCCCAAACACAATGACATTTTTTTCAAAACCCGATCAGGCCAGAATTGGGTATCGTATGTTCGTATTCTGTGCTTGTATATATATATATATATATATATATATATATATATATATATATATATATATATATATATATATATATATATGTATATATATATATATATATATATATATATATATATATATATATATATGTATATATATATATATATATATACATATATATATACATATATATATATATATATATATATACATATATATATACATATATATACATATATATATATATATATATATATATATATATATATATATATATATATATATGGGCGCCGGTCAGTTGAGGTCAGTTTTGACCCCCTCTCCGTAGACTTTTCGGCCAACCGTCACCGGCCTTCGTGTTATATCGCCCGAAGGCACCATCGTGCCAAATTTGACGCGTCTGCGGCGCCGGGAAGTGCCCTATCGGGCACTTGACCACTTTGCTTTATATATATAGATATCGCTTTCACTCAAAGTAACCATTTACTTATTTTTTTTTAAAAGTTAAATGCTCTTTAAGTAAGAAAAAACGATGCATAACAACACGAAAATCCTTTTATTAAATCTATATCTCTTACAGAAGGGACACAATTTTATAATGCAAGGGAAATAACTTAATAAAATAGCTAAATTAAATACGAATCGAACAACTTATAACAAAATACACCATCTCTACTTATTGTTTTACCTATAAAATGTATGCAATTGTACAGTATGCAAAAAATTGTGTACGTTTTTTCGATAATAATAAAATACAACTTGTACCATATTTTCACTTGCAATAGAGACACTTTAGCTTTATTTTAAGAATCCTTCTTTACGTAGTCTTAAAATTTGCACAACCACACTTAGAATCTACTTATTTCTTTAATTTCTGGATCCCTGACAAAAGGGACACATCTGAACTGATCTCAGCCCTGCTGTCGGCAACCCACTAATATTATATTCCAATATTTTGGTATTTCATAAGGATTAGGTAAATAAATTTCATTTTTGATTTGAAATAAATAATGTTACATATGAACTAATCATTGCACTCCAATATTTATTCTAGCAGTCAGTCCATAATTTATAGTGGAAGTATTGTAGGATAATCTGGAGTGATTAGATTTTCTTGAGTTTGGGGATCAATGTATGCCTGTAGTGAATAGTATGGATGGATAAATGTTCATTATTATATACCTGTCGTATTGTTCATGTTCAACCCTCGTGCTATATGTTACCTGTCTGTATTGTTCATGTTCAACCCTCGTGCTATATGTTACCTGTCCGTATTGTTCATGTACAACCCTCGTGTTATATGTTACATGTCTGTATTGTTCATGTTCAACCCTCGTGCTATATGTTACCTGTCTGTATTGTTCATGTTCAACCCTTGCGTTATATGTTACCTGTCTGTATTGTTCATGTACAACCCTCGTGTTATATGTTACCTGTCTGTATTGTTCATGTTCAACCCTCGTGCTATATGTTACCTGTCTGTATTGTTCATGTTCAACCCTTGCGTTATATGTTACCTGTCTGTTTTGTTCATGTACAACCCCCGTGCTATATGTTACCTGTCTGTATTGTTCATGTTCAACCCTCGTGTTATATTATGTCTGTTGTCACGTTGACCTCTCCTGTTTGTTCTTGTTTATTGTACGGGTATAATAGGGGTGTGGTCACGTGGTCTCAGTCTAGTAACTTCCTAATACCAGGTTAGTAGAGTTTAGTTCGCTATAGTAGCCACTGTTTTCTGCTCGATGTCATTAGTGGTTATCATGTGGAAATCAGAATAACTAAACTATAACAATATAACTACTTGTTACTGTGTGTAAAAAAAAACACGACTGATTGTATGAGACCAAACTCGGGAAAAAAAATTCAACGTAAAATATTTTGTGAATTATTTAATCACGTAAACAGGATGTAGGAAACAAACATTAATGTTAGTATAGAAATTACCTGTATAATTTTTAAAAAAATGTCATTGTGTATAAAAAAAGGAAAAAAACGTTGCATACTGTTCACAAAATAATGAAAGTCTGGGTGCCCCTGGATAATTTAATGGGAAACGCTGTACACAAGTTATGAACTGTAATAGCCACAGCTACGTTTAAATAATCTAATATATAAAATGTAGATAAACTAGTTATATTCTATTATCATTTTTAGCGGAAAGTTCAAGTATATATGTATAGACTGTTTTCTATTCATATTTAACAAGAATTTAGGTTAAAACCTAAAACATTCTATGTCCGTAGTATTGAAGTTCGTCATGGATCTATAGTACATAGCCGTGTCTTCCTGAATCTACAAGTTAATTGGTAATCTATCGTTTCAGGTACGTAAAATCGCCCGCGGCTAGTAATGTACGAAAAAGTTACCTCATTGTCAAGGCTTTAATAGAAGTATATTGCGATATAGTTGTGTCAAATATTACAGAAAAATGAATTATAAACCTAAATCAATGGCTAAATATATCAATATAGGCCAGAAATTAACTTTAAACAGCAGTGTTTGCGAGCAGGATTTGCTATATAAACAGCAGCCATTTGTAAAATAGAGAGGCTTCCCCTGAATCTCGCGCTATAAGTTTACAAAAAAAAAAACTTAAAAAGATGGCTGCTATAGTAAATGAGCATGGTTGCATCTCTTGGAAACATCTCTAGTCCTCATTTATTACTGAAAATTTTTAATTCAATTGTTTAAAAACAGGTACATAAATGAAACAAGGAAACATTTTTGTATTTTTCAAAACATAAATCCTCCTCAAAATGTGAACTTATTATTGAAATTTAAGAAGTCACCTGTTTTTCGCAATACTAGTCGCGGGCGATTTTACGTACCTAAAGCATTAGATTACATTTAATTTGATTAGTTGTCCCATTACAATGGGAGCCATAATTACATGTTTTTAACCAACTTAGTTAAGTCACGGTCGTAACACTCTTAAAATAAAACAATTTATTAAAAAAATTAAAACTCATGTGTCTATATTTGGTATTAAACCATGTTTTAATATATGTCTATACATGTAAAAACATATATGTATTTGTTCTCCTTAGTAAATTTTAAAAACACATTATTTTTCAATTTTGAATAAAAATAACATATAGTTTAAGTTAACTGCATATAAATTATTTTTCAGAAGTTTAAGTAGCAGTTTTAAGTAAGTAGTTTCCCCTGCAATGTGAGAACGTATTTTATTTTAATACCAGAATAGGCAATCCACTACTCTTATGTCACCACCAATAATAAAAAGAAAAAAAAAACATTCTCGTAATTACGTTCTCCTTTTAGACAAGAAAGTACATCGTGAAGATGAAGTAGAGTTTATGTGTTTCTCGACCACAGAATATTTAGAGATACCCGGTTAACTCTTATTAAAAAAATCCTACACACACCACTGTCAGTGGGGTACACTAAGACTCGTATAGTTTTAAAAAAATCCTACACACACCACTGGCAGTGGGGTACACTGAGACTCGTATAGTTAAAAAAAAAAAGGGGATGATATATTTGAAGTCGAATAAATGTCGACTAACTGAACAGAATACCAAATACGTCTCCATAGCCTTAAGCGGACAGTACACCCACACTCCCAAACCTAACGTTATTCGTCTGTGTCGTTTTAAAACACATGAACGGAAGTTTATAAGGACGTTATAATTTAACAGTTTATAACGACGCTATAATTTTGACCGTTTACAACGACGCTATAATTGTGACAGTTTATAATGATCTTATAATTGTTACAATGAATAACTTGGCAAAGAAATTATAGTTGTCTTAGTTTTTTTCACTCATAGAAGTCGGCATCGACGGTAGATAAAATATGTATCTACACCGTATTAAATAATACTGTATTCCAATCGCGGGATGTTCTTATGCTACTTCTATACCTGGAATATATTTAAATCAACTAAGTACTCGAGTACCACGCGAAGACACGGGCAGAATGCACATGTTAACCTGCAATATGATAAACTACATAGTGAAGGACGGTTGACTAGGCGTCAATTCAAAGAACACGGACTTGAACTCATAGTGTCCCTTCAGCCATACCCTTTCACGACAGTACTGAAACCTTCTTTACTGAAATATTGACCCTTAAGCAGTTTAAAAGGTATCATAACACTTTAGATAACCGCACGTCTTTTTACCTGTAAGTACATCAAACTTGTGATATTTTATAAATATCCAATGAATGCAGCTGTTTAAAACGAGGCCGTTATTGTTTACCGTTTGTTTAAACTTATTGAGCGAAAGGCCAGACGTATGTACAGTGGTTTAAACAACGGGCCCATCGACTCTATAGATATTATGACAATCGTCTAGAGTTTTTGTATTACGATACAGTACAGATCTTTAGCCTCACAAGGTGGACCCCATCACATGACATCAGTGGACGTTTAACCGGTAACTTACACCACTTCCAGTTGCCGAAAATCCCCCAAAGCTTGATAGAAACATGTATATATGAGCTAATACTTACACACACATATTTCGTCCACCTAACTGATATAGGTTTGAAAAACTGATTGTTTACTTACAAAGTGTCTAAGCATTCTGTCAAAACATCATTTGCTCAGTTGAAATAATGATTATTTAAGACAATGTTTAATCTATTTATAAAATGTTTATCTTTCTTTTTTTCCCCTTTTTTTAAAAAGCAGCGGCAAGAACAAGTTAACTTGGCTTGGACAAAATGCATTACTTCCCCTATGTTAAATATTTTAATTTAAAAAACCTAACGAGGGAGACAACTTTTAGCAATGGCTTGTAAAAAATATATGCATATCTAGTTAATACAACAGTCAATACACATTTACAACTAGTATAGAAAATCATTACATCTTTTATACTTTTAATGAAACTTTTATTAGTTTCTTAACATTTTACATATGTAATATAACTTTATGTTACATTATAAATTACAAACACTAGATCATTTTTTTTCTAAATACTTATGATAATTTGTGCACTTCACTAAACAATTTTACAAATTGATTGTATTAAAAAGATATTTCTGGCTCCCTTGAAAAAGGGAAATTAAACTATAGTTAATGTATTTTGGTGTGGACGACAGACCACAAATCCTACGTCCAGTTGTCCCCTTTGTTAACCCTCAAAACGGTGAAGGCTTGTTCTGGTTGGCCTACAGAAAATATTATTTCCACTAATATGTTTTTGTTCAAGTGTCGTCTGTGTCCACTGTGTTAGCGTTAGAAAGTTGTATGATGATACATAGGTTGGATTGTTTCCCCTCTTGTTGAGGGTTTTATTGAGCGCATTTATTCAGTTAAAACGGTACAAGCTACTGCTGGTCTTGATGAAAACGTAGTTAGAACCACTGAACAAGATGTGAGAAAGGATGAGGAATGTGTAACAATTAGTGG
Organism: Physella acuta; assembly: GCF_028476545.2. NCBI lineage: Eukaryota > Metazoa > Mollusca > Gastropoda > Physidae > Physella > Physella acuta. The sequence goes on from NW_026732040.1 coordinate 722,368, forward strand.
ACAGCAATGGCGTCCTTACAGCCGGTAACAATCTTTACATTACACTGGTATTAAAACTAATAAATAACCTCGTTGTTCAAATTTTATTATGTACGGGCAGGTAACGTAATCAAATGGTTCCACGTTTAAAACATAGTCATCTGTATAGAATAGGTAGTACAACATTAGGCAATAGGCACGTCATTTGTATAGATTAGGTTGTACATTTGGCAATAGGCAAGTCATCTGTATAGATTAGGTAGTACAACATTAGGTAATAGGCAAGTAATATGTATTGATAAGTTAGTACAACATTAGGTAATAGACAAGTCATATGTATAGATTAGGTAGTACAACATTAGGCATTAATCAAGTCATCTGTATAGATTAGGTAGTACAACATTAGGCAATAGGCAATTCATATGTATAGATTAGGTAATACAACATTAGACAATAGGCAAGTCATATGTATAGATTAGGTTGTACAACATTAGGCAATATGCAACCAATCTGTGTAGAGAAACACGAGCACATTTTAAAAATTTCAGCGTCAAACGGAAAACAAAATGTGACATGAAATGGAACATATAGGAAATATTCTAGGGACTGAAAAGTACACACAATACTAATAACATCTGGGAGTGTGGTTGTACTGCCCGCTTAAGTCTATGTAGATGTGTTTGGTTTTATGTTCAGTTAGTCGAAATTTATTCGACTTCAAATATATCGTCCCCTTTTTTTTTAACTATACGAGTCTTAGTGTACCCCACTGACAGTGGTGTGTGTAGGATTTTTTTAATAATAGTTAACCGGGTATCTCTAAATATTCTGTGTTCGAGAAACACATAAACTCTACTTTATCTTCACGATGTACTTTCGTGTCTAAAAGGAGAACGTAATTACGAGTATGTTTTCTTTTTCTTTTTATTATTGGTGGTGACCTAAGAGTAGTGGATTGCCTCCTCTGGTATTAAAATAAATACATTCTTACATCGCAGAGGAAATTACTTTCTTAAAACTGCTATTTAAACTTCTGAAAAATAATGTATTTGTAGATAACTTAAACGATATGTTAGTTTTATTCAAAAAAAAAATTGTTTTTAAAATTTAATAAGAAGAATGACACATATTTTTTAAATGTATAGAAATAATTTAAAACATGGTTTTATACTGAATATAGACACATGAGTTTTATTTATTTTTTTATAAATTGTTTTATTAAAGAGTCTGTTACATCCGTGTCATATCAGAGAAAGTTTAAAGCGTGTAATTTTGGCTCCCATGCTAATGGGGCAACTACTTAAATTAAATTGTAGATTCAGGAAGACACAGCCATGTACGGTAGGTATGTGACGAAGTTTAATACTACAGAGATAGAATGTTCAATGTTATTCAAGATTTTAACTTTTAGTTCTAACCTAAATTGTTGTTGAATATAATTAGAAAACAGTCTATATATACATATATTTGAACTTTCCGCTAAAAAATGAAAATAGAATAGAACTAGTTTATCCACATTTTATATATTAGATTATTTAAACTAAGCTGTGACTATTACAGTTCATAACTGTGTACAGTGTTTCTCATTAATAATTTCTCCAGGATACTCATATTTTTTTTTTGATTTTGTGAATGTATCAAACCTTTTTTTTTTCATTTTTTTCTTCTTTTTTATAGACATCCTGTTTACGTGATTAAAATAATTCACACAATATTTTACGTTGAATATTTTCCCGAGATCGGTCTCATACAAGCAGTCGTGTTTGTAACACACAGTAACAAGTAGTTATTTTGTTATAGTTTAGTTATTCTGATTTTCTTCATCTCCCCCCCCCCCCTTTTTTCCACATAATAACCACTAATAACATCGAGCAGAAAACAGTGGCTACTATAGCAAACTAAACTCTACTAACCTGGTATTAGGAAGTTACTAGACTGAGACCACGTGACCACGCCCCTATTATACCCGTACAATAAACAAAAACAAACTGGAGAGGTCAACGTGACAACAGACATCACATAACACGAGGGTTGGACATGAACAATACGGGCATGTAACATATAATACGTGGGTTGGACATGAACAATACAGACAGGTAACATATAACACGAGGGTTGAACATGAACAATACAGACAGGTAACATATAACACGAGGGTTGAACATGAACAATACAGACAGGTAACATATAACACGAGGGTTGAACATGAACAATACATAAAGGTAACATATAACACGAGGGTTGAACATGAACAATACAGACAGGTAACATATAACACGAGGGTTGAACATGAACAATACAGACAGGTAACATATAACACGAGGGTTTAACATGAACAATACGGACAGGTAACATATAACACGACGGTTGAACATGAACAATACGGACAGGTAACATCGTATAATGAACATTTATCCATCCATACTATTCACTACAAGAATACATTGATCTACAAACTCAAGAAAACAGTGGCATCTAATCACTCCAGATTATCCTACAATACTCGCACTATATAATATTAACTGACTGCTAGCATAAATATTGGAGTGCAGTGATTAGTTCATATTTAACGTTATTTTTTTCAAATCAAAAATGAAATTTACCTAACCTTATGAAATACCAAAATATTGGAATATAATATCAGTGGCACCTCAAAAACTGGGAAATTTTGTAAATTGTAACTTTTGGCTCTTTGTCTCAAAGGGAGCCAACCGCTAGGCTAAGATCAGTGCAGATTTGTCCCTTTTGTCAGGGATCCAGAAATAAGAAATTTCAGTACAATAGACACTGCGGTTAAGTATATTTTAACACTACTTAAATAATGATTCTTAAAATAAAGCTAATGTGTCTCTATTCTAAGTGAAAATATGGTACAAGTTGTATTTTTTTTATATAACTAGTCCAAAATTGTTTGCATACCGTATAATTTGCATACATTTTATAAGTAAAACAATAAGTAGAGATGGTGTATTTTGTTATGAGTTGTTAGATTCGTTTTTGTTTAAGCTATTTTGTTAAGTTATTTCCCTTGCATTGTAAAATTGTGTCCCTTCTGTAAGAGATAGATTTAATATTAAATAAGGGATTTTCGCGTAGTTATGCTTTGTTTTTACTTCCTTACAGAACATTTAACATTTTTTAAACAATAAGTAAATGGTTATTCTGAGTGAAAACGATATATAAGATACAGGTTGAAAAACTGGATATTACTGTAGGACATTGTGTTTTATATAAAAAATGTTTCTTTTTTTGTTTGTTTTTACTTGTTTTTAATTCTTGTTTTATTTTGAAAGTTTACTGAATTAATTCGCTTGAGTTTTATAAAATGGTGTATACAAAAGAAGTAAAACATTATGTTAGTCAGAGCAAAAGTACTAACACACTAACTAAAAAAAAGGGCCACCCTGCAAAAACAATTTCTGGGCCCCCAGACTATATATATATATATATATATATATATATATATATATATATATATATATATATATATATATATATATATATATATATATATATATATATATATATATATATATATATATATATATATATATATATATACAAACACAGAATACGAACATACGATACTCAGTTCTGGCCTGATCGGGTTTTGAAAAAAATGTCATTCTTTTTGGAATTTTTTTTTTTCAATTTAAACAAATTACAGCAACATGTGTGTGAGTGCATTTAGCCTGTTTTGAAAAATTGTTTTATTTTATGTTTGTCGTTATACTTCCAACTCTTTAAACTTTAGCCGGGCAAAAGAATATAAAACGTGAAAGCTTTGTATGTGTAATGGTTTCCCGTATTATGTTTTTTTTTATGTTTTTTGGTATTTATATTATTAATTTTAAATACATTTCCTTTTTATACTATGTCATTCTTTAGTATTTTTTTGTTAAAATATTAATTAAGAGAAGCAATGGTTTTTAATTTGTTTAGTACAAATCTATCAAAAAGGACTAATAAGCACCCCTATTTAACTATTTAAAAAAGGGAAATAAGTCATGGAAGTGTTTTGAGCGTTTTGGCTATCTTTTACTATAGCTTATGGTTTAAAAACAAAGGTAAAAAGAAATTACAAGAGCGTGGGGTGGTGTCTATAGAGTAAAGATAATCCAACCGCAGCTACAGTATTCTTTTTACAAAACATCCATCAAGTCAAAAATGCAAGACCATTTTTTAACTATAAAAAACTGATTATGGTCGGCTGTGGGCTTCTAAATTTCGTGCCCCCCCCCCCCCCCCCCCCCCCCCGCATTGCTGGGTCTGGCAGCATTGTAGTTCCGCCCCTGCTACACATAAAACTCTTTGTTAGGCAGCAGTATTAAATTTATTTTAAAAGTCATTTCGCTTGTTTTTACAGCACATATCGTACTTAAAACAGGTCGTTTATTATCGTAGTAATTCTCCTGCGAAAACACGACAGTAGCGTATTGTAGTTTAGGGAAAGGTTTAAGTGTACTTCAGGGGTCGGCAAACCTTTGAGAAGGAAGAGCCAAAATATGCAATTTACAAAATATACCAGTATGTTAAGAGCAACTATTTTCTTTTTCAATATGTAGGATTAGGTATATATATATATATATATATATATATATATATATATATATATATATATATATATATATATATATATATATAATAAATTAATATTTTTAAATATGAAATAATATTTATTAATATTTTTAAAAGATACACATGTATCGCACAAAAGTTAGTATAGTATTTTAGCTAGTTCTGCTAGGATAATAAAATTAGTAATCAAATAATATTACTTAGATCAATTGAAGCATTGACCTTGCATGCCGTTTGAAAGTTTGTTTAAGCTTTAAAGCACGCCTCTAGACTTTTATTTGTTAATTGGCTTCTTACTTAAACAACCTAAGTTTTATTTTAATACATTAAAATCAACAACAACAGAAAGCAACATTATTTACTCTCAAGTGCAATATTAATCCGAAATCAGACACGCTGATTTTATTGAAGTTTTAATTTATAAATAATTTTTACTCATGTTATTAGAGCCAGAAGTTGACAAAGCCAACAGTAAAATATTGCATCAAATCTATAAATGGGACAATGAATTGATAAAGAAATACATTTAGGAGCCTCCTGGTAAAGTTCAGCCAAAACTACAACAACCCGCTACAAACCCATTGTCATCGTGGCCCATAGGTTGAGATCTGTACTGTATAATTAATGACTATTCTTAATTATTTAAACTAAAAAATGTTAATGACAGATCCTTATTGTCATATCCGTACTCTGTGACATCATCCCTGGCCACATCACCAAAGATCAAAATGACCAACTTTTAAAAACATGTTTACGTATATTGTTTATTTCGGGAGTCTTTCCTTAAGGGGGAGGGGTGAGAGAGGATACATTTTAGCCACCATCCGCACCCAATGGAATGTAAACTCACCACATTATCTTTAGAAATTTTTTTTTTCGCCTCAGACATGTAATTTACAGCGTCATTTGTGTGTTCGCTTTAGTATTACAGTTTTCATCATCGGCTTGTGAGGACTGATACAGATTTACAAAAGTAATATTTCTTTCTTACTTGTAGCCTACTTTCATTCATTTAAGATGGTTTACTGATACATAGATCTAATACAAAACGTCTTAAAAATAAATAAAAATAAAAATAATAAATAAAAATAAAAAACCAACCTGAAAATGTAAATAAGTAATTGAATGATGATTCAAGGGATTTTTATTTTCATCGGCGTGGTTGGCTGAGCGGGGAGGGGGTGGAATTAGGGTTTATAAGTAGAGCTGAAATAAATGTGGGATTACAGAGAATAAAAATGATACAAATTTTAAGCAATCGGAAAAGCTATGTTATTACAATGAGACACATCAAACCTAACATTCTTCCCTTTCAAACATACATATCTATACAGTCCTTAAACCGTTTTTTTTTATTAATTCAATTGTTTTAAACATTTAAATCAGTAATAATATATTATTTGATAGTTTAACACAGCATCAAAGACATGAACATCAATTGCATTATATATAATAATTAAAGGGAGAAAATAAAATGGCATAAGTACTAGACTAAAATAAGGTGTGCAAAATCGGTTACTCTTGACTGCTTAGTTTACTGTGCTCCGCCCTTAGCTGCAAAATCAAATTGGCTCTCAACTTATTACAGGCTGTACATAACATACACTCACCAAAATTACTTTTGTTCATTTTTTAAGGGATCCAGAAATAAATTGTTAACTTTGTGTTTGTAATTTGAAGTGTAGCAAATTGTAACATTACTTAAATAACGATACTTAAAATAAAGCTAAGGTGTCCAAATTCTAATTGAATGAGGTGTTCAATAAATATGATAATATAATTTTTTGCATCAGACCAGATATTAAAATAAATAAACACAAAAGAGCATTTAAACATATAAACTGATCAAGGTACACATTGTATTTTTTTAAATCGAAAACTATTATACATGCTTAACTTTATAAGTATTTACATTCAATTACTAAAACACTAATAGATACGGTGTTTTATGTTGTTGGTCGTTCGATTCATATTTGTTGTAGCTATTTCATCCAGTTAATTCCATTGCATTTAGCAATTTATTTTTAACTACACGAGTGGGATAATGGTGTACTACCTAATCTATACAGATGACTTGCCAATTGCCTAATGTTGCACTACCTTATCTATACAGATGACTTGCCTATTGCCTAATGTTGTACTACATAATCTATACAGATGACTTGCCTATTGCCTAATGTTGTACTACCTAATCTATACAGATGACTTGCCTATTGCCTAATGTTGCACTACCTTATCTATACAGATGACTTGCCTATTGCCTAATGTTGTACTACATAATCTATACAGATGACTTGCCTATTGCCTAATGTTGTACTACCTAATCTATACAGATGACTTGCCTATTGCCTAATGTTGTACTACCTAATCTATACAGATGACTATGTTTTAAACGTGGACTCATTTGATTACGTTACCTGCCCGTACATAATAAAATTTGAACAATGAGGTAATTTACTAGGTTTAATACCAGTGTAATATAAAGATTGTTACTGGTTGTAACGACGCCATTGCTGTCCACTAATTGTTATACATTCTAATTGTTATACATTCCTCATCATTTCTCACCTCTTGTTCAGTGGTTCTAACTACGTTTTCATCTAGAGCAGGGGTCTCCAAACTTTTCAGTCCGAGGGCCGCATTAATTATCAAATTTCAGTTCAGGGGCCAGTTTCTTCCGGGCGTGTCTTTGATTTTTCTGGGCAAATTTCCTCAGCCATCACTAACAAACGTTTTTTCCGTGGACAAAAAGATCTCCGCGGGCCGGATGAGAGGACCTCGCGGGCCGCATCCGGCCCGCCGGCCGTAGTTTGGAGACCCCTGATCTAGACCAACAGTAGCATGTACCGTTTTAACTGAATAAATGCTCTCTATAAAACCCTCAACAAGAGGGGAAACAATCCAACCTATGTATCATCATACAACTTTCTAACGCTAACACAGTGGACACAGACGACACTTGAACAAAAACATATTAGTGGAAATAATAGTTTCTGTAGGCCAACCAGAACAAGCCCTCGCCGTTTTGAAGGTTAACAAAGGGGACAACTGGACATTGGATTGTTGGTCTGTCGTCCACACTAAAATACATTAACTATAGTTTACTTTCCCTTTTTCATGGGAGCCAGAAATACCTTATTAATACGATTTAAGCCCCCAAATGTTGAGCGAAGTGCAAAAAATATCATTAGTATTAAAAAAAAATCTAGTGTATGTAATGTATAATGTAACAATTATTTATATTTCATATGTGAAACGTTAAGAAAATAATAAAAGTGTCATTAAAAATAAAAAAAAATGTAATGATTTTCTACACTAGTTGTAAATGTTTATTGACTGTTATATTAATTAGATATGCATATATTTCTTACAAGCCATTGCTATAAGTTGTCTCCCTTGTTAGTTTATTTTTTTAAATAAAAATATTTAACATAGGGGAAGTATTGCATTTTGTCCAAGCCAAGTAAACTTTTGCTTGCCGCTGCTTTAAAAATAAACCGAGAGTGATCTCCCCTAAACTTTCTCGAATATTCTTATATAAAACAACAGGGGATGGGAACTCGGGACATAGTTATGATTTTTAATCCATTTGAAATATTTGAACTTTTTAAAATAGAATATAATCTCATAGAAAAAAGAATTGAGCACCAAGCGATCGTCAAGACAAGATAGCGGAACATGACAGAACGACATCAACAGTTTAGATTTAATAAAATGACGTTATAACCCTCGACACTTTGGCTTCCAACTAAATCCATACTGTAAATAATGAATAGGCCTACAATACCAGGGGTTGGCAACCTGCGGCTCGCGATTTGCATGTGGCTCTTTTGACGTCCAGATGCGGCTCTCCACAAACATTAATAGATTTATAATTTCATTTTTACTGGGCGGTGGTGTACGAGTTTACCCTGCGTTCAGTGGGATGGAAGATAAGCCTGGTGAGAACCAAATGATAGAAGCGAACGATGCAAGTTATTCAAACCGATATCCACGTGCCAACTTTGAATCGTATCGGTCAAGTAGAACTGTCCGAATTTTCACTCCAGCGTTTCGATCTAGACAGATTGACGACTGACGACTGACGACAGAGGAAGTGAGTTAAATAAAAGCTTTTAAAAATAAAATAAAAATTAACAGCTTCTAAAGTGAACGGAGAAAGTCCAAGAATAATATTATTTTATTACTAATTTTACTATTCTGGCGAAACATGTCTGTTTTTATATGAATATATATTATTTCATATTTAAAGTTAGTTATTTTAAATAACACATCAACTTTATTTACTTCTTCCAAATCAAATACCGAATATTGAACTAAAAATGATTTGGCTCTTTAAAAACTGGGAAAGTTAGTAAACTGCAACTTTTGGGTCTTACTTATCAAAAGGTTGCCGACCCCTGTACTATACTAACAAAATATTAAATTAACTTGTGTCCCTGTTGTGAGGGATCCAGAAATAACCTTAAATCTTAGTGTTGAGTACATGAGTAAGATTAAATTAAAACAATACATAAACAACTATTCTAAAAATAAAACTATAGTGTCTAAAATCTAATTGAAAATTAAATACGACTTTTATTTTTGTATAATATAAAGTAATAAAAATTTTCTGACTATTTTTTAAACATCTTTATACAGTTAAGAAACAATATTTAATAACTAAGGTGTATATTTATTTATTTTTTTTTATTTGATTTTTTTTAATTAATGTTTTATTGTTATCTCCCTTGCATAAACAACTACACGAGAACGATATTGCATTCGGTGTTAAGCCGGGCCTTTTTCAAAATTAAACTAAACATAATATGCCCTACTCAGAGGCGTTGCGAGAAGGGGCGGGGAGTGCGGACCGTATCGGGTGACACCATTTAGGGGGGGGGTGACACCAAGACAGAAAATTTAAAAATACATTGTAGAAAAATTCTTTTTGCGATTTAAATATTGGTTAAATCGAGATAAAATAGAGTTAAATAAGGCGGACAAGCTGAAAGCTAAATCTACCTCCATATTTTTTTCATGATGTAACATGATATGCAACTTTCTATACTTGGTAGATACACGCGCTTACCGTATTCTTATTTTCAAAGTTTTGAAAGGTTTTGACGAACAAAATAGAGGAAGTTTTAGAGCCAGAAATTATTACAATTTTTAATTTGACATTCAGTAAAACGTGTGAATTTATTTTTAATATCATACATTTAGCGTTATTTATTATTTAGAGTAATATTTAAACATGTTTATATGAAAGTTGAATAGTCGAGTTGATCTTTGACTATAGTTTATCGAGTTTATTGAAGATTACTCCTAGGTAGGCGTCGTCTAGCTAAAAAATCGAAGTAGAGGATTAGCCACTCGTACATTGAAACCACCAAAGTACTAGTACTTGGTGACTCTTCTCGAGAGCTTAGAACGTTCGAGGGATGTGTGGGCGCAACCCCACAGCGGTCTTGGTTTACAACGCCCGACTTTTCATCTCCCAACCAACTAAAAGCATTACCCAAATAAACAATCCTACCAACGCTATTATTTTACACTCAACTTGTGATTTCCAACACACGATTACGCCATATACCAACAAGCAACGAATCAACTCTCAAACACTCAAAACAATATACCTTCAACTTACGATAATCTCGAAGATCTATACTCAACGATCAACTCGACTACTCAAATTTTCATACCGCACGAGTATGCATCTCTCGATTTATTAGAAATAAACTATTCTGCCAACGCTTCTACTTGACATTTTCATCTTGCGACTTCCAACCAACGATTACGCATTCTCAATCTACCAACCAGCAACTAATTAAATCTTGATCACTCTAAAACGTTCCAACTTCTAATCGACATCCCACAGTCAAGTAACACCACTTTAAGTACGTCTCAATTACAATTTCCAACGAAGATCACTATCCACTGAAGATTGCTAACGCAAGAATCGGTCCAAGAATTTTATAGGAAATGTAAGAAAACTACAAGAGAAAAGTCATGAAATTGAAAATATTGTTTTTCTTTTAATGTAAATTGTATGCAATACTATGTATTTCATGCATTTTAATGTATTAACATGCAACCTATCCTTACTGCTAGCTTCTGGCTCGAATGGAATGAACTTTGTGGAAGGAAATCAATTAAACCTTTAAAAAAGGGACAAAAGCAAATTTTGGTTAGTGTATGTTATGTGCAGTATGTAGGCCTATTTAGTTGGGATCCAAAGAGTCGAGCGTCCTGCAGTTACCATTTAGCACAATGTATGTGTACATATAACTATTTTTTAAATTATTTTTCTCAAACAAGTATAACATAAAAAATATATAAGCCTATAATTGACGTGTAACGGGTACCGATGGCTTGTGTCTCTAGAAACCATGATTGTATTCGTGTACACCTAAAGCTTTCCTTAAACGACAATACGCTACTGTCGTGTTTTCGCAGAAGAATTACTACGATTATAAACGACCTGTTTTAAGTACGATATGTGCTGTAAAAACTAGCGAAATGACTTTTAAAATAAATTTACTACTGCTGCCCGATAAATTGTATTATATCTAGCGTGTTAGCACTTTTTTTCTAACATAATGCTTTACATCTTTTGTATACACAATTTTATAAAATTCAAGCGAATTAGTTCAGTAAACTTTCAAAATAAAACAATAATTTAAAACAAGTAAAAATAAAAAATAATATAGTATACATAAATCACCATGTCCTACAATAATATCAAAGTTTTTCAACCTTTATCTCATATACCGTTTTCACTCAGAATAACCATTTACTTATTGTTTAAAAAATGTTAAATGTTCTATAAGTAAGTAAAAACAATGCATAACTTCACGAAAATCCCTTTATTTAATATTAAATCTATATCTCTTACAGAAGGGACACAATTTTACAATGCAAGGGAAATAACTTACCAAAATAGCTCAAACAAATACGAATCGAACAAGTCATACCAAAATACACCATCTCTACTTATTGTTTTACTTATAAAATGTATGCATTTGTACAATATGCAAACAAGTTGTACTTCTTTTAGATAATAATAAAATACAACTTGTACCATATTTTCATTTCCAATTGGGCCACATTAGCTTTATTTTAAGAATCATTATTTAAGTAGTCTAAACATTTGCTAAACCACAGCTCAGATATTGTTTCGCATTTGTTTATTTCTGGATCCCTGACAAAAGGGACAAATCTGCACTGATCTTAGTCCAGCGGTCGGCTACCTTTAGAGACGAAGAGTCAAAAGTTACAATTTACACAATTTCCCAGTTTTTAAAGATCCACTAATATTATATTCCAATATTTTGGTATTTCATAAGGATTAGGTAAATAAATTTCATTTTTAAAAAAAATAAATAGCGTTAAATATGAACTAATCACTGCACTCCAATATTTATGCTAGCAGTCAGTCCATATTATATGGTGCGAGTATTGTAGGATAATCTATAGTGATTAGATGCCACTGGTTTCTTGAGTTTGTGGATCAATGTATTCTTGTAGTGAACAGTATGGATGGATAAATGTTCATCATACGATGCTACATGTTCGTATTGTTCATGTTCAACCCGCTATCTACATGTTACCTGTCTGTGTATTGTTCATGTTCAACCCTCGTGTTATATGTTACCTGTCGTATTGTTCATGTTCAACCCTCGTGCTATATGTTACATGTTCGTATTTTGTTTAATTCTGATTCTACTTTTTCAATTTTGTCCTGCGCTGCATTATGACCGATTAACGTATCTAGTTGTGTGTCTAGTAGTTCTTCCATAATTTTCCTATCTAAGTTTATTTGCCTTGCTATTTTGATAGAGTATTCCCGTACCATATATTTAAAATCTTCCCAGAGCTCTAGTGCATGTGTGTTTGATGCTCTCAGTGTGAATTCTGATGCTAGCTTCCTTATTTCTGTGATGTATTCGCTATTTTCTAGAAGAGTGTTGTTGAGTTTCCAATATGTATTCTTTGTTCTGTGAGTTGGGTTAATTTGTAGTTGAGCAATAACTATTTTGTGGTCTGTAAATGTAAGTGCCTGAGCGAGGTGTTATATTTGTTTACCGTTATATTTTCATGTGTATTTTTTTTTTTAATTACTTTTATTTGCAATTAAAACAAGTACATCAACATCAAATTTTTTAACATAATTTTGAACACCAAATGAAAACGAAAGGTTTTGCAAATGTACATAATGAATATTTACATGATGTCATGTATTTGATTATAAAAAAAAAAAAAAAATTGCAAAGGATGACAGTAAAACGGGTGAAGGTCAAATGAAAGTGTCAGAAGTCTGGGTGGGGAGAGGAAAGGAAATTTTTCAGAGAGGGTCAATGGGATAGTGAAGCATTTTCTGTGTAGGGAAACAACTTAAGTTGACTAGTTGAAAGGGTATTGTAGTGGTCGCATTGAGTTTTCAAAAGGTTGCAGTGTTAAAGATGAGGGGAAAGAGACAAGATTTAGAACTTTAAATAAGTTCTGGATATTGATGTTGCGGTGGGTGGTATTCTGTTTAGCCTAGTTGCGCTAAGATGTGAATTAAAAGGTTAAAAGAACAATGCTTTCTATATAATATATTTTAAAATAAAACCATTGTTTCTTATTATTTACTGTTATCATTATTCAAAACAAATATGCAAAAAAGTGAAATAAATAACCAAAAATCAAATTAGAAGTCTAATGTTCATAAAAATTTGAAACAATTTAGTTATTTATATAGAGATTTATATTAAATACATATTTATTTATTATGGTAAACAATCGCCTTGGATTTTCTCCCTTTTAAGTTTTTTTCTTCATATTTACATAGGGGAAGTAACAAATTTTTCCAGGCCAGACCATCTTGTATTAGCCGCCTCTTTAAAAAAAAATGCCAAAAGATAAACACAGTGTAAACAAATGAAACACTGTCTTAAATATTCTCTATCTCAACTGAACGAAGGTTGTTTAGACTGAATGCTTAAGCGCTTAGTAAGTAATCTTTGAGTTTAAAGATCAAATTATTTGAGGTAATATGTTATGTTTAGTCCACTACAATATTGACAACTATATGTTACATATATGTACCCGTTGGAACTGCAAACAATAATCTCGACATTTTTTTCTCAACGATCAACTTTATTACTCGATATTCACAAAACACGATTACTGAACTCACGATTACTCAAAAACTCTATTCAACTAACCTATTGGACCGACCTAAACTCTCAACTCACAATTACGCATCTCTCGGTTATGATAAAAACTATTTTAATCTAAGATATAAGATCAACTCGATACACTATGAATACACAACCCACGATTACTCAAAACTATCCACCTTTTCAACACTACGATACCAGCTCACATCTTCAAGTTCTACTCCCAACCAACAAAAACTTAACCTATCGCTACAAGAATGCAGCCAATCATTATTCGATACCTTATCACCAAACCCGATACTCTGAAACTACTATATCGTTGTTCCAAAGTAAGTTGTAAAAAAGATTGCATGGCGTTTTTATTTTCAAAATTGTTTGGTCTAAAAATGATAACCTACTTAAAGGATTATGATTTTTCAATTTTTTTCAAATCCATCTTTCAGTATTCTGTTTTTCTAACTCTTTAATCAATTCTGGCCACAACCCATTCTAGTACCAGATGCAATAACCATTACCTCCCCTACACGAATAGAACAAACAAATAATAAGTGACAGAAGTTATACAAGTTGATAAAATAACATTAAAAGGAAAAAAAAAACACAAAAAATGAACCGTAAAATTAATGTTTTTAATTTAATTATTCAACTGGATTTGTGTATTTTGAAATTGCAAAAATATATTATTTTTCGTAAACATAACTTTAAAATCTATATTTAACTTACAATACAGACACTTGGACTTAATTGCAGATTTTTTTTACAACTGTTACGGGTCAGTTGTAGGTTAGACTAGAATAGGATAGAATGATCTAGAATTAGGGGAGAGTGAGTGTGTGAGTTGAGTTTACCCTAGAATAGTGTTAACCCCGGTGTGTTTGTATATTGTTATCCCAAGGTCGAATGCGGTATAAAAGCTGGAGTGAATGGTTGTCAGGGGTTAGTTGGTAGTGGTTAGGTCGAGGGCTATTCTGTAATGTGATATGTGAGACCTAATAAACGTATTGAACGTTAACCCGAGTCGTTCTTGAATTCGAATCTAACCTGGACGTAACAACAACGTATGTGTTAATTCCGCTTATTTTAATTGTTTCATGTTTCTTAATATTTAGGAACCCAGGAATGGGATAGTAGCAGGGGTCGGCAACCTTTTGATATACAAGAGCTAAAAGTTACAATTTACAAACTTTCCCAGTTTTTAAAGAGCCTCTGCATTTTTAGTTCAATATTCGGAATTTGATTAGGATTAGGTAAATAAAGTTGATTTGTTATTTAAAATAAATAGCTTTAAATATGAAATAATATTTATTCATATAAAAACAGACATGTTTCACCAGAATAGTAAAATTAGTAATCAAATAATATTATTCTAGGACTATCTCAATTTACATTAGAAGCTGTTAATTTTTCTTTTATTTTTTCTTTACGGATATCACCGGCTCAGGAGGTGTCTCCCATTAGCCGGTCAGGCCTCAACACGGCAAACGCCGACTTACTGGCTGGGATATCAGTTTGCATAACTTGCATCGTTCGCTTCTATCCTTTGGTTCCCGTATCCCACCGTCCAGTAAAAATGAAATGATGTAACTATTAATATTTGTGCAAGGAGCTGGAGAGCCACATCTGGACGTCAAAAGAGCCGCATGCGGCTCGTGAGCCGCAGGTTGCCGACCCCTGGTCAAAGGCGATAAACACGTAGCTCCTTGCAGGCATATCTTCTGGGAAGATCTCACCCCCCCCCCCCCACCCTCCCCCCTCCCTCGAGCCGAAGAACATCTACCGCTCCCGAACGAAACAGAATGTATATAAAAAGTAAATACGTTTAACAGTGTTCGCCCCCCACCCCGGAAAGAAAGTCTAATTGTAACTGGACATACTATGATGCGTTTAATTTAAGAAAGGCGCGGGCTAATACCGAATATAGCATCACTTTCCTGTTGTTAAAAAAAAAAGGTTTAATTGAAAGGGAAATAACCAAATCAAATATATGAAACAATTACAAATCCAAAATAAGAAAATCAAAATACACTAAAGTTATTTGAGACTTTCTAAAAATACGTATACAACTGCTTTGTAATCAAAGATTTCTAATAACACTAGATGTATTTAAAATCCAAATTACGTCTAATTTTAACTTAGAGACTAGAAACATTATAATAATCGTTCTTTTAGTATTGTTAAAGTACTCTCTACCATATACAGTCGTCCGTTTGGTTTGAGCTATTTCTGGATCCCTTGCATAAGGGACAAAATTCAAATTAAAATTATAGTTAGTGTAGTTTATTTAAGTATAGATTTTGTTGGGCGCCGAGGTATAATGGGTCATTAAGATACCATTATTATACTGAAGCTAATGGGTCGTTGTATACATTTCATTGGGAAAGTAGTAATATAATGCGTTGCTATTTTTTATGTTTAAATTTAAATTTACATAATTTTATATAAATAACAATATCGTGCAGTAATATCAATTGTTTCAACCTTTATCTTATATATATATATATCGTTTTCACTCAGAATAAACATTTACTTTATTGAAAAAAAGCTTTTTATATAAGAAAAAAATAATCATAACTATGCGTAAAACCCTTTGTTTAATATTAATTCTGTATCACTTACAGAAGGGACACAATTGTTAATTTCAAGGGAAATAACTCAACGAACTGGCTAAAACAAATACGAATTGAACCACTCATAACAAAATGCACCATGTCTATTACTGTTTTACTTATATAATGTATGCAATTATTCAGAAGGCGAAAAATTGTGTTCTAGTTTTGGTAAAAAATAAAATACAACTTGTACCATATTTTTCACATATAATTCATAAACATTACGTTTATTTTAATAATAATTATTTAAGTAGTGTTAAAATTTGTTTAATAATTCCATGAAACCTTGTTTTTCTTTATTTCTGCATCCCTTACGTAAGGGACAAATTAAAACAAAGTAAACGGCATCGTTAGGTTTGGTGTGGAAAACATACCACTAAACAATATATTTGTTTTATTAAGCATGATCAAAAATATTCAAACAAATAGCACAATTATGTATATTGGGTATTTATGTCGACTTCAGCATTTTTCTGACATTATCTTAAAGAAACGGTATTTGCTCTTGTCTTTCTTCTTTATGAATTTTACAACAGCCTATTTGCGGTAATGAACAAGAAACTAAGTTTGACAATAAACTTTAATTGGTCAAAAGAGTCCAGCTTTGCATTAGTGCCCAATGTGTGTGTGTGTGTGTGTTTGTGTGTGTGTGTGTGTATGTTTAAACATGAAGACTTCCGTAAGTTTTAATTAAGAGGCCACCATGACATGTCTATTAGATCAAATTCTCATTAGAACGAGACAACAACAAAAAATTGCAGCGAAACGAATTAACAGCTGTGAATACAAAGATTAAAAATGCAAAAACACAATAAAAAATTGTATTTATATTTATTTGTTTTAAATTTCTAGCATTTAATTTACTTCGGTATAGACAGCGAATATGTAGTTGGAATTCAGTAATGGACGAAAAGTATAATTTTGTGTTATCAAACTCGAGTTGTTTGATTGGGCTTTAGACGGGATGGGTGCACATTTATTGACCCCCCCCCCTTTTCATAAAACAAACTACAAGATAAAAAAATAGATGAATAAACACAAAACAGCATGTGATATGTGTGTTTTTTTTCGAATATTTTTAATAATTTTGTTGACTATTAATTATTGTAATCATTTCATTTACTAGAAAGTAGACAAATGAAACTTTTATTCACATTGTTCTCTACAGATTGAAGCTATGACGCAACATCACCTTTTCTATTGATTTTAAATTTTAAAATTTGACCTCTTGAAAAGGGTACAACAACTGTTGACAAATTAGCAAATATTATCTGGAAAGGTTTATTGACGGCTGATGGTAATAAATTCGGTGTGCGATAAAGCTCAATGATGTTAATCCTAAAAAAAATGAGACAGCCACTCATTTGAGAGAGAAAACTCCAAAACTCAAACAACTGATGGTAGCACGTCAACAGAATGTAATGGCCATGGTGTCAGTATAGAACAGTGTTTTATTCAGGCAATACTCCGGGTAATGATGACATCTATGTTTACAAAATTAATACCTATATAGTAATCGATCAATGCAGGGAATTGAAACAAGGTTATGATATAGCTGTGGATATTATATTTATTTTTATTCTTTAATCATTGTTTTATTATTTCTATTGTTAACTATGTAAAAATGAAAAACACAAAGGTTATTATTTATAGCTGCTAGTACACTTTTAAATATATATTTTTTGCTCAGACTGTTCTTTATTCTTCTTTACAATAAATTCATCATACATTTCCGGCAAGAAAAAATTACTATAACATATTTTTTTTTTAAATTATAACAAAAAAACAAACAAATATGATAAGATTGTTTTGAAGGAAATTGATGTAACAACAGTGATGCAGATGTTTCAATTATTGCGTTCTTGTGTGTACATTTTGATAGCTGTATGTGGTTTTCTTTGATTCTTTAATTCCGTCGCCCATGAACCTCCGCGTGTATAAGATTTCAAGTTATCTTGTTTGTATATGTTTGTTGTGTCAATTCTGGTAGTACGAAAACAACAAAGCGATCATTTATAAACTAAACAAGACACACGAGTATGTACACCTCCAGTTTAGATGGACACGCTGGTTTAGAAGGGCACGTAGAGACAACAGTTTAAAAAGTTGGATTCAACTGTTTCAAAAGTTTTAAATATATGTACTGTTTCGTTACTACACAAGCTGAATATAAATGATAAATATATGAACGACTGCGACCCATTAACTTCAAACTAAATTATTACTGCAATACTTTACTAACCATTATTAAAATTAAATTTTGTCCCTTTGTATAGGGGATCCAGATTTTACTTAATAAGAAAGAATGTAAATTTCATTAAACACATTTTAACAGTACTAAAATAACGATTCTAAAATTAAAGCTATGGTGTCTGATTACTAAGTGAAAATAAGATGCAAGTTGCATTTTTTTAAAATCTTAAACTAGTAAACTTAATATATGACTACTGTAGAGTTGTAGTTATTAAATATTAAGACTCTAATAACTATGGTGTATTTTGTATTTTTATTCTCGAACTGTTGTTGTCTAAGTTATTTTGTTAAGCTATTTCCCTTGCAAGTCAAAAATGTTTTTAACAACACGAGGGTGATAATGCATTCGACCTTAACCGCCCCTTGTTGTTGTGTTATTTGTTACGTTTAGGGCCGAGTTTCTTCCAGGCAGAGCCCCCCCCCCCCCCAAAGAAAGTCTACCACCCCCCCCCCCCACCCCCCGAACGGAATATGAAATTTATATAGAAAATATATACTTTTAACAGTGTCCGCCCCCCCCCCCCTCAAAGAAAGTCTACCGCCCTCCCCCCCCCCCCCCCCCCCGAAAATTTCAAGTGCCCCCCCCCCCGGAGAAAAAATTCTGGAAGAAACACTGGTTTAGAGTTTCATGTGAGATGGCTTTGTTATGGTTATCATGATCACACAGTTTAACAAACCATTGGGTCAACTTCAGCATGAGTGGAGAAAAAGCTGCTAGTTAGTGCCCCGCCCTCCTTCTTAGAGAAAAATGTTCGAAAGAAATTCAGCACAAAATACTTTACAATCTGTGTTAAACAAATAGAGCGTTTTCCCCCATTTTAACTGCTAGGGCTGATACCCGATACCAATTAAAAAAAAACAACAATACCAGACGATTTATAACAGAGTTATTACCCCTGACACGTTGGCTATTTTCTAATTATAAAAAACGGATTGTTTTGATTATATAGTTCTTATACAGAGCTCGCGTGTTTGATACTTAATATTTGCATGCTGGCTATACATGTGAGAACAGGAATCGTTTACAACAATTTATTGTATTACAATAATCGTTTACAATAATTTATTTTATTCCCTAGACGTGTCCTACCGTTATAAAACCAAGTCACTCAGTTCGTAATGTGGATAGCTTTTTTTAAATTTATAAATCCATCCTGTTTACTATTCGATTATCCCGTTCGTAATCCCGATTAATCAATTCTTAGACATAATTCTACAGTTGGATCGTTTCATTCGTTACCTGGTTGACATTATTGAACTCTTTATTTGAGAGTATATTTTGTCAGTATTTTAATACAACCCACCTCCAAGACACCCACTTTTTCATGTTAAAATAGCGAAACAATTCGCTTTATCTGCAGTAAAATCAACTATATTTCCCAAATAGTTGTAAGCACATTGTGACGATTAACTGATGTGTTGCGAATAGCAAACATTTTTTAAAACTGTTTGCGTATCAATGTATCGCGTATCAATGTATACTTTACGATTCATGTATGCAACAATACCTGCGATGCGTCTAATTACCATATTATTGTAAGTATTTTGTAATTTTTGAAAAAAAAAAATCTTTTACAATGCTGTAATCGTAAACTATTGTTACCTCCTATGTATTTCATTTTAAAATTTAAAGGGCGAGAAAAAATCAACGTCATTAATTAAGTATGAACAAACAAGTAATACGTTTTTCATATTAAAAAAATATATCTTACTCATTTTCTTATTACATTCCACCCCCACCTCCACCCCCGCCCAATTACAAACGAAATAGAATAGATATAGAAAATATATACTTTTACCTATATATACTTTTACCTAGCGGTAATTGTGTTTATGTGTGTAGGGACGCACGGTGCGGACGAGTTAGATTTGTAAAGACGTTTGTTGCTTTATGGAACGGTGGGTGTGTTATTAACATCAAGAGATTTACAGCTTAACACATTTTACAATCAAAATACAGATTCAAAATGTTTTGTTTACAATGTGTACACTGGGGTTAAATAACAACAAGTTGCAAATACACTAGTGATAAACAAATACATCTAAATAATGATGTGAAATAATTATGAATACATGTGAAGTGAGTGGCGGTCAGTAACAAAGGGGAAATAGGGGGTTTACGTATCCGAATTTAGATATTGCCTAGGAAAAGAGTACAAAAATGTAATAAAGTGAGACTTGTGAGGTCAAGGGAACTCACTCTTCTTGTATTAGTTCTATATTTATACTGTTATCTTGAGTGATGTCCCTTACATGTATATAAATAGTTGTCTCTCGTCACTTCCGTCCTCTCTCTGTTATCATCATGTAGTTAGACCCAATAAACGTTTTATATACAACCACATGCTTCTATCGTCAATCTATTATATCTGGCGACGAGGATAAATGATCCACTAGAAAGAGCACCTACTTACTCAAATAGAGGTTTGCTAGAGCATATTTAGCTAAGTATTTCTAGAATAATGGCGCTGTATGGCCAAATAAAAGAATTTGATTCGAATGATGAAATCATTCATGATTACCTAGATAGGTTAAGCTTTTACCTTGAAGCAAACGACGTGACGATAGAAGCCAAAAACAGAGCTGTTTTGTTAACAGTCATAGGGCCTCAACAATTTAGGCTACTAAAGGACTTATGCGCACCAGCTAGTCTAACTACCAAGAGCTTTAACGAGCTGAGCAAATTGCTAACAGACCACCATGCGCCTACCCCATCAAAGTTTCTATGTCGAGCTAGATTTGACAGTAGGACTCGTCAACCAAACGAGTCAATATCAGAATATGTTGCTGCTTTACGTCATTTAAGTGAATTTTGTGAATTCGGAGACACGCTGTCTGACAGACTATGTGAAAAGTTTGTGACAGGTGTAAACAGTCCTGATGTTCAAAGAAAGTTGCTGCTCGAGTCAGATCTAACATTAGAAAAAGCAATACAACTTGCAACTTCATTCCAGCAGTCATCCGATGCGGCGAGATCTCTAACGTCTTCAGAGATCCATGCAGTAAACAGCAGGTTAGTCAACAAACACCAACCCCATCAGAGCATTCCAACTTATGCTAAACAGCCTGCACGTTCAAATCCTAGATCTAAATCTAGTAATAATTATCAAAAATGTCATCGATGCAAAGGTCCCCATGCATCTCATCGGTGCAAGTTCAAGTTAGCTACTTGTTATAAGTGCAGTAAGCAAGGTCACATTGCCAAGGCCTGCTTTGCAAAGTCTTCGTCTGTTGCTAAATCTAGCCAGTCAAGACAGTACCGCAACCAAAGGCAGCACTATGTTAACTCTCACCAAGACTACCTAACCCAACCAATGAACCACTCTACCTGTGAAAATGCTCAAACTGATTGCAGCCGGATTTCAACCTATTCTCTGTGAAATCAATAAGTCATGCTCCCATCAATGTACTAGTTAATATCAACGGTAAGAGCATCAGCTTCCAACTTGACACTGGAGCATCTCTAACAGTCATTACAAAGAAAGATTTTGACGCTGTCACAGGAGGATCAGTGCCTCTACAGCCATGTCACAAGTGTCTAACAACATACACTGGTGACAATGTTCCGGTAATAGGAGAGTGTATGGTTCATGTAAGTTATAATTGTCAAATTGTTAAACTTCCTCTTCTTGTGGTTGAAGGAAATGGACCACCATTACTAGGTAGGAACTGGTTAAGTAATCTTAAGTTAAATTGGGAGAGTATATGTTCAGTGGTCAATGCAAAAGAATCTAGTCTTACTTCACTAGATAAAGTTATATCTGAAAATAAAAGTGTTTTTGGCAATTCAGGTTTACTAAATGATAGAACAGTGAAGTTAAGCATTAAAGACACAAATCCAAGATACTGCAAAGCTAGAGTTCCACCTTATGCAATGAGGAATAAAATTGAAAATGAGCTAAGTAGATTGGAATATAATGGCATCATAAAGAAGGTAGACTATTCCGATTGGGCAACGCCCATTGTGCCAGTGTTAAAGAAGGATGGTTCTATAAGAATTTGTGGAGACTATAAAACTACACTGAATAAGCAAATAGAGCTAAATAGGTACCCTATTCCTAACATTGAGGAAATTTCTTTGAATTTGGCAGGAGGAGACAAATTCACTGAATTAGACTTTAGTCATGCTTACACTCAACTAGAACTGCATCCAGATTCAAAAGTCTATACGACAATAAACACACATAAAGGACTCTACCAATATGAAAGACTATGTTTTGGCATATCATCCAGCCCTGGAATTTTCCAGGCTGTCATGGACAGTATTTTTAAGGATATTCCAAATGTTTGTGTGTACTTTGACAATGTGTACATAACTGGTAAGAATGACACTGAACATCTTAAAACACTTGATAAAGTATTGAAAATTGTTGGTGAAAAAGGTTTAAAGATAAACAAAGATAAATGTCAATTCATGCTGACAGAAATTAGTTTTCTTGGTTATATATTAAGCAAGCAAGGTATCATACCTCAACCTGAGAAAACAAAAGCCATTAAAGAAGCACCCAAACCTGAAAATACCCAACAACTAAGAGCTTTTTTGGGCTTGATAAATTACTATGCAAAGTTCATAGGGAATCTGTCTGGTAAACTATCACCACTGTACAAGCTGCTACAGAAAAATGCAACTTGGCACTGGGGTAAACAACAAGATACTGCTTTTAATACAGCAAAAGAGGCTTTGTCTTCTGACACCTTACTAACTCACTATGACCCAGGGAAAAGACTTATATTAACATGTGATGCTTCACCAGATAGTGTAGGAGCAGTCTTGTCCCACATGGATGAGAAGGGTGACAGACCCATTGCTTTTGCCAGTAGATCTTTGAACCAGGCTGAGAAAAATTATTCTCAGTTAGATAGGGAAGGCTTAGGCATCATTTTTGGTGCTAAGAAATTTCATAAGTTTCTGTTTGGTAGGAAGTTCACCATCTTTACAGATCATAAACCATTGCTAGGTTTATTTGGAGAAAACAAAACCCTACCTGAGCATGCCTCACCAAGAATTCAAAGATGGGCTATCACACTAACTGCATACAATTATGAATTGAAATACAAACCTGGATCTGAGAATAGTGCAGATAGTCTTAGTAGATTACCTTTAAAAAACCAAAGCCTTAGCTATGTACCAGAAGATGTATTTGTTCCCTTCACTATCATGGATAACTCCAATATAAATGTGAATGATATTAAAAGAGAAACACAAAAAGATGAGTGCTTAATAAAAGTATATGAGTACTGTAAAAATGGTTGGCCTGAAGAGTCTGTGAATGATGACTTAAGGCCATATTAAATAAGAAATAAAAGCCTTTGTGAAGATAATATAAAAGATGGAGAAGATGCAGTCCATTATCAGTCAGAGTTGCCTAAACAAAGTATTTGTAACTTAATAAATGATTATGGTGATATGGCAATTTCAAATGCTTTTAAAGAGAATACATAAGTAAGAAGGAATGTGATCATCAAACAACTTTGCTAACATCATTAGCACTTACAGAAACTAAAAGGGTAACATCAAAAGAAGAAAAAGATTTTTGCAATGTAATACACCCACTTCAAATACTGGATCACAGTTGCAAAGTGATATGGTCCAGAATAGTACTTTTAAACAGTATTTTTGGTTACCAACAAGCACTATCAGATTACCTGAGAAAATTGATCAATCAAAGAAATCTATGCCAGTTAAGGATCTGAATAATAGCATAATACTTTCAGATGCCAATTCAAAAAGTAAATCATGACAGAACACCCATTGAAAGAGAATTTGGTGTTAATGAGAATGTGTATCTAAGAAATTATGGGAGAAGGGAAAAATGGATACCAGGTCAAATTGTTCAATGTACAGGACCTGTGTCTTATAAAGTAAAAACAAATGATGGACTTATTGTCCGTAGACATGCAGACCAGTTAAAAATAACTTGTGCAGATAATAAGTGTGAATCTGTCAATCCCACCAAATCTGAACAGTTCACACCAACTCAGTTTGTTCCACAACCAAGTTCTGTTGATATGAGTGAACCAAGTAGTCTGGAGTCAGAAAATGTAAATTCTGGAGTTAATGACTTAAATCCTAGACCTCCTGAGATAGAGAATCCAAATGGTCAGAATATTGAGTCACCAAATCAAAAGCCACTGAGAAGGTCAAAAAGGACAATCAAAGTCCCAAATAAGTTAGACCTATGATTTTAAAGGTCAAAAGGACTTTGAAATCATTGTTTGTATTTTAATTGTGTTGTAACATATTGTGCATTGTTTGTAAGGATGTAATCTACCATAGTGTTCATGTTACAATATAATTGGTGATTTTAGGATACTGTAAATTGTTCTATTGAGAGATGTGTTGTGTTTACTAAGGGTAAAGGGATGTAATAAAGTGAGACTTGTGAGGTCAAGGGAACTCACTCTTCTTGTATTAGTATTATATTTATACTGTTATCTTGAGTGATGTCCCTTACATGTATATAAATAGTTGTCTCTCGTCACTTCCGTCCTCTCTCTGTTATCATCATGTAGTTAGACCCAATAAACGTTTTATATACAACCACATGCTTCTATCGTCAATCTATTATAAAAAAGAACTTAATTATTCAGTGATAGAAGCTAGTAGCTTTCTATTACGTGATATGATTTATAGAGCAGGTAAGTTTTAAGTCTCAATAAACAGCTAAATATAGCTGTATAAGCTTGGGAGTCATGTTTTATTTGAAAAACGAGGTAATTTATTAAGTTTAATATCAGGTTAATATAAAGGCTGTTACTGGTTGTAACGACGCCATTGCTGTCCACTAATTGTTACACATTCCTTATCCGTTCTCACCTCTTGTTCAGTGGTTCTAACTACGTTCCATCTAGTAGAGTGATAATTTTTTGTTTTGTTTTGTCGGTCTACATTGTGTTTTTTTTTTTTATTTCTCCAGGGTGCTACTTTAAATTTATTTTACATCATAGCGAAGCAATAACGTACAGATAATATATATATATATATATATATATATATATATATATATATATATATATATATATATATATATATATATATATATATATATATATATATATATTTATATAGAAGATATTACAAATTCGGCGCCTTTTTTTTTTGCTATTTTCGCTACCCCTACACCGAAAACCTGTATACGCCTCTGAGTCCACAACAACGATGTAATGCGGAGGTGGTGTCGTAGTTATGGTGTGATTGGCTGAAGTTTTGTAGTTGCATGCTAGGGTGAGACTTTATTCGTTGGGAGTAGCTTTTGAAGAGATGAGGCGGTATTGTAGTGTTGAAACGTTGACTAGTCTTGAGTAATAGAGGGTAGTGTAATCGTAAGTTGAGAGTATCGAGTTCATCGTATATCTTAGATGCCATACGTTTTATTTTAGTAATCGAGATATGAGTAATCGTGAGCTGAGTGTATCGGGTGCATAGTATACATTACTTGAAAAGTGTTTTCGAGTAATTTTTGTTCGTGAATATCGAGTAGTCGAGTTAAACGTTGAATATAGTTGGTCGACGTTATTGGAAGCTTGAGTGTCTGACGAAATATCCTCACTAAAATGGCTCTTAAGTAGGCGTTTTCTTAATAAAAATAGATAACGAGTTATCAACAGCATGCAGATTGCATCCATTGATGAACAAGAGCGTAATCCAGGGGTCGGCAACCTGCGGCTCGCGAGCCGCATGCGGCTCTTTTGGTGTCAAGGTGCGGCTCTTTAGCTCGGTGCACAAATATTTAATAATTGTTTTATTTTATTTTTAAAACTCATAAAAGTATTAGTCTGCAGCACTCGATAATGAACGATATAATAACAAAAATAAAAAATAAACACTCGCTATTCTATTAGAATATTTAGTTACTCCCTATTTCAATGTACTTCCTTGTTTTCTAAAGCTGAGTTATTGAAGTGTAAACAATGCCTGTGTTTGGATCATATTTATCGAGGCACTGGTTACCTACACTTCCGCCCACTACCATGGGGTACTGTGTGAAAGACTTGAGTGTACGTTAATCACTCACAGTAATATCTTCGTTAATCACTCACCGCCTAATTGTCGATGACGGAAAGTGGCTCTCTCGTGAATCCGATTACACTACCGCAGTGGCGCTGCGTACGGCCCCTAGCTCGGTTTAATCATCGTATGTCGTATTGTAGGGTGCTTCTTAAAACTAAGATAGGCGCTTAGTGCTCGCGGGATAGCCCTGGGCGCCAAATCGCACCCTGCAGAGAAGCCGGAGGATGCGCCTGATTCGATTTAGTAAGCGACTAAATCAACGCGTGTCTATAGTGTATAGCCTATTGCAGTTTTGCCGCTGAATATAGTAGTACCCCTTACCCGATATGCAGAACGCCCGATTAACGGATGCCAAGTACTAACATAGCCGCTCGGGAACTCTGGGCGCCAAAAGGTGTATTGACAAAAAATACACCACCCGGGCGCCGCCCATAAAAATTTAAAATGATTTTTTTTGTGTATACAAACCTCCAGTGGAGTGTTTTAGTCAACTCCGGAAGGTTTCATGACGATCGGATGAACGGTGTAGTAATGCATAAATGAAAAACAGACACACACACAAACACAGATATATATATATATATATATATATATATATATATATATATATATATATATATATATATATATATATATATATATATATATATATATATATCAAATCCTAAAAAAATAGATCATAATATTAAAAAAGATGTTGGCGGCTCTTTAAATACTGGGAAATTTTATAAATTGTAACTTTTGGCTCTTCGGTCTCAAAAGGTTGCCGACCCCTGGCGTAATCGAATTCATTTTTTTATGTGTCCCCAATCATAAGGGATCCAAAATTTTATATGAATTTGTTTCTAATGTGTAAACAGACTTTTTTAAGATAATTGAAATTTATTCTAAAATTGAACTCAAAACATTTTATGGTGCATAATTTCTAAATATGAAAATATTTAACAAAATTTACAAACAATAAGCAACATTCTACTGTTTCAAGATTTAAATGAATTTACAAATTAAGATTTTTTAAAAAACTGAAACATGATAGCATTTTTACTTAAATTACAATAAAAAATTTACAACATATATTTTATTTACATTATTTCCCCTGCAAATAAAAACATACAAAGAAATTAAAATAAAATCTAAATGGGAGGTAATTTCGTTTTGTCACCGCCTCCGAGAAGTAACTCGCTTGTTGTACCATCCCATTTTCTTTAACGTTTCGTTGGAAAGGAGACCATACTTTAACAAAGAATGTTTGTAAGCAGTAGTTAATTAAAATGTATTTTAAAATGACACAACCGTTTTGTATTAGGGCTTAACATTCAAATTTGAATGGCATACTATAAAATTTAGGTCACAATTATTTAAAAAAATACATTTCGGATCACTAATAAATAAAACACCTATTTAAAAGGAGCTACTACAAACGTTGTGTACCGGTACGGGTATTACCATCGTATAATGACTTTTTATAAAGCTATAAAGAGAAAAACGTTAATGAAAGATCTTTATTGTCATATCCACACACTGTGACGCCAACCCTGACAACAACACCAAAACACAAAGTTACTAATTGAAAAAAAAAAACATGTTTATATATATATATATATATATATATATATATATATAATAACATAAAATTGTCAATAGAGAAACCTGGACAATATACCAACCTCGCGCTCTACTTCTAGTTAACCGTTTTAATATCTCATACATCTGGTATATAGTGAGTGTCAATTTTTTATATATTGTATAAAATGTTAAAGAAAGTGGTAGGCCTATAACAAATCTATTTTCCAA
This sequence comes from Physella acuta, assembly GCF_028476545.2. NCBI lineage: Eukaryota > Metazoa > Mollusca > Gastropoda > Physidae > Physella > Physella acuta. The sequence continues at coordinate 750,738 of NW_026732040.1, forward strand.
AGAAACAGATAAACTAAAATAATATTTTAAATCTACAATTATTTTTATGTAATATAACCACCAAGGACGGCGTGGCCTAGGCAGTAGAGCGCTTGAATGCAAACCCGAAAGTCACGAGTTCAAAACCGTGACCATGTCAGTAGAACGTACAGACCACACACTCACTTCTTATGTCAAAGTGAAGAAACATATAAACTCTTCTTCATCTGCCCAATAGATCGCTGGATCTAAAGTTGAGTCTTTACTTTATATCAACAATATTATACATACAATAGGTCTACAGATTTGGATCAAACCACAAGAAATCTCAGTCCTCTACAGTTTAGTAGCTAAAACACAATTTCTTGAGGAGAGTTTATTCTTCCATGTCTGCGTATAGTTAACTGCTAATTGTTTTACAGGCGTTTTATTTTTGTTTGTCTAAAAAACAAACTTATTTCTTAACATGTTTTCATACATCATATGCATAGATTAGATACATTTTCTACGTATTCGTCTCTGCTACCGTAGTACAGACACCACGGATACTGAGCCAGTCTAATGTCAAGTGAGAGTGTGACGCTCTACACTAGCCACACCACGTCTTGATGCTAAACGTCAGGTAATGTAAACACAGATGTTATATTTGATAGGAACATATGCTCAAAGTTTTCTTAATAAATGTTTACCTTATAGTCTCCCATGTTGGACTCACCAACACTTACATATAACATGTTTGACTCACCAACACTTACATATAACATGTTGGACTCACCAACACTTACATATAACATGTTGGACTCACCAACACTTACATATAACATGTTGGACTCACCAACACTTACATATCAGATGGTGGACCCAACAATACTTACATATAACATGTTGGGCTCACCAACACTTACATATAACATGTTGGACTCACCAACACTTACATATAACATGTTGGACTCACCAACACTTACATATCAGATGGTGGACCCAACAATACTTACATATAACATGTTGGACTCACCAACACTTACATATAACAAGTTGGACTCACCAACACTTACATATAACATGTTGGACTTAACAACACGTACTTATAGCATGTTGGACTTACTACTAACACTTACATATGACATGTTGGACTCACCAACACTTACGTATAACATGTTGGACTCACCAGCCAACACTTATTTTCTAAGCAATAATATTTAATTCTTACTTTTAGTCATAGAACAATCCCATTAGCTTTGAATTAAAATTAATTATCAAGTTCAGTTAACTTTCATTTGCTTCTGGATATTTCTGGATCTTAGTTTGTCAACTTAACGTGGTTAAAAAATTGCTAGAAGAATATATTTTTTTTTAAACTTTTACTTCAAAAAGGCGAATAATTAAGTTTAAAAATTAATACAAACATGACTCGATATGTAGATAATATGTGCATAATGCAGTATATTGGTTTTTTTTATATATTTCACCATTTTAATGTACATAATTTTATAGAAATCACCAAATCGTGCAGTAATATCGATTATTTAAACATTTATATTATATATTTTATCACACAGAATAAAGAAACAAGAACCATTTAATTTATTTAAATTATAGTTTTTTTGAGAAAGTAACAACGATACTTAACTACATGGCGATTCCTAAATTCATTATAGATGGTACACAATTCTTAATGCAAGGGAAATAATTTAACAAAATAAATTTAAAAAAAAAGGATAAAAGAAAACTCAAAACAAAATTTACCATTTCTTTTACTGTTTAAATTATTAAATGAATATATTTTATAGTTGTTTTTTTTAATGAGTATAAAATTATTTTCTAACAAGTTCAATTTTTATCTTTTTTTCACTTAGCATAAGACACTATAACTTTCTTTAAAAACAATCTTTATATATATAATGTTAAAATTGTGGAAGTTATTCTATTTCAATTTGTTCTTCAATCTTTGGCTCCCGTTAGAAAAGGGACAAACATAATCAACTAAAAATAATTCATAAAAAACGTTTTAATAACAGCTTTTATGTTATAATGCACTAAAAAGTAGAAAATAAATTAAAGACTACTATTTAAATAACTATAAAGAAAAGCGTGGGTCACTTTAGTACCTATTGGATACTTTACTAATATTTGAGAAGAGACCCACGCTTTTCTTTCTACTTATTTAAATAGTAGTCTATAATTTATTTTCTACTTTTTAGTGCATTATTACATAAAAGCTTGTTATTAAAACGTTTTTTATGAATTTTTTTTCAGTACTTTAAATGTTTTATTTACAATAGAGTTACATGACTAAAAACCATTGCGCGCCTACTGAACGTGATGGCGCAGCTATTGAACGTATCGTGATGGCGCAGCTATTGAACGTGATGACTGATGAGGCGTGTGGTGTGGTTGGCTAGACATGCCTACTAATTCGGTCCATATTTTAATTAATTCATAAAAAATTAATTAGGCATCGAATGAAGTCAAATTTAGTTTCAGATTGCATTGTCTTCATGTCTTGACCCACGTGCCAAATGTGAATCGTATCGGTCAAGTAGAAGGGTCCGAATTTTCACTCCGGCGTTTCGGTCTAGACAGACTGACGACAGACTGACGAGAAAGTGAGTTAAATAAAAGCTTGTAAAACAGGGATTGGTAACGTGCTGCTCGCGAGCCGCATGCGGCTCATTTGATTTCAAGTTGCGGCTCTTCCGTTCCATGCACAAATATTACGAATTATATTATTTAATTTACAAAACTCATGCTAAGTATGATACTGTAAAAAAAAAAAAAAAAAAAAAAAAAAAAAAAAAAAAAAAAAAAAAAACGTAAACATAATTAAAACACTCATCACAGAACAATGAGAGTAGGTGAGGTAGAAAGTATACAGTCAGCTGACAGCCGCTTGAGCACCAGAATTTTGCACATTTTTCGTTGTGTTTTTTTCTGGTTGCGCATTTTTCTGTTTCTATTTGCGCTTTTTTCCGTTTGCGCTTTTTTCTGTGTGCGCTTTTTTCTGTTTGCGCTTTTTTCCGTTTGCGCTTTTTTCAGTTTGCGCTTTTTTCTGTGTGCGCTTTTTTCTGTTTGCGCTTCTTTCCGTTTGCGCTTTTTTCTGTTTGCGCTTTTTTCCGTTTGCGCTTTTTTCCGTTTGCGCTTTTTTCCGTGTGCGCTTTTTTCTGTTTGCGCTTTTTTCCGTTTGCGCTTTTTTCTCTTTGCGCTTTTTTCCGTTTGCGCTTTTTTCTGTTTGCGCTTTTTTCTGTGTGCGCTTTTTTCTCTTTGCGCTTTTTTCTGTTTGCGCTTTTTTCTCTTTGCGCTTTTTTCCGTGTGCGCTTTTTTCTCTTTGCGCTATTTTCCGTTTGCGCTATTTTCTCTTTGCGCTTTTTTCTGTGTGCGCTTTTTTCTCTTTGCGCTTTTTTCCGTTTGCGCTTTTTTCTCTTTGCGCTTTTTTCTGTGTGCGCTTTTTTCTCTTTGCGCTTTTTTCCGTGTGCGCTTTTTTCCGTTGCGCTTTTTGTTTTGCGCTTTTTTCCGTTGCGCTTTTTTCCGTTGCGGTTCTTTCCGGCCACCATGGGAGACACCTCCTGAGCCAGTGGTGTCCGTAAAGACAGTAAAACAACTTATTGGCTTCTAAGTTGGATTGGGATAGTCCTATATTTATATTATGTGATTACTACTGTTATCATAGCAGAGCTAGCTAAAACACTTTTTGTGCGAAATATCTGTGTTTTTATATGAATCAACATTTAAAATAAAAAATGAAATTTATTTACCTAATACTTATGAAATACCAAAATATTGGAATATAATATTACTGGCTCTCTAAAAACTGGCAAATTTTATAATTTGTAACTTTAGGCTCTTCGTCTCAAAGGGTTACCGACCGCTGGGCTAAGATCAGTGCAGATTTGTCCCTTTTGTATGGGATTTTTTTTTTTTTTTTTTTTTTTGGCCACAGACATGTAATTTATAGCGTCAGTTGTGTGTTCGCTTTAGCATTACAGTTTTCATCATCGGCTTATGAGGACTGATACAGATTTACAATAGTAATATTTCTTTCTTACTTGTAGCCTACTTTCATTCATTTAAGATGCTTTACTTATACATAGATCTAATACAAAACGTCTAAATAAAAAAAAAATATAAAACAAAATAAATAAATAAAATAAATAAATAAAAAACAACCTGAAAATGCAAATGTGTAATTAAATGATGATTCAAATGATGATTTTTTCCCTCGGCGTGGTGGGTGAGGGGGGGGGGGGGACGGGGTGGAATTTGGGTTTTTAAGTAGATGTGAAATAAATGTGTGATTACAGAAAATTAAAATGATAAAAATTTTAAGCTATCGGAAAAGTTATGTTATTACAACGAGACACATCAAAGCAAACATTCTTCCCTTTCAAACATCTATACCTATATAGTCCTCAATTTTTTTAAATTTTTTTTTTATTTTTTTTATTTAATTGTTTTAAACATTTAAATCAGTAATAATAATTCGTTTGATAGTTTTACACTGCATCAAAGATATGAACATCAATTGCATATGTAATAATCAAAGGGAGAAAATAAAATGGCATAAGAACTAGACTAAAATAAAGTTTGCAAACTCGGTTTCTCCTGACTGCTTAGTTTACTGTGCTCAGTCCTTAGCTGCGGAGTTAAAAGTTCACATTGTAGTCACCCATAGACAGTAATAGAAACGACCGTGGAAGAAGTGTCTATGTATTACTCATACTGATCTATCATTCCAAAAATTTCCATGACATTGAATTGACCCTTGACGCTGAAGGTACGCTACCTTGAAATATCCGCCTGTCCGGTTGAAAGGGATCCAAAAAATTTAAAGGATTAAGAGTTCTGCCAAGTGTGGGTGAAAATATGTTAACACTACTTAAATATTGATTCTTAAAATAAAGCTAATGTGTCTCTAGACTAAGTGAAAATATGGTACAAGTTATATTTTATTTTTATTTATAACTAATACAAATTGGTTACATACTATATAATTGAATACATTTTATAATTCAAACAATAAATATAGATGGTGTATTTTGTTATGAGTTGTTCGATTCGTATTTGTTTGAGCTATTTTGTTAAGCTATTTCCCTTGCGTTGCAAAATTATGTCCCTTCTGTTAGGTATGTAAAATTAATTTTAAATAAAAGGATTTTCGCGTATTTATGCATAGTTTTTTTCTTACATAAAGAACATTTAGCATTTTTTAAAAAATAATTAAATAGTTAGTCTGAGTGAAAACGATACATAAGATATTACTGTAGAATGTAGGACATTGTGATTTATTAAAAAATATATTTTTTTTTTTTGTCCCTTACGTAAGGGATCCAGAAATAAAGAAAAGCAAGGTTAACGCAGTGATTATACAAAATTTAACAGTACTTAAAAAATTATTATTAAAATAAACCTAATGTTTTTTAATTATATGTGAAAATATGGTACAAGTTGTACTTTATTTTTTACCAAAACTAGACACAAATTTTTGCCTTCTGAATAATTGCTTACATCATATAAGTAAAACAGTAATAGACATTGTGCATTTTGTTATGAGTTGTTCGATTTGTATTTGTTTGAGCTATTTGGTTAAGTTATTTCCCTTGAAATTAACAATTGTGTCCCTTCTGTAAGGGATACAGAATAAATATTAAACAAAGTGATTTACGTGTAGTTATGATTCTTTTTTTCTTACATAAAAAGCTTTTTTCAATAAAGTAAATGTTCATTCTGAGTGAAAACGATATATATAAGGTTGATATTACTGCACGATATTGTGATTTATATAAAATTATGTAAATTTAAATTTTGAAACATAAAAAAAAACATCGCTTTATATTACTACTTTCCTAATGAAATGTGTACTGCGTTTTAATTAGCAATGAACTTTTTTGATGATATTGATTTTATTTTTAAAAAAACAAAAAAAAACAACAATTAATTTACATTTCCCAATTTTTTCTTGCAATTTTTAACCAAATAAAGTTCTCAAACAAATATCTTATTGTCAAATTAAATATAACCATACATTGTAGTGTTACACGCTGGGAGGAGGGGGTGGGTTGATCGCATCAAAGCAAAAAAAAAAAAAAAACATATGCACACGTAGATTTTAATTGAAGTTCCAAAATGCATTCAACTAAAATTGAAAACTCACGAATTGTTGGGGAGGATGACTTCTAGAAGGATTGAGCTGATATTAGAGAAAACAATGCTAGAACCTTATGTGTTAATCACTGACTAAAGATTAGCACATCGCTATTATTGACTTTCAACAATTTAAATATTTTAGTTTTGTTCACCGGCCACTTGACATGTCTGACTCGATAATGTATTTTGTATAATAAAATGTAAGCCTATCGAATATCAGGATGTCATTGTTTATGTCGCCATTACAAAGTGAAAAACGAATTGCATTTGCTTGTTTTTTAAATTGTGTTTTATTACCGAAAATACTAAAACGTCAAATACATCTACTCTTTTTAAAGTAAATAAAAAAAACAAGCAATCACGATTTTATAGCCATATTAATATTAATTACACCGTCCATGCTTTTTTAATTATTTAATGGGTCTTTCAAATACCTTTGAGAGTATTCTCGCACAAGCACAGGTCACATTTAAGAGGGCATCAGAGAGGCGGATCTAGCGAGGTGTTGTGAAAAATGCAAAAATGGTTCAATTTACATGTTTAAATGTTTTCCGTGTTTATTTATTTTAATATCTGGAGTATTGTAAAAATTATAATATTATATTTCTTTTTACGTGTCTTATTTGTTTAAATATACATAGAGTAATCTTTATAGCAATCAAACAATATGTAGCTTTAGTCGTAGTTCAGCCAAGTGTAGCTACAACGTGTCACGCACCATGACACACATAGGTCACCAGTCACTGGTTTATGTACAACAGGAGACGAGTAGACAATACAGTGACTAGGATGTTTACAAAGACTGACGTGTACAACAATATAAGGGATCAATAATAATAATGTACAGTTTTATTATATTAAAAAGAAGAAATATCATTCACCATTTACACCTACTACCTACCATAGTCCTATTTTTTCTAATTTGAAAATCAACATAAAAACTTAGAAAACTTTAAGTTAAGTGTCACCAGAGACTTAGAGGAGAATAGAGAATATGATAAATAATATAAAATAATGTTATCGGTTTGCGTGATGTCTACTTCATACTTATTCAGTAGATTTAAATGTTACCTGTGACTGTGATATAAAAAAATTAGTGGTTTTACCCTGGGTATGTAAGGCAATAGGAGATAAATGACAGCCACGTCTGACTGTTCTTTTACATTACAAAAAACATATCACATACATAATTTGTGTGTTTGCATTTCTCCTGAAATAAATGTATGTTTTAACTATTTCATTTGTGTTATATTTAAATATATGCATTGCACTGCTACTGTACAAACCGAATACGATTGCAATAGTATAAATGACCTTTATATGGGTTCAGTTCATTAACGCGTGCTAATTACGGACATACTTTACTTTATGCGTCTCTAGTGCCACCTAGATAAAAATGCCTGAAAGAACCATGATTAAAGAGGATTCGCATCTACACCACTAGCATATCTCCTAAGTTTTCTTTCAATACTTAATTCATGAGATAGCTTTACACCACATAACTATTCCACATGTCTGACCAGATAAAGGCACGTGACAGAACGACATCGCCCCTTTAGCTTTAGTAAAATAATGGGAACTTAAATACTTGACACACAAATAGATCTGAACTGTAACTAAACTTCGGTAACCAAAATTTAAATTCACTTGTGTCACTTGTGTAAGGGATCCAGAAATAGTTCAAAAACAGGAAAATCAGTTATTGTTGAAAATATATTAACATTTCTTAAACAATAATTAATAAAATAAAATTAAGGGATTTAATTTCTACTTGTAAATAAGATACGAGTTGTATTTTTTTAAATTAAAAATTAGTTCACATTATCTGATTAAAGTACAATTTTATACGTTTAATAAGAAAAACTTTAATAACTATGTTGTATTTTCTCTTTCGATTTGTATTTGTTTCATTTATTTGGTATAGTTATTGTCCTTTCTTGTGACCATTTATTTTCAACTACAGGAGGGAGAAAATAAATTCGGGCTTGGCCAGCGCATTTTTTAGAATTAAACCATTTACAGCAAGCCTTACTGTCTAACTGTGTTATGATTATCATGATCACAAAATGGTTGAATGCATTTCGTAAATAATGCCGATCCATGTACATATGTAAGCTCATATATTTTTAGCTAGTATTGTGTTAGTCAGACCTAGACAGTTCTATAGACGGAAATACACTTTGTGCCCCTACGGTCAAAGGGAAACAAAAGCGGATATACTATGTTATTCAAGAAATTAATGTATTTCTCCCCTACTGATTCAAGCTAGAAAAAAAAAGCTTCCAGATAATATCAATCCAGTCAAAGTTCTTTGATTCTCTTAAATATTTCTTAGCAAAATGTGCCTATATCATTACTTGATTTATTTATTCAATCACATATTTATTGTATTAATGGCTTTAATTATTCACCCATGCAGATACTTTTATTTATTTTTTTTCCTGAACAAATTAATATATATTGAAAAGTTTAAAATGTTGACACGAAAGATGTGGAAGTACATTGATCAGAATGTAAAAAAAAATAGGATACGTTTATTCGTATTTGTACCTAAACTTTTATGTTATCTCTCACCCCCACATATCATATACCCCCTACGATTACAACAAAAAATAATTCCCGAATCTATTAACTGCAACCCCCCCCCCCCCCACACACACACATACAATTATATCTGAGGCGTTTTAAATTAATACTAATAATTATTACTAATTTTGCCAACATTTCAAACTAGACATTAAACGATACATAATGTTGACTCACTTTATGTTGATATAAATATACATGTCTCATTCCATTCTATTAACAACAAAAATAAAATAAATAAAGACAAATAGTATAACAATTAACACAACCTTGACCATATATCGAACCACACCAGTAATATACAGATGCACAAAATATGTAGAAGCGAATTACATCGCTCTAATAACAGGGGTAAACATAACTTATACATTGAAACTTAAATAAAATCAGTGTGTCTGATTTTAGAGTAATATTGTAATAATTGACACTTTCTACTATCACACATAGTTTATTGTCATGAGATGGGACAACATATTATTTTTTAACATTCAACTTGAATACAATGATGTAAAATATGAGCATTTAGCTTCTTTAAGAAACAAGCCAACAGTACTCACACGAATGTATCGTGTACGAACTGCTGGCATATACTTTCGGATGTAGCGAGCTATCCTACATACAACCACAGACAGACAAGTGTCTACATACGCTTGCACTTATTATTTAACTTTGTCACATTCCTGGGATCCAAAACTTAAGTGTAATTTGAAGGTAAAAATGTTATAAAAAATGTGTAATAAAGTCTGTGTGTCTGTATTGTGAGTTAAACATAAATATTAAAGTTAATTTTACCTAAAATTTTTATATTTTTTTTTTGCCTTTTCTTAAAACACATTATTATTAAATAATTAATTATTTTACTGTTTATTTTTTCGTGTGTACATGAATTTTTAAAATATTATATTTTACAACTTGTAAAACTTCTCTCCCGTACAAGTTGTTTGTTCTATTCTTGTAGGGGAGGTAATGGTTATTGACTATGGTACTTAATAGTGTGGTTTGAGGCTAGAATAGACTGAAACGTTAGAAAAACAGAATGTTGAAAAGGTGGATAGTTTTGTGTGGGTTGTGTAATCATAGAGTATCGAGTTGATCTTATATCTTAGATTAAAATAGTTTTTATCGTAACCGAGAGATGCGTAATTGTGAGCTGAGAGTTTTGGTCGATCAAATAGGGTAGTTGAATAGAGTTTTTGAGTACTCGTGAGTTCAGTAATCGTGTTTTGTGAATATCGAGTAGTCAAGTTGATCGTTGAGTACAGTTAATCGAGTTTATTGTTTGAGTTCGAAAAAGAAAGAAGGGCACATATAGGTAACAAAGTGTTTTCACTAGGGCAGTGGACAAAACATAACATATTACCCAGAGGCGTAGCGACCCTTCCCGGGACAAACTTTTCGATTTGCACCCCCCCCCCCTCGAGATTTCCATTTGCACCCCCCCCCCCCCCACTCAACCACCCTCAACCTTTCAATTTATCTTTCCAACCCATTTTGGCGCCCCCTAAGGTCGGCGCCCGGGGACATATGTCCCCCCCCCGACACCCCCCCCCCCCCGCTCGCTACCCTACTGAATATTACCTCACATAAGTTGATCTTTAAACTCATAGCTTACTTACTAAGCAGCTTAAGCATTCAGTCTAAACAACCTTTGTTCATTTGAGATAGAAAATATTTGATACAGTGTTTCATTTGTTGACACTTTGTTTATTTTGGCATTTTTTTTTTAAAGCGGCGGCTAATACAAGTAGGTTTGGCCTGTAGAAAAAGTGTTACTTCCCCTTTGTAAAAGTTAAGAAAAACTTGAAAGGGAAATAATCGACGTCAATTGTTTACAAAAATAAATAAATATGTAATTAAATATCAAACTATATACAAATAACTAATTTTTCCAGATTGTTATGAACATTAGAATGTTAATTTTAATTTTGCTCAATTATTTAACTTCTTTTCCATAATTGTTTTAAATAATGATAACTTTATATAATAAGAAACACTAGCTATCTTTCAAAATGTATTATATAAAAATTATTCATTTGAATTTACTACATTCCCCAATTTTCACGCATGCTTATTTCTGGCCCTCTTGTAAAAGGGGAAAAATTAATAAATACATTCCGTTTAGCACAGGGGTCGGCAACCTGCGGCTCGCGAGCCGCATGCGGCTCTGTTGATATCAAGATGCGGCTCTCCAGCTCCTTGAACAAATACTAATAATCTTAATAAAAAAATAAAATATTTGAAATAAAAAAAATATTAGTGGCTCTTTAAAACCAGGGAAATTTTGAAAATTGTAACTTTTGGCTCTTCCGCTTCAAAAGGTTGCCGACCCCTGGTTTAGCATCTTGTGGTGCCAACAATAAATTTTGCGCATGACCAATGGCCAGGGTCAGCGCTACGGTTAGGGTTAGGATTAGGGTTAGGGCAGGGGTCGGCAACCTTTTGAAGCGGAAGAGCCAAAAGTTACAATTTTCAAAATTTCCCTGGTTTTAAAGAGCCACTAACATTTTTTTATTTCAAATATTTTATTTTTTTATTAAGATTATTAGTATTTGTGCAAGGAGCTGGAGAGCCTCATCTTGATATCAAAAGAGCCGCATGCGGCTCGCGAGCCGCAGGTTGCCGACCCCTGGGTTAGGGTTAGGGCAGGGGTCGGCAACCTTTTGATACGCAAGAGCCAAAAGTTACAATTTACAAAATTTCCCAGTTTTTAAAGAGCCACAATTTTTAGTTCAATAGTTTGGTATTTGATTAGGATTAGGAAAATACATTTTATTTGTTATTTAAAATAAATAGCTTTAAATATGAAATAACATTTATTCATATAAAAACATAGATATGTTTTGGCAAAATAGTAAAATTAGTAATCAAATAATATTTTTCTAGGACTATCTCAATCCACTTTAGAAGCTGTTAATTTATTTTATTTTTTCTTTAACTATATCACCGGCTCAGGAGGTTTCTCCCATTAGCCAGTCAGCCTTAACAGTACTTCTCACAACTGTTCATACTATTTTATTAAGATTAGTTTTGTGTTTGTGTGAAGAGTCAATGCACGTAAGTATCAGATGATACCCACAAAACGTATTACTTCCCCTATGTTATTATCTGGGTGGAAAAGACAGGAAAGGGAAGTAGCTGTTAAAATTAATAAATATATTTAAATATAAACACAACTAATACAATACTGAATATTTATTTACATTTTACAAGAATATTTAATATTTTTTTTTGTTTAGTTATAATTACTAGTTATAATTACATTTTTTTGTTTAAATTCACTGCGACGACCCAGTTGCATTACTTAAATGCGTTTTCAGTTAGGTTGTTTACAATATATTTATTTTCGTCTAATAATAAATAGTACGACGTATTTCTGGCTCCCTTCTTACAGGGACGAAATTAAGCAATGAACACATTGTTTCAGCTAAAAAGAAAAAAAAAATGTTTCTGCAAATTTTGATGTGCCCTCAAATATTTAAAATTGTAAAAGTCTTAAACAATGTCACTTATCTTTTTACACCAGATAATCTCAGCGTTAGCAACACAATCTCCTCCACCAAACACATCAACCATTTCCAATATCAACTCATCGTGACCATAAAACATGAACCCTACGTTTATACAGCTGTATTTAGCTGTTTATAACGTGCCTATTGCCTAATGTTGTACTACCTAATCTATACATATGACTTGCCTATTGCCTAATGTTGTTCTAACTTATCTATACATGTGACTTGCCTATTGCCTAATGTTGTTCTACATAATATATACAGATGATTGTTTTAAACGTGGAACCATTTCATTACGTTACCTGCCCGTACATAATACAATTTTAACAATGAGGTTATTTATTAGTTTTAATACCAGTGTAATATAAAGATTGTTACTGGCTGTAACGACGCCATTGCTGTCCACTAATTGTTACACATTCCTCATCCTTTCTCACATCTTGTTCAGTGGTTCTAACTACGCTTTCATCTAGACCAGCAGTAGCATGTACCGTTTTAACTGAATAAACGCGCTCTATAAAGCCCTCAACAAGAGGGGAAACAATCCAACCTATGTATCATGGTATAACTTTCTAACGCTAACACAGTGGACACAGACGACACTTGAACAAAAAGAAATTAGTGGAAATAATATTTTCTGTAGGCCAACCAGAACAAGCCTTCGCCGTTTTGACGGTTAACAAAGGGGACAACTGGACGTTGGATTGTTGCCCTGTCGTCCACACTAAAATGCACTAACTATAGCAGGGGTCGGCAACCTTTTGAAGCGGAAGAGCCAAAAGTTAGAATTTTCAAAATTTCCCTGGTGTTAAAGGGCCAGTAACAATTTTTTTTATTTCAAGTATTTTATTTTTTTATTAAGATTATTAGTATTTGTGCAAGGAGCTGGAGAGCCGCATCTTGACATCAAAGGAGCCGCATGGAAAAAAAAAGAAAGATAAACATTTTCTAAATAGATTAAACATTGTCTTAAATATTCATTATTTCAACTGAGCAAATGATGTTTCGACAGAATGCTTAGTTGCTTTGTAAGTAAGCAATCAGTTTTTCAAACCGATGGCAGTTAGGTGGACGAAATATTTGTGTGTAAGTATTAGCTCATATACATGTTTCTATCAAGTTTTGGGGGATTTTCGGTAACTGGAAGTGGTGTAAGTTACCGGTTAAACGTCCACTGATGTCATGTGATGGGGTCCACCTTGTGAGGCTAAAGATCTGTACTGTATCGTAATACAAAAACTCTAGACGACAGTCATAATATCTATAGAGTCGATGGGACCGTTGTTTAAACCACTGTACATACGTCTGGCCTTTCGCTCAATAAGTTTTAAAAAACGGTAAACAATAACGGCCTCGTTTTAAACAGCTGCATTCATTGGATATTTATAAAATATCACAAGTTTGATGTACTTACAGGTAAAAAGACGTGCGGTTATCTAAAGCGTATGATACCTTTTAAACTGCTTAAGGGTCAATATTTCAGTAAAGAAGGTTTCAGTACTGTCGTGAAAGGGTATGGCTGAAGGGACAGAATGAGTTCAAGTCCGTGTTCTTTGAATTGACCCCTAGTCAACCGACCTTCACTATGTAGTTTATCATATTGCAGGTTAGCGTGTGCATTCTGCCCGTGTCTTCGCGTGGTACTCGAGTACTTTGTTGATTTAAATATATTCCAGGTATAGAAGTAGCATAAGAACATCCCGCGATTGGAATACAGTATTATTTAATACGGTGTAGATACATATTTTATCTACCGTCGATGCCGGCTTCTATGAGTGAGAAAAACTAAGACAACTATATTTTTTTATCAAGTTATTCATTGTAACAATTATAAGATCGTTATAAACTGTCACAATTATATCGCCGTTGAAAACGGTCAAAATTATAGCGTCGTTATAAACTTCCGTTTATGTGTTTTAAAACTAAAACAGACAAATAATGTAAGGTTTGGGAGTGTGGGTGTACTTCCCGCTTAAGGCTTTGGAGACGTATTTGTTTTTCTGTTCAGTTAGTCGAAATTTATTCGACTCCAAATATATCGTCCCCTTTTTTTTAACTATACGAGTCTTAGTGTACCCAACTGCCAGTGGTGTGTGTAGGATTTTTTTTAAATAAGAGTTAACCGGGTATCTGTAAATATTCTGTGGTCGAGAAACACATACACTCTACTTCATCTTCACGATGTACTTTCTTGTCTAAAAGGAGAACGTAATTACAAGAATGTTTTTTTTTTCCTTGTTATTATTGGTGGTGACCTAAGAGTAGTGGATTGCCTCCTCTAGTAATAAGAAAATGCATTCTTACATTGCAGGGGAGATTACTTACTTAAAACTGCTACTTAAACTTCTGAAAAATAATTTATATGTTGATAACTTAAACTATATGTTAATTTTATTCAAAAATAAAAATTAATTTGTTTTTAAAACTTAATAAGGAGATAAACTACATATATTTTTTTAAAAATGTATAGACATATTTTGTGAACGTATTAAACCTTTTTTTTTTCATTTTTTTTTTTACTTTTTTTTTTATAAACATCCCGTTTACGTGATTAAAAAAATTCACTACATATTTCACGTTGAATATTTTCCGAGATGGGTCTCATACAATCACTCGTGTTTGTAACACACGGTAACAAGTAGTTATGGTGTTATATTTTAGTTATTCTGATTTTTCTTCATCCCCCCCCCCCCCCCACACACACACACACCCTTTCCACATAATAATCACTAACGACATCGAGCAGAAAACAGTGGCTACTATAGTGAACTAAACTCTACTAACCTTGTATTAGGAAGTTACTAGACTGAGACCACGTGACCACACCCCTATTATACCCGTACAATAAACAAGAACAAACAAGAGAGGTCAACGTGACAACAGACATCACATAACACGAGGGTTGAACATGAACAATACGGACAGGTAACATATAACACGAGGGTTGAACATGAACAATACGGGCAGGTAACATATAACACGAGGGTTGAACATGAACAATACGGACAGATAACATATAACACGAGGGTTGAACATGAACAATACGGACAGGTAACATATAACACGAGGGTTGAACATGAACAATACCGACAGGTAACACATAACACGAGGGTTGAACATGAACAATACGGACAGGTAACATATAGCACGAGGGTTGAACATAAACAATAAGGACAGGTAACATATAACACGAGGGTTGAACATGAACAATACGGACAGGTAACATATAACACGAGGGTTGAACATGAACAATAAGGACAGGTAACATCGTATAATGAACATTTATCCATCCATACTATTCATTACAAGTATACATTGATCCATAAACTCAAGAAAACAGTGGCATCTAGTTACTCCAGATTATCCTACAATACTCGCACCATATAATATGGACTGACTGCTAGCATAAATAATTGAGTGTAGTGATTAGTTCATATTTAACGTTATTTATTTTTTAAAAAAAATATCAAATTTATTTACATAATCCTTATGAAATACCAAAATATTGGAATATAATATTAGAGGCTCTTTAAAAACTGAGAAATTCTGTAAATTGTAACTTTTGGCTCTTCGTCTCTTAAGGTAGCCGACCGCTGGGCTAAGATCAGTGAAGATTTATCCCTTTTTTTTTTTTTTTTTTTTTTTTTTTTTTTTTTTTTTTTTTTTTTTTTGCCGTCTGGCGTTTAATCCAGAAATTTAAAATGGGTAACAATAGCAGCATTGTCGATGAGCATTTTTTAACACAAGTTAAATAATGATTTTTAAAATAAAGCTAAGGTGTCTCTATTCTAAGTGAAAATTTGGTACAAGTTGTATTTTATTTTTTATCTAAAACTAGTACAAAACGGTTTGCATACTGTACAATTGCATACAGTTTATAAGTAAAACAATAAATAGAAATGGTGTATTTTGTTATGAGGTGTTCGATTCGTTTTTATTTAAGCTATTTTATTAAGTAATTTCCCTTGCATTGTAAAATTGTGTCCCTTCTTTAAGGGATATAGAATTAATCTTAAATAAAAGGATTTTAGAGTAGTAATGCATCGTTTTTTTTTTTACTTAAAGATCTTTTAAAAAAAAGAAGTAAAAAATTATTCTGAAAACGATATTTAAGATAAAGGTTGAAAAATCGATATTACTATAGGACATTGTGATTTATATATAACTAGTGTGCCCTTCCCGCGCGGTAATGCGGTCTTCAAAGTTTAAATAAATTAAAGAAACACATTATGAAAGTAATGATGAAATTGCATTTACATTTTTTATTGAAACTTATCATTCCTTTAAAAAAGGAAGTAATATTACACTTAATTTGCATCTTCAAAAATGTATAAAATAATTTTATACGGAAAAATACTATAACATTCATAGTACATTTTTACTATAACATATGTATCATTGTAATATGGACATATGATTAACATTCACTTTACATATTAATTGATACGTATAAAGCATTTTAAAATATTGTTACCATTTCTCAACTGTCATCTTCCCAATTGTTTTGCAAAACGTTCGGCGGATGCATCATATTGAAGTTGAATACGCACATTGGTTGTCAAGGTTAATTTTTTTACATGTCGCCATAGAACAGATGATTTGAGACATGCATAAAGCGCATCGGCCGGTGTTGAACGTGGTATAACTGGCAGACTTTGTCTAAAATAAAATGACAATAAAATGATAGATCCGCCAAAGAGCTGCCCAATATCCCTCAAATCTTGAACTGTGCCATCAATCGCTTCCAATGCTTTTTTTTTTTGAGCGCCTTCGTGCATTCTTCCCATATGGTCAGCTCACATGTTTGGAGAACTTTTCCCATTCCAGAATTTTAGGTGATATTGCATGTTGGCGTCTCGATGGAATGCAAATTCAACGGTAATTTTAGGGCTGAATGTGCTGTTCGACCACCATCTAAAAGTGTTGCTGCAATTCCAGATGAGGCAATTGCCAAGGCAATTTTATGTTTTGATCGTATCGTTGCCAAAATTATTGGAATAAGAAAGCGCCTGAGGCGCCGGGAAGTGCCATATCGGGCACCCGCCCACTTTGCTTTATATTTATATATTACATATACTTTTGTATGTATGTATATACGCATGTGTATATGTATTCACATATATTTTTTTCTGGATGTATTTAATTTTTTTTTACCTCCCACCATACATGAATTAACACATACGTTGTTACAATTCTCAACCAAACCATTAACCTCAGGCATATTTAGCAACATTGAGTTAATGTAACATCCCCCCCCCCCCCACTCACCCGCTCCCCACCACTGAGGCGATTGCTTTAAACCAGGGGTCTCCAAAATTTTCAGCCCGAGGGCCGCATTGACTATCAAAGTTCAGTTCGGGGGCCAGTTTCTTCCAGGCATGTCTTTGATTTTTCTGGGCAAAGTTCCTCAGCTATCACCCACAAACGTTTTTTCCGTGGACAAAAAGTTCTCCGCGGGCCGGATGAGAGGACCTCGCGGGCCGCATCCGGCCCGTGGGCCGTAGTTTGGAGACCCCTGCTTTAAACTGCGCTAAGATAATACTAACGATTTTTATCTATAGTCGGTTATAAATATAGCTTGATGTAGCATATTTTCTCTATCATTAGCAGGTTTACGTCATAGTCAACCCCCCCCCCCCCCGCTCTACCCTTGTCGGCATTTGTCAAATTTGCTCTTAAAAGACTATTAACTCTAATTAATCACTTAATTAAATTGTATTATCATTTTTCTGTATATATTTTGCTATTTTTTGCTTTGGTGTCACCTCGCCCCCTAAATGGTGTCACCCGGTGTGTTTCGCACCCCTGCCTCCCCCATCGCGATGCCTATGATTGTAATTACAACAATTAGAGAGCTATTGTGATAGTCTTTTACTTAGCTAGTGAGATGGGGGGGGGGCAAGTTGAAAGGGGGTGGGGGGGGGGGAAGAGGAAAAGGTAGTCCCTTTCCCAAAGCGAGATATTTTTTTTTTTTTTTTGGCCTCAGAAATGAAATTTACAGCGTCAGTTATGTGTTCGCTTTAGTATTACAGTTTTCAACATCGGCTTGTAAGGACTGATACAGGTTTACAATACGAAATTAAAAAAAATTGATATAGAAAATATAAGTACCAGACATTTTTAACGAAACACTTAAAGATCCTCAATTTTACTTTAAATAGAAGGTGTACATGTTTATTATAAGAAGTTGATAACATACTACTAGCTATTTTTTAATTGAATTAAAAACATAATCGATAAATTATGGACATTATGTTAGATATATGTGCACTACACAAACTGTTTAAAGCAATTACAGCTCTAAAATCTGTAGCGCTGTTATCGAATCTGCGGAAATAACAGATTTTAAACAAAATCTGAATATTTTCTTTGGTTATTTCCCTTCTTTTTAAAAATTGTTACAGCGTTTTGTCTTGCTCGTTTAGCCTTTTATCCATTTGTCTCTACGCCTTTCTCGTTCATGAAATAAAGAACAAAAGTAAATGAGCTGATCGGTAAAGATTCAAGAATAAAATCCTACATTCGTGTTGTAACTTGTTGGCTACTAGTAAAATTTAGTCTTATTTTTGCTTAAATCTTTTGTTATTTAACTCACTAAATATAAATAGTTAAACAAATCATAAACGAAATTATTAAAACGTAACTATATTCAGATTTTTTAAGGATATTAGGCCTAAATAACTTTAAATAACTTGGTGAAAAAATATTTAAAAAAAAAAATAAAGCAATCCAAAAGTAAACCAAACTAGTTCTAAACAAAATTACTATTCTAGTTACAAGTTTAAAAACGATAAAATTGTTTGAATGAGATTAGCGGATGAATCGATGACAACCAGCTGTTTCTGTGTACTCAACACATAGCTCATACTACACGTATGTGGGGGAGTGTTAAGGTTTTAGTTTTACTTTATCATATAACATTTACATAAAACAAAATCTGAGTTTAAAAAAAAAACAATATACAGGATTAACCTTAAATTTTACTTTAAATATTCAACAACAAATTCGATTAAAGTTCAGGTTTTAAATATACATTTTATTTTGGCAAATTTTCAACTAAATCAAATGAACATTTTTTGTATATGGTGTTAGTGTACAAACGAAATTCAAGAATACAGATAACAGACTTAACTAAAGGCCTCCATAGCTCAGTGGGAAGAGCACTGGTCTTGTAAACCAGGGGTCGTGAGTTCAATCCTCACTGGGGGCTGTATTTTGATTCGTTTTTTTTCTCCTACGTATCTGATATTTGGGTGTTGCTCATTAATCACACACTCTCGCTAATAGTCGCTAAAGTACAATAAATTTAACAATACCTTGTAAATAGCGCGTCTAATAAAAAAAAATGCTATGCGTTGCATGCATTATCGTATAGGTAATAAATGTGGCTTATAATATTGGCTTATTGTTATAATTTTTTCATTAATGGCGAACTTTCTTTTCTTTCGCAATCGCCAGTTAATCAACGAAAGAACATACATAACATGTTGTACATTATTAAAACACAACAAAGGGCTCAGTATCAAATGATGTATTACATTTTAATGGTAGGCTGATAGAAATAAACCGGGAGTGATCTCCCCTAAACTTTCTCGAATATTCTTATATAAAACAACAGGGATGGGAACTCGGGCGACATGATTTTTAATCCATTTTAAATACTTAAAGTTTTAAAAATAGAATAAAATCTCGTAGACAAAAGAATTGCACATCAAGTGAACGCTAAATTAAAAAAGTGCATAATAGTGCGCAATATTATTAGTACTTTAAAAATTTTCATTAGTTTTTTGAGAAATCGGAAGTAGCGTTAATTACTACTTCCGGTCAATGGAAATTACTCAAAATTTAACAGAAGGTAGAGAATTAAATCTTTTACTTACAAGTGAAATTTCATTTATCTATCTGAAATAGTACTCAAGTTATAGGCTTTTGAAAAATTCAAAGTAGAAAAAGTACCACTTCCGGTTATCGGAAATCGCTCAAAAGTTGATACGGATCTACGATTTTGATAAAATACTTATATATGAAATTTCATCAACCTACCTGCAACGGTACTCAAGTTATCGTGTTTACACACGGACATACGGACAGAATTGCAAAGCCCAGTGTTTCAGACTGGATTACGCATAAAACCTCTTAATTTTGATAAATATGGATTGATAATTTTTGCCCGATTAAAATAAGTCCTCTATACTTCGGATGTGATGAGGACTGAGGTGTAATACGGTGAAAATTGTTAAAATTTCAAGTGATTTTTGTGCACGATTACAATACTTTCTCTATACTTCGTATATACGAGAAAGTAAAAAAGGATACATATTGATAAAAGTGGAGTGAATACAATTAATTAATTAATACGAAGTGACTACTCGGAAAAAAGATTTTTCGGCAGAAGAAACGAAACACAATAGTTCTGCGCATGCGCAGTGGCCTTAATAGCTGCGCGAGGGTTCGGGTTAGGGTTAGGGTCAGGGTTAGGGTTCTGCGGTTTGCTTGTAAACACACGCATGCGCAGTCCATCGAAAACATTGCCGTGAAAGAAGGCGGTGGTTTCTCTCCATTGCGATTGCATATTTTTTCCCGGCCAGAATCGGCGTTATATTATGCGCTTTACACAACACTGATCCTGGCGACCCAATGAGATTATTCCATGGCGGCCCAATAGGATTTTTCCCGGTGTTCCAACGGCTCAGATAGTTCCGCCCCTGAATCTAATAAGAAATTTTACTACGTTTATAAAATGCAGTGGCGTAGCGAAGTCGGATGTCATCCGGTGCGGCACTTAACGGTGTCACCACACAGAGGCGTAGCGACCCTTCCCGGGGACAAACTTTCAATTTTCGATTTGCACCCCCTCAAACTCTCAATTTGCACCCCCTCAAACTTTCGATGTGCACCTCCCCTCCCCTCAAACTTTCGACGATTTGCACCTCTTAAAATACTATTTAACACTCGAATTAATCACTTAATTAAGTGGAATTATCATTTTTCTCTATATATTTTGCTATTTTATTCCCTTGGTGTCACCCCCCCCCCCCCTAATTAGTGTCACCCGGTGCGGTCCGCAACCCCGCCCCCCCCCCCTCGCTACGCCCCTGATAAAATGCTTTGGTATACTTAATTTTTTTTACCTAGCAAAAATAAATCTGGATACAAATATCATAGTTAATAAATAAATTAATGAATGACTTTCCCTGGCAGAAAGAAAAAATAAATAATTGTGGAGCTATATAAAAACATGGAATACGTTGTTGTGCACACAAAATTTATATTGTGTCAACAGACTTATTCAGTTTCTGGCAGTGTTTCTTCCAGACTTTTTTTCTCCGGGGGGGGGGGGGGAAGAAAGGGGGAGAGCACTTGAAATATTCGGGGGGGGGGGGGCGGACACTGTTAAAAGTATATAATTTCTATAGAGAATTCATTTCGTTCGGCGGGGGAGTAGACTTTTTTTCGGGCAACTTAGCCCCCCCCCCCCCTTCCCGAAGAGATGCCTGGAAGAAACTCTGGATAATTTTCTATTTTTAGACAAGGCTTTGTTTGTGTTGTGTCTCTTGTTTCTAAGAATAGCCTGTATGCTCCTCCAAGGGTAACTTTACCCATTGTTCATTTCCAGTCTTATAACGCGAGGAGTGGTAAACTATAAAAACTTTTTGTAGAAGTAAATACACGAAGGGATTATGACGTAATGGTTTATTTTCGTTAGCAGCACCAGACCAGAGTCGTAGCGAGGGGAGGGGGGGGGGGGTTTGTATATGTTCCCGGGCGCCGACCTTAGGGGGCGCCAAAATGTCTTGGAAAAACAAATTAAAATCTCATTTTAGCAGCAATTTTGCATTACAAATATAAACAATATATGGGGAGGGGGATGCAAATAGAAAGTTTGAGGGGGGGGGGAATTGCAAATTAAAAGTTTGTCCCCGGGCGCCGGTAAGGGTGTAACGCCTCTGCACCAGACTAGCGGTTGTGGCGTCACTCGAAAAATTTTAGCGATTGGTTATTGCTACACAGTTCAACATAGGTTAATTAAGGTAACCCTATCCTTTTAGTTAAGTGTAATAAATTTGAACGTTATAGTGAATGATTGTCCCTTTTGAATTTTTTTTTTGCCTCAGACATGTATTTTACAGCGTCAGTTTGCCTAGCCATGTTCGCATTAGTATTATAGTTTTCATCATCGTTTTGTGAGGACTGATACAGATTAACTATAGTAATGCTTCTTTCTTACATGTAGCCTTCTTAAATTCATTTAAGATGGGTTGCTTATAAAAAGAACTAATACAAAACGTCTAATTACAATCTTATTTTTAAACCTGAAAATGCAAATGTGTAGTTCAGAGGTTATTCAATGGATATTTTTTTCATAGTCGTAGTGGGTTGAGGGGGTTTGAGCATTTAAGTAGAGCTGAAATAAATGTTTTAATTATTATAAGCAGCTGGTTAAAATTTCAAACCTAAGCTTTTTATATAATAATTGAGTTAAAAGTAAAAATCGACCCTTTCTACATTGCTCACACAATCCAATGTTAAGGGTAAACTCAATTAATACGTTATTATACATAACGACAACACTTGTCTAAATATCTGAAGTATAATTATTCCAACGTGCATTTGCACTTTTCATTGAAAATGCACATTTTAATGTAAATGCCTATTTCAATGAAAATGTATCGCTTGTATAAACAACTAGCTTTTCGATGTATTTTTTTTTTAATTGATCAATTATTATAACTATTTTTAGTATCAGCTTGAAGGGTAGTGATTTCAGAAGCGCTAGAATTTTTAGCAGAAATATATAATACGAGCCGACCCGCGGTGTATCTTACGCCGCTATTTAGTTGTTTTATTTTCTACTTTTCAGTAATTCATAATTTGTCAATTCAACAGTACCAATGCTGCCACTGAAAATATTTGCTTTAAAACACTAACCCCCCCCCTTTCCCCCACCCCTACCCTACACGCCCCCCCCCCCCCCCCCCCCCCCCCGTGAAAGAAGCCTCCTCTTAGTTACCTCCTCTTAAGTTTAAAATAGTTTCAAACTAAATTTTCTGCCCCTAATAGCCGTCACTAAACCCGGATTGTAAACATTTAGCGTGAACCACAGCTCACCAGACCATGTGGGGGGTGGTGGCGGTAGTGATAGAGAGGAAGAGAGGGGACTGCAAGGCGCGCTTGCAGCTTGTTTTCTAACGTCTCCAAGAAGAGAATTATATATATATATATAGATTGTATCCCGGCGCCTGCTTTATACCAATGTGTTTATATGTGTAACCGAGGGTGTGATTGATTTATGATTCGTGGTTGTTTGTGTGTGTTTCTCGTTTCCATCCTGCCGACGACGCCAAATGTGACAGACGTGTGACGTACCTTGATAGGTTGTGTTGTACCCCTTCTCGCAGCACCTAGATGCGACAGAGGTGTCTTACCACCTGTCGTGTAGGTATTTGTCCATGACTTAGGAATTCTGACGCTAGGCTGTGGACACCTCATTTAGCATTGACTCATCCACCTCATCTAAAGAATCACACTCAAGATTTTGTGATTTTGTGATTTCTATTAACTTATGAAATTAGAATGGTAAAATATAAATAAAACAACACAACGTATTGTGTTGTCTACGTATCGAATCGTATTTGTGCGATTTAAAACATTTAGTTATTCGCCCTTTTGAAATAAAAATATAAAAATAAAGTATAATATAGGCCTACTCTTCCCACATTTTTCTAATGTAATGTTGACAAACTAAGATCTATAAATATCCAGATGCAAATTAATTTTCTTAAAGTAAAATATATTGTAAATTAGCCCACTTAGTTAAATTTAGTAAACATAATTTAGAAAAACTTCTCTACATGTTTGTATGTAAGTTGGATGTATAAAGTAAAAAAAAAGGAAATAATCCTCTTTACACCTCGTAATCATGGGCAGATGAAGTAGAGTTCATGTTTTTTTGCATATGAAGGGAAGGTGTGGTCAGCACTTAATTTACATACCATGAGTTTGGTACACGTCATAGCTGTGTGGGCTAAAGGACGTTCTACTGACTTTGACCCGGATTCGATCTCGATACTTT
This sequence comes from Physella acuta, assembly GCF_028476545.2. NCBI lineage: Eukaryota > Metazoa > Mollusca > Gastropoda > Physidae > Physella > Physella acuta. Next base: position 775,026 of record NW_026732040.1, read on the forward strand.
AAGGTTAGCAGTCTAGTTCTCTACCGCTAGGCCTCCCCGTCCTGTTAACATATGCCTAAGCACATACTTTTGTTTTGATTGTTTTGTCTTCAAAATATGAATAACATTTTTAAAAAGACTACCAACAACTTCTAATGTCAACACGGATCATATTCATAAACCAAACCTTAACACGATTTCTACCCGTCTACAAAAACAAAACCCTTATTATTAGTCCATTATTGGGGACAAGTAAAATCAATGAGTTGTGTTTAGCATATTGTCTTATTCTTTTAGTGGAGTGTATTCAATTAAAATAAGCTACTCTAGTGCTTTCAAGAAGCAACCAAAAATAATATTAAGTAATGTAATTGTTTTCGGTGAAAAATATGGATTTCTGTAATATTTGACGTAATACTTAAATACAAGTTTAAGCAATAAAAAATGTGTTTACATTATAACATAACTATTACCAGACATTGTTCAGTTTTTTTTCATCAACTTTTTCCTATCGTGCCATAAACACATAGGGCAGACAAAGTAGAGCTAATGTGTTTCAATGTCGTTGGCATAAGAAGTGATAGGTTGGTCAGCAAACTATGCCCAGCAGCCGTTTTATTCGTTAGCGTGTGAGCAGGATCTAGAGGATGGTTGCGATATATAAGAGCAGTCCAACACTTAACAATAAATAAACATTTTTATTTATCTATCGTTTGAACAATTAATAAACATTAACTATATATTGCTTTTTTTTTTTTTTTTTTTTTTTTTTTTTTTTTTTTTTTTCTTTTTTTTTCTTTTCTTCTCTTTTTTTTTTTTTTTACGTCTCAGTGTTGTAGATTTTACTTTCAGCGCGCCCAGCCAATGAGTGGTGGCAGTAGCTGATTTTTACTACGTTTATCATGCGACATAAGAAGACTGGTGCAGATTTACATTATAAACTATTCCTGAAACTTTCATTCTCAAAATTTTTTACATGTTATTTACAGAATAAAATATGTATTTTTTTTTTGGAGGGGGGGGGGGGGGTTATTTCTTGGGCCAAAAGCAATTTGCTATTTCTGAAAATTAAAGTTATAATTGGGGCAATATTTGGCTATAATAAATAAAAGTGCTGAGTTATGGTAAACTTTATATTTAACAAAATTTGCTTCGAAGGTTGGTCTAGGCTTCCTAAAGGGGGGGGGGGGGGGGGTACAAATAGTTATATATGAAGTATACAGGAAAACATGATATGTTATGTACAATAGGTAGTTGCTATTTCTAAATAATAAAGTTGAAAAGGGGACAATATTTGTCTATGATAAATAAAAGTGATGAGTTGTAGTAAACTTTATATTAACGACATTGGCTTCAAAGGTTTGTCTAGGCTTCCTAAAAGAGGGGAGAAGTACACATAGTTATGTCTGAAGTATACAAAAAACATGATATATTATGTACAATAGGTAGTCATTTGCATTCACACTTTCCATTTGTGCCTATTATCTGCAAACAGTCTTCATTTTTTTTTTTAAATTTTTATTTTTTTATTTTATTTTATTTTATTTTTTTTATTTTTTATTTATTTATTTTTTTATTTTAATCAAAATTTTAAAATAATTAAACTTCAAAACAAACTTATTAATTAATTTGAGTAGGTAATGTACAGAGATGATCGTTAAATCAAATATGTTGAACGTATTTGACTTACATAAAAGGACAAATTTATAAGAGGGGAGCGGTGGTGGGTCAGTGAGGGGGGGTGGGTGGTGGGTGGGGGTTGGTTGGGTAAGGCGACCTAGATAGCGTGATCGTTTTTGCTACGCTGAGTAAACAAAAATCGTTCACTGGGAAGTTTGGTTGGGGGTGGGGGGAGGGGGTTGGTTGGCTGTGGCAGGCCAGGCGCTGGGAGCGTTGTTGCGTGAAATGAACGCTGTGGTGTTACATTTATAGCGTCATGTTGCGTGACATGACTGCTACAAGGGGGGATAAAATCTCCCAGTCTCACGATAAGAGTGTAAAACTAGCAACTTTTTACTTAAACATTTACTTAAACATTTACAGTGAAACATTATCAGTGGGGTGGATTTCCATGTATGGCAAAGTAAAAGGGTAGTATAGTTACAAAGATTTCAAGTAACAGATTTTTACTCTTGCTAAGAGGTTGGGGTAAAGAGGGGTTGCAAAGATTATTTATAAGTAAAGTAACCAATAATTTATTCAAGGGTAGGTTTGAGTGAGGGGAGGGGGAAGTTGGTTGGGTGTGGCGGGCCATGTACTGGGAGCGGTGTTGCGTGACCTAGCGGCTGTGGTATCATATTTATAGTGTGTGTGTTCGTGTGTTTTCCCTGTCAAGTCGTCTGTTAAAAATCAAGTCCAAAGTCTGTCTGTTAAACTCTGTCTCGTTGTATTTTGCCCTATTTCTGCAGTTCCAAATTATTTGTCTGTATATTGCTACTGTTCTTAATTTTTTTTCCAGTATAGTCCGATCTTGTTGTTTTGGTACTTTGTTAAGCGTTATTCCTATATCAACATTGAAGGTCTCGTTCTTATTTCTTATTTTGGTTTCTAACGTTTTCTTCATGGTCTGGATGGTTGGGCAGTCTAGGTAGATGTGTGTTTCTGTTTCTGGAGTGTCTTGTTTGCATAGATAACATAGGGATTTTTGTTTGCGTGTCGCTAGTGGTGTGTTAGTCTTGTGTTGATGTCCGTGTCTCAGTGGTGTTGTGTTGTAAATCAGTCTGTATGTTATTTCCCTTTCCTTAGGTGTTATTGTTTTGAAATGAAGGTTTTTAAAAGTGTTAAAGCGAATGTCCTGCACCAGGATATTCTATTGTAAAGAGGGGTGGCAAGCTTCTGTACTAATTTCCTATAAATCTGTTGAGATTTCTTTTTTAAAAGGTTTTCGTTAGTTTTAAAGATTTGTATACATTCTGTATAGAAGTTGTTTAATTTTTGTCCTATGAAATGTGGGGAGTTATTGTTAATTTTTATATGTTTATTTAGATTAATCCCTATGTAATAATGTGCTAATGGGTGGTGTTGTGGTTCGCTAATTATTCTGTTTACATGTGTTAGCCTAAATGTGTTTATTTTAGTTTGTATGTCGTGTAGATTTATTCCCCCGTGTATTTTGCTTTGGACTAGTGTGTTGTGACTGATGTTGCCTATAGTGTGTTGGAAGATATATCTCCTAATGAGCTTGTTTATTTCTTTGATTGTTGGTTTTGGGACTGTTTGGGCTGTGGCGATGTATGTTATTTGGGGTATAATGTATCTGTTTGTGATTGCGGCTCTTGTAAAAATTGTTGTCGTGCTGTACTTGTAGAAGTCTATAGTTTTCTTAATTTTGTTTATAATTTCTTTCCATCTTTTGTTATTTTCCAGCGAGGGATTGTTCTGGTGTGTTATGCCGTATATGTGTAATTCGTTTTTAGCTGTCATGTTTAGTGGATATGTTTGTCTGTTTTTCCAACGTCCTAGTCCCATAATTTCTGTCTTGTCTAAGTTAATTTTTGTTCCACTAGCCTGTCCATAGTCAATGAATTTTCCTACTACTAGTTTTATTGAGTTTTCCGTCTGCAAAGTAAAGGCGGTGTCGTCGGCATATGCTAATATCTTTTTATTCGTCAAGTTCGGTATGTCTATTCCTTTAATGTCTGCGTCTCGTCTGATGTTTTCTAATAAAGGTTCTAGGGTTAAAATATATAATATGGGTGATAGGGGGCATCCTTGTCTAACTGATTTGTCTATACTGAACGGTCTGGTTATGTTACTGTTTATAAGGAGGTGGCTTTTTGCATTTGTGTAAATTATTTTGATCCAAGTGTTGAAATAACTGCCTAAATTATATGTCTTGAGTGCTTTGTGTAGGTATTTATGTGAGACTCTGTCAAATGCTTTTTCTTGGTCTAATGTTAAAATGCAGGCTTGCGTGTTTTTCTCGTGTGTGTATTGTATAATGTCCCTAATTAGATGGTTGTGGTTCTGTATGTTTCTGCCTGTGACGCTGCATTGTTGGTCTGTATGTATTAGTTTTGGTAGGTGTGGTTCTAATTTGGCTACGAGTGCTTTGGTTAGTATTTTGTAGTCTGTATTTAGGAGTGATATGGGTCTATAATTTTTGGTTAGTTTAGGGTCTGTTTTTGGTTTATGGATGAGTGTTATGTGTGATGTATTGAAGTTTTCGTGACATTGTTCTAGCATATATATTTCTTTGAATGTATCTAGTAGGAGGGGGCTTAAGTCTGCTATGAAAGTTTTGTAGAATTCACTTGTCAGGCCGTCGGGTCCGGGGGATTTATTGTCGTTAAGTTTTTGAATGGCTTTCCTGATGTCGTCTAAGTTAAAGGGCGTATCTATTATGTTTTTGTCGTTGTCGTCTAGTGGTTTGATGTAGCTTAGGTATTCGTCTTGTTTCTCGTTGTGTGTCGCTTCCCGTTTGTAAAGTCGTGCGTAATAGTCTATAAATAAGGATTGTATCTTTTCAGGGTCTGTCGTTTCTTGGTTGTTTTCGTCCACAATTTGTTTGATTTGTTTGGATCTTTGTATGCTTTGTTCTAGTATGAGTGTGTGGTGTGTAGGGTTTTCTGATCCTATCCTGTCTATTTTGCTTCTTATTTGTGCTCCTCTGTATTTGTATTCTTGTATTTCTGTCAATTGGTTTTCTAATGTGTCGATGTCTTCCCTACTGCCATTTGTTTTCTTAAGTGTTTTTAGTTGGTCTTCTATTCTTTTTTCCCTATCTTGTCTGATTATGCTGATGCTTTTGGCTATTTGTATAGTTGTTTGTTTGATATCTGCTTTGAAGTCTTCCCAATGTTGTATTTTATCTATCCTAGGCGCTGATTGTATGTAAAATTGGATAGTGTCTTTAATTCTAGATCTGTATCTTTCGTCCAAGAGTAGTGAGTTATTTAGTTTCCACGGTGTGTTTCTTTTGAGTTTTGGTTCGAAGTTGTTTAGTGTTGTTATTACTGCACTGTGGTCGCTAAATTTTAGGGTGTGTGTAAGGTGTTCCACTCTGTTTATTTTCATGTCCTGTGGGGCATATATCCTGTCTAGCCTAGCTAGGTTACCTTGTGATTTGTTACCGCGGGTGAATTGTAGTGAGTGGGGGTATAATGTTCTGAACGTGTCCACTAGGTTGAAGTGTGTTGTAATGTTTTGGATCAGTTTTACCTGAGGTCTGTCTCGTTCTATACGACTATTTTTCTTTTCCGTCGTTCCAGATATGTCTATCGTTCTTTCAACACAATTAAAGTCCCCTAATAGTATGATTTTATGTTGTTTATACCTTGTTGTCAGCAGTTTATTTAGGTCATTATAATAGTTTGTGTTTCGTTTTTCCGTCTGTCCGTGTACGTTAACTATTGCTAGTGTCCCTGTTTGTCCTTGTACAGTCGCTATTAACAGTTTTCCGTTTATGTCGTTATACGTGTCTTTTACTTTGTAATGGTTGGAGGTGTTGAATATGGATGTGCCGCTACCTGTTGTAAGCTTACTTAGGCTGTGATATGCTTGAGTGAGTCCTAGGCTACGTGTGAATCTGTCCGCTGTGTGTTTGTCCTTGAAGTTAGTTTCTTGTATTGCTATAAAGTCTGGTGTGTAAGTGTGTATTAATTGCCTTAGGTACTTATCTTTATGTCTGATGCCTTGGATGTTGAGGGTGATGATTGTGAGGCTATCTATGTTGTCTCCCATACATGGCCTGCCTTGGTCGATTTGGGGCTTGGGGGCTGATGAATTCCCCTGGTGGTCTCTTGTTTGTCCTGTCCGGTTTGTTGGCTAAGACGCCAGCATATGTAGTGGTTGGGCTAGCTATTTGCTCAATCGTGTCTGTTCGTTCTGCTTTGTTAATTCTGCTGTTGTTCTTGGCTCGTTGATGTCTGTATGCTGTCTTCTTTTTCCTATTTACAGTGTGCCATTCATTCTGTTGTTCCTCTTGGTCGTCTGCTTCCCATCGGGTCGTAGTCTCGTCATCTGTCGTCGATAGTTCTTCGTCTTCTCGGTCCACTATGTATTGTCCCTCCCTGTCCAGGTGTATGTTGTCTCTTTCCCTAATGTGCTGGTTTCTGCACGCCATTGGCCCGTGCCTGGTCGTTTTGCACAGAGGACACACCGTCCTCCGTCCCTCGAGCTGGAGCAACAAGGTGTGTTTCTCCTCTCCTGCCTCAACTTCAATGTAGTGGGGCAGCTCTTCTGTGGGTACCATAGGACAGAAGTCCACGGCCCACTTATCGCTTTTCCCAATCTGCACTGCTGTTTTGGGTTCATTGGGCATGGTAAGGTTGTCAAGGATGGTGTTAACTGTTTCTTTGGTAAATGTTGGGGGTACCCATTTCAGTACTCCTCTCTGTCCGTTTCTCTCTACATCGAGCAGCAGTATGCTCGAGCAGATGCTGCTGTTCTTAGCAATCTCCCTCATGTGGAGGCTTTTAAAAAGTTCCTCCGACAGAATGGTGACAAACCATTAATTGGGCTTTCCGAGGTTGTACAGTTTTTGTATCTGGCGCTGTGGGATTCCTAGTTCTTGCATTATAATGTCTTCTAGAATGATTTCATCGAATTTTGATGTTTTCTTCCCTTTGATAACTAGTCTTAGGGTATTCTTTAAGTGAGTACCGATAGGTCCTCCGATCAAGGTAATGCGTTTAATTAGTGAAGTTTCTGTACTTACAATTGCTTTTGTATTTTCCTTCGCCAAGGTCAAAATTTTTTCCACTTGAGGGGATATTCCCTTGACTTTACCGCCTTTACCACGTCCGGACATTGTGAGTTGGTTAGGAGCGAGAAGAAATACAGCGACTAACAGCGATACGGCTGCTATATATTGATTTTCCACTTTTATAACTCGGGGCTAGAAAAAAGCTTCGGCATTTCTTACGCAACATAGTGAATGAGGAACAATTACTTTTATACAATTCATTTTAAAATAAAGCTAGTGTTTCTTATTGTTTACTGTTATCAATATTTAAAACAATAGTACAAAAACTTTAAATAAACAAGCAAAATTTAAATTAGAAATTTAACGTTCATAATAAAATGAAACAAATTAGTTATTTATATAGAGTTTTATATTAATTACATATTTATTTATTGTGGTAAACAATTGCAATGGATTATTTCCCTTTCAAGTTTTTTTCTTATTTACATAGGGTAAGTTATACTATTTCTCCAGTCCAAACCAACTTGTATTAGGGGGTCGTCCATAAATGACGTCACACTCGTAGGGGGTGGGTGTCCGTAATTTTGTGACGGTGTGTGATGAGTGGGAGGGGGGGGGGAGGTTAAGATGGTGCGACGTCACACTTTTGCATTATAACAAAGCAATGTTAGAAAACGAATTTTAGACGTTATTTCGCGTTTTAGAAAACTATTTTAAGAAATTGTATTAGGAATTGATTAAAATACTCTATTTGACAGAGTTCAGACATGATTTATGAAAAATATCGATGTTTTAAAAAAAAAATTCAACTGCAATTTTGAGCGGGGTTGTAGGCTGAAGTGTGACATCATTTTAGGGCGGGGGTCTGGCTTTTTGTGACGACTTGTGACGGAGGGGAGGGGGGGGGGGAGGTAAAAATCATCAAAAAAGCGTGACGTCATTTATGGATGACCCCTTAATCGCCGCTTTAAAAAAAATGCCAACAGATAAACACAGTGTAAACAAATGAAACACTGTCTTAAATATTCTCTATCTCAACTGAACAAAGGTTGTTTAGACTGAATGCTTAGTAAGTAAGCTACTCGATATTCTCAAAACACAATTACTGAACTCACGATTACTCAAAAACTCTATTCGACTAACCTATTGTACCGACCTAAACTCTCAGCTCACAATTACGCATCTCTCGGTTATGATAAAAAACTATTTTAATCTAAGAAATAAGATCAACTCGATACACTATGAATACACAACCCACGATTACTCAAAACTATCCACCTTTTCAACACTACGATATCATCTCACCTCTTCAAGTTCTACTCCCAACCAACAAAAATTTAACCTATCGCTACAAGACTGCAGCCAATCATTATTCGATACCTTATCACCAAACCCGATACTCTGAAACTACTATATCGTTGTTCCAGAGTAAGTTGTAAAAAAGATTGCATGGCGTTTTTATTTTCAAAATTGTTAGGTCTAAAAATCACAACCTACTAAAATGAAGTATGATTTTTCTATTTGTTTCAGATCCATCTTTCAGTATTCTGTTTTTCTAACTTTTCATTCTATTTTGGCTTCAATCCATACTACTAAAATGCTAGATGCAATAGCCATTACCTACCCTACTTGAATAGAACAAACACATAATATGGTAGAGATTTTATAAAGTTGATAAATTTAACATTAATAGAATAACATGTACAAACACGAATGAGGACCATTAATTCATTATTTTGTTAATTTAATCTTATAAATGAATTTATGTTTTTAGTAATGCAAAAAAATATATAATTTTTACGTAAACATAAATTGAATATATATATATATATATATATATATATATATATATATATATATATATATATATATATATATATATATATATATATATATATATATATATATATATATATATATATATATTTATATTTATATTTATATTTATTTATTTATTTAATTCACAAGAAGGACACTAAGAGTTTTATTACATATTTTTTAACAGCATTCGTGTTAAATGCCGCGGTACCAATGATTCGCTAATGTTCTGTTTCTTCTAATATTGTGGGTCCCAGGAACGTGAAAACACCATTAAATGTTGAGTGCAATCTTCAGTTTATGGTGTTTTTTTTTTAAGTAATTCATTTTTTTTTTTAAATTCAACACTACCAATGCTGCGATTGAATATAATTTGCTTCCAAACACTATCAGTAGCTTGTGAAAGACGATTATCCTCACCCTCCATTCTTCCCCTCTACATCCACTGAAAAATGTAAGTGTCCCCCTCCCAATCCGGGAATTAAAAAATTCGGAAAGAAACACTGGTCGCATTAGTAGATCCTATAGACTACAGTAAGCCACTACTTCTATAATTAAAACCCGTTTCCTACTTTTGGCCGCTATAATTCAATCACTTATTAGACAGTGTTTCTTTCAGACTTTTTTTCGGCGTTCTATGGGATAGAAGATAAGCCATGTGAGAACCAAAGGATAGAAGCGAACCGATGCAAGTTATTCAAACCGATATCCAAGCTTGACGTGTTGAGGCCTGACTGGCTAATGGGAGACATCTCCTGAGCCGGTGATATCCATAAAGAAAAAAATAAAATAAAAATTAACAGCTTCTAAAGTGGATTGAGATAGTCCTAGAATAATATTATTTGATTACTAATGTTTCTATTTTGGCGAAACATGTCTATGTTTGTATATATGAATAAATATTATTTCATATTTAAAGCTATTTATTTTAAATAACAAATCAACTTTATTTACCTCATCCTAATCAAATACCGAATATTGAACTAAAAATGTTCAACCCTCGTGCTATGTGTTACCTGTCTGTATTGTTCATGTTCAACCCTCGTGCTATGTGTTACCTGTCTGTATTGTTCATGTTCAACCCTCGTGCTATATGTTACCTGTCTGTATTGTTCATGTTCAACCCTCGTGTTATGTGTTACCTGTCTGTATTGTTCATGTTTCACCCATGTTGCCATACATGTCCGTACGTTACGAGATAACAAACAGTAGCTCCATATTCTGACCAGTGTACAAGCCGACAACTTCAACTGTTTTAACTGCCTGTAACTCTGTACGTCCCATCTGGTAATGTATCGCTATAATATTCTCTATCCCTGCTTGTTGTATATATATATATATATATATATATATATATATATATATATATATGTATATATATATATATATATATATATATATATATATATATATATATATATATATATATATATATATATATATATATATATATATATACTAGCGTACCCGTCCCCCGCGCGTTACCGCGGGGTAGAAGTAAGTTTGACGAAATGTATTAGGATTTCAGCAACCAATTATATGTTCTAAGACGCGTGACCGTCTTTTCTAAAAGTGAGTTATTTAAATGTAAACAATGCCTGCGCTTAAATCATAAATATCGGGGCACAGGTTTACCTACACTACCGCATGTAAACATTGAGTGTACATTAATCACTCACCGAAATAATGTTAGAACACACTTCGGTGACCGCCCATGTGTCAGAGACGCACAGGGGCGCTCTCAGGGCCCCCACCTCCACGATTAGACTACCGCATAGGCGCGGCGTACGACCCCTGACTAGCTTGTTTAATAGTAGATGCTTATTGCATCATTCGCAAAGTGACGAAACTCTACAGTAGGCTCCTCATATTCAAAAAGTTATTTTTTCATCTTTGGCAAGGTGACGAAACTACACTGAAGGATTTCCTCGCGTTACAAAGTTATTTTTAGAAGCGTGTTGTAGTTTTACCGCTGAATATTATAGTACCCCTTTCTCGCAATGCGGGACGCTCGATTAACGGATGCTAAGTGCCAACATAGTCGCTCTTAAACTCTGGACGCCAAACTGTGTATTGACGAAAGTTGTACCTCATATGGCGCCGCCCATAAGAAACGTTAGTTTTCTTTTTCGCAGAAATTTTCTCGGGAGTATTCTCATCTACTCCCTAAAGTTTCATGGCACTCGGATGAACCGCATCCGAGTTTTATTTTTTATATACCGTGTATAGAGAAAAAAAATCGCTCCCCCCCCCCGGAGGGCGCCGCCGTTGCAATATTAAACAATATTTTTTTTTTGCAGAACCCTACTATTGAGTGATGTAAACATCTCCCCAAAGTTTCATGGTACACGGATGAACGGTGTGAAACCGAAATAGACTTTTATATTTATAAACCGTATATAGAGAAAAAATCGCAGCCTCCCGTGGCGCCGCCCTTGCGAAATTTAAAAAGGATTTTTTTTTACCGAACCCTTCTTTGAATTGTTCTAATTATCTCCCCCAAAGTCTCATGGCTATCGGATAACGGTGTCACACTAAAATCGACTTTTATTTTTATATACCGTATATAGAGAAAAATCGCACCCTCCCGTGGCGCCGCCCTTGCGAAATTAAAGATGATTTTTTACAGAACCCTTTCCTAGAGTTTTATAATGAACTCCCCAAAGTTTCATGCCTATCGGATAAACGGTGTCACTGCGATTCACTTTTATTATTTTTATATACCGTATATAGAGAAAAATTGCACCCTCCCGTGGCGCCGCCCTTGCGAAATTAAAAATGACTTTTTTTACAGAACCCTTCCCTAGAGTTTTATAATGAACTTCCCAAAGTTTCATGCCTATCAGATGAACGGTGTCACTGCAATTCACTTTTATTATTTTTATATACCGTATATAGAGAAAAATCGCACCCTCCCGTGGCGCCGCCCTTGCGATATTAAAAATGATTTTTGTAGAGAACCCTTCACTAGAGTGTTCTAATCTACTCCCCAAAGTTTCATGCCTATCGGATGAACGATGCCAAACCAAAATAGACTTTTATTTTTATATACCGTATATAGAGAAAAACAAATCGCGCCCTGCCGGGGCGCCACCCCTGCGAATTTGAAATTTTTTTTTCGCAGAAACCTCCCCAGGAATATTCTCAACAACTTCCCAAAGTTTCGCGGCGATGTGATGAGAGGTGTAGTAATGCATAAAGGACAAACACACACACATACATTGCTTTATATATATATATATATATATATATATATATATATATATATATATATATATATATATATATATATATATGTTTTATATGCAAAGTATGTATTACGTACTTTAGCTTTTAGGTCCTATGTATATCGTTTTTTCCTTCTCGTGATTTCTATAACTTCATCCGTTAACCTCACGTACTCCTCCACAATCTACCATCACAATCTGGGCTGCCAATTAATTACAATCGATTACTGCGTTAATCATCGAATCAGGTGTTTTATTAAAAAGAATTAACTTTTTAACAGCGCTTTCTTGAACATCAGGGATTGTGGGTTGAATTCTCACTACAAGGGAATGGGAGGGTGGGTATAATCGTCCTTCAAGAGCTACTGATAGGTTTTTAAAGCAAAATATTTTAACTTGTAGCGTTGGCAGTGCCGAATTCACAAAAAAAATTACTGAAAAGGTAATAAAAAAATAACTAAATAGCTGACACAGGGTTAAATATGAAATTAAAAAGGTTATTTAGGTTATGTAGGTTTCGGTTTAGAGCCAATTTATTAACCTAGTGCCCGTTGTGTTTCTCCCTCAATGGACATCTATCACGTAAGCAATGTTTACACATGTAAATAGAGCACGTCTACCTCCTCCCCCCATTTCGGGACTTTTTACTTTTAGTTGAATACATTTTTGAATTTCAACTAAAATAGATGTGTCTGTGTGTGTATATGTTTTTTTTTTAATTCTTTTGTTTTAGTGCGACCCACCTCACCCCCACATTCAAACGTGTAACGCTACAAATTTAATTTGAAACCCCCATTATCCCGAAGACAATAAAATATTTGTTTGTGAATTGTATATTTTTTTCAAAATTGCAAGAAAAATTTGGTTAAAGTAAATTATACCTGGTGTTATTATTTAAATATAAAACCATTGATCTTCAAAAAGGGAGGATACTAACTAAAACACAGTTTAGACATCTTTTGAAAAGTAGTAATTTAATACGATGTGGTTTTTCATGTTTCACAATTTTAATTTACATAATTTTATATAATCGCAGGGGGAGGCGTGGTCGGGTCGGGTCGGATCATGGTTGGTAAAATTCGAAAATAAAAAGACTCGAGTTCAAACCCCCTGGCAGATAAAGCTCGATTCCTCCCAACACTAAAAATTAAGAATGAAGAAGAAGATATATATCACATACAGTAATATCGTACAGCAATATCAATTTGTTTTTAACCTTTTTATTTTATATTGTTTTCACTCAAAATAACCATTTACTTTATCTAAAAAAGTTCTTTAAGTTAGAAAAACGATGCATAACTTCACGACAAGTCCTTTGTTTAATATTAATTATGTATCCCTTACGCAGGGGTCTCCAAACTACGGCCAGCGGGCCGGATGCGGCCCGCGAGGTCCTCTCATCCGGCCCGCGGAGGTCTTTTTGTTCACCGAAAAAAATGTTTGTTAGAGGTGGCTGAGGAACTTTTCCCAGAAAATGTAAAACAATTTAATAATATAGCTTTGAGTGCAAATACCATTGCCCTCCGTGTTGCAGACATTGATGAAAACATTGTGACTCAAATATTGAAAACTGCTAACAAGTTTCGCAATTTTTCAATTGCAATGGATGAGTCCCTAGACAGTTGTTCCATGTTTTTGGAACAAGTACAGGGCAACAACTTGACGCATTTTCAGCCGTGCAAGGTCTTCATGGCTGAAGCAACCACTGACTTCCCCACATCATTTGCATGCGAGATCATCAAAGACTTCCAGCTGCAGTTTCAGTAGCAGTTTTCTGACTAGCATTCAAAGGCAGAAGAAGTGAGACTGTTTCAAACCCATTTGAAGCAAATGTAACCAGTTGCCCATGTGTACTGCAGATGGAGGTCATTGAATTGCAAGCTAATGAATTCCTTAGGGACAAGTTCAAAAAATGGCGGGTGGGTTTTGTGTGTTTGTCCAAGGAGAACAAACTTGGACATCGGGTGTGTTTTCGGACCACGGCAGTGTTTCTTTTAGACGCTTTCTTCTGGGGGGGGGGGGGGAGGGGTGGCATTTTAAATGTGTATATATATATCTATATAAATTATATTATGGCCCTTGAACTGATATTTGACGTTTAATGCGGCCCTCGGGCTGAAAAGTTTGGAGACCCCTGCCTTACAGAAAGGACACAATTTTTAAATGCAAGGGAAATAACTGTACATAACAGCTCAAACAAATACAAATCGAACAAGTCACAACAAAATACACAATCTCTATTACTGTTTTACTTATAAAATGTATGCAGTTGTTCAGTAGGCAAACATTTGTGTACTAGTTATAGATACAAAGAAAATACAACTAATGCCATATTTTCACATAGAACTTTGATACAATAGCTTTATTTTAAGAATTTTTATTTAATTAGTGTTAAAATTTGCTTTAGCCTATGTGCTGCTGCCGATGTGTGCTATTTCTGGATCCCTACAAAAGGGACACAAGTAATATGATGAGTGAATGTCATGGGTTAGGGTTAGGGTTAATCTTTTGGAATATTTACTTATTCCCTATTTAAATGAACTCTGAAAAAATCAACATAATGGTGGATATTGTTTTCTCGAAAAGTGGATTGTTTCTAAAAACAATTATTTGATTAGTTGAAGATACGGAAAAATCTGAAAAAAAAAATATCGTGAAGAAACTAATGTTACTGTTAACATGAATTACTTTACGTAGTCTATATTATTAGAACTACATTGAGACAACTCAAACCACCATGGGCACACCTTCAGCAACAGTCAAGAGTAAGAAAGAGGACAGTACCACCACAGAAAAATACAACCATAAGCTGTCAAAACTAACGACACAGAAGACAGCACGACAGCAACAACTACACCCTTAAACCAGTCGACCTCAGCAGAAACCCAGCCAGAGAAGAAACCCCACACCCCCCACCTGCCAGTGTTACTTGTCCTAAGGGAAAACCCACATGCTCGACATGTGTCTTTGTGTTTGATAATAAATATGACAGAATATAACATACGAATGTACCCAACCCTTATCCCAACCCAACACAGTGACAACATAATAATTGAAATGCCACAGGGGGGAATAAAATATGGGGGGGGGGTCGCCTTTAAAATTTTAGGGGGTGGACTAAAATTGCTAGGTTGGGGGGTTGTATATCAGATGTTTTACAAAGTATATATAATCTATATAAATTACATTTCGTTCGGGGTGCGGTAGACTTTCTTTGAGGGGGGGGGGGGGGGCTTCGCCTTCCCGAAGAGATGCCTGGAAGAAATTCTAAGTAGGCCTACTTTCAAGCTAACACATCTATTTTAGTAGAGTCTACTATCAGAAATTGGTTTCTTCAATCATCCGTGCCTTCAAATATCCTAATAATAGTGAATTTTAAAAAAAGTAAATTTAACATTTATTTATTTGAAATAAAATCGCTTAAAATAAAATAAAATAAATGAAAATAAATAAATGTTAGCTCCCCTGAACTGTCTCATACTTAACAGTAAGTGTAGGTGACACTTTCAGTGCAATAGACATTTTACGTAAAGGTGAAAAAAAACCCGCTCGATTTTCTAGAATATACAGATACCAAACGGTTTTTTTTTGTAACTATACTGCTATATACTAATATTTTAAATGGGATAAAAAAAATTGTAACATTTTTAAGGTTTTTATGAAATCGGAAATAGAGTTGTTACACTTCCGGTTATTAGACGGCCTGGTCTAGCCGAATTGATAAGAGAAACATTTCGTGTTCGGATTCCGCGTGTGACTCGGTAGAAAGGAAATGAGCCTACTCAGCTATGTCTGTTGGGTACCTGAATTATGCTAGGCGCAGTGTGGCGCCAGGTTATTTAGCGACACTGATTTGATAAAGAAATAAATTTAGGAGCCTCCTGGTAATGTTCAACCCAAACTACAACAACCTGCTACAACCCGTTGTCGGGGGTCACATCATCGTGGCCCATAGGTTGAGATCTATACTGCCTTAGGCCACCCGTGTTGTGGTCCAATGTGTTTGGGCCATCATGTCGAGTCAGACATGTCAAGTGGCCAGTGAACAAAACTAATATCTTTAAAATGTTGAAAGTCAATAATAGCGATGTGTTAATCTTTAGTCAGTGATTAACACAGAAGGTTCTAGCAATGTTTACTCTAATATCAGCTCAATCCTTCTAGAAGTCATCCTCCCCAACAATTCGTGAGTTTTAAATTTTAGTTGAATGCATTTTGGAACTTCAATTAAAATGTACGTGTGTATATATATTTTTTGTTTTTTGCTTTGATGCGATCCACCCACCCCCTCCTCCAAGCGTGTAACACTACAATGTCTGGTTTTATTTAATTTGACAATTAGATATTTGTTTGTGAACTTTATTTAATTAAAAAATTGTTAGAAAATTTGGGAAAAGCAAATTAATCGTATACAAAATTGATATAATTAAAGAAAGTTCGTAGCTAATTAAAACGTAGTACAAATTTCATTGGAAAAGTAGTAATATAATACGATGTTATTTTTTTATGTTTCAACATTTTAATTTACATAATTTTATATACATACTGTCGTGCAGTAGTATCGATTTTTTTCAACCTTTATCTTATATATCGTTTTCACTCAAAATAAACATTTACTTTATTAAAAAATAACTACACGAAAATCCCATATTTAATATTAATTCTGTACCCCATACAGAAGGGACACAATTTTTAAATACAAGGGGAGTAGCTTAACAAAATAGCTCAAACAAATACGAATCGAACAACTCATAACAAAATGCACGATGTTTATTACTGCTTAACTTATAAAATCTATGCAATTATTCTGTACGAAAAAATAGTGTACAAGTTATGGATAAAATAACATACATTGTGTACGATATTTTTACTTATAATTAATAAACATTAGCTTAATTTTAAGAATTATTATTTAAGTAGTGTTACAACTTGTTTAATCACGTTGCCATGTTTCTCTTTTGTTGTATATTTTGGATCCCTTACGCAAGGGACAAATTAAAATAAAATAAACGGCGTCGTTAGGTTTGGTGTGGAAAACATACCACTAAACATTATATTTATTTTATTAAACATGATCAAAAATATTAATACAAAGAGTACACTTGTGGTTTTTGGGTATTTAGTGACTTTAGCATTTTTGCTGACATTATCTTTTAGAAACGGTATTTGCTCTTGTCTTTCTTGTCTTTATGAATATTACAACTAAGTTTGACGATTGACTTTAATGAGTCAAAAGAGCCCAGTTTTGCATTCTTGCCCAATGTGTGTGTGTATGTGTGTTTGTGTGTGTGTGTGTGCGTGCGTGCGAGTGGTTGTGCTTCTGTGTCACGATAACTTGACTACCGTTACAGCTAGGTTGATGAAATTTCACATATAGGTATTATATGAAATGTGTAGATCCGCACTATTATACACATTTTTTTCCGTTCACTCGATGTGCTATTCTTTTTTTACGAGATTTTATTCTATTTTAAAAGTTTAAGTAATTAAAATGGATAAAAATCATGTCTATATCGTGATGTGCCATCTCCCTTAGAGTTATATACGCATATGAAAGTTTAGGTGAGATCATTCCCGGTTTTTATTTACCACATGAGGGTGATAATAAATTCGGCCTTGGATAGCGCTTTAAAAAAATTAAACTATTCATTACTCATGGTATGTCATACTTTCTACCTGAGTAGAAATACAACGACTACGAGGATAGCGGGGATGTGTTAGTTGTTACTTTTAGAGTATGACACTAATTGTTATAGCAATTTAAAAATAATAAATAGTATTGTGATAGTCACACCTAAACAATTTTATAAGCGCCAAAGAGGAAATAAACTTTATTTAATTGTGTCCTATCTGTTGTGACACTGTTGAAAGTATATATTTTCTATATAAATTCCATTTCGTTCGGGGGGGGGGGGGTAGATTTAAATAATTTGTAATGCTTTTCTATCGTACAGATTTTGGGAACTGAATAAAAAAATAAACTAAAAAGTCTATGGAGCCGTCTTTGTCTTCCTCTCTGTATGCGAGTGTGTTAGTGAACATTTTAGATTTTTTTGAGTACTGTAAAATAGCTCCTAATACTAACAGTCAGCCCACGAGATATTAGTATGGATGCCGTTGGATGCTCTTTACACTCCAATGTCTATGCTAGCAGTAAGAAACTTTACGCTGCAAAAGTATGTGAGACATAACACAAGTCATTATGAGATCTGTCATAACGCCATCTAACTCTGAATTCGCTACTGCATGCGTGCTGTTTTTTTTTTCTCCAAGAAGGAGGGCGGGGCACTAACTAGCAGCTTTTTGCCCACTCATGCTGAAGTTGACCTAATGGTTTGTTTAACTGTGTGATCATGATAATCATAACAAAGCCATCTCAAATGAAACTCTAAACATAACAAATAACACAATAATAAGCCGCGGTTAATTAAGATCGAATGCTCTATCACTCTCGTGTTGTTAAAAATATTGTTGACGTGCAAGGGAAATAACTTAAGAAAATAAATAAAACAAATACGATTCAAAAATAAAAATAAAAATGTACCATAGTTAATAGAGTCTTACATTGTTAAGAATCGCAATACTACAGTAGTCGTAAGTGTACTAGTTTTAGATCTTTTCTTTACAAAAACAACTTGTATCTTAATTAGACAGAGAAACCATAACTTTAATTTAAGAATCGTTGCTAAAGTATAGTTAAAATGTGCTTGACGAACAACTCCCTCTGTTTCTTGATAAGTTATTTCTGGATCCCTTCCAAATAAAGACAAAATTTAATATAAATGATTGTTAGTATAGTATTGCAGTATGAACTCAGTTGGGAACTATTGGGTCGCTACCGTTCATGTATATAATCACTTGTATTCAGCTGTATAGTAACAACACAATACATATATTTAAAACATTTGAATCCAACTTTTTAAACTGTTGTCTCTACGTGCCCTTCTAAACCAGCGTGTCCATCTAAACTGGAGGTGTACAGACTCGTGTATCTGTTTAGTTTATAAATGTTCGCTTTCTTGTTTTTGTACTACCAGAATTGACACAGCAAAGTTATACAAACAAGATAACTTGAAATCTTATACACGCGGAGGTTCATGGGCGACGGAATTAAAGGATAAAAAAAAACCCCACACACAGCTATCAAAATGTACACACAAGAACGCAATAATTCAAACATCTGCATCACTTTTGTTACATCAATTTTCTTCTTCGTATCACATTATTTGTGTGTTATAATAAAAATTATTTTCATAGTTATTTCTTCTTTACAAAAATATATGATACATTTATTTTAAAAAGAATAAAGAACCATCTGAGACAAAAAATATTTAAAAGTGTATTAATAGCTATAAATAATGACCTTTTTTTTTAAATGGGTTTTTCATTTTTACATAGTTAACAATAGAAATAATAAAACAATGATTATTTAATAAAAATAAATGAAATATACACATTGATATCATAACCTTTTTTTCTAGTTCCTTAATTTTTCGATTACTACACAGGTATTAATTTTGTAAACATAGATGCCATCATTACCCGGAGTGTTGCCTGAATAAAACACTGTTCTATACTGACACCATGACCATTACATTCTGTTGACGTGCTACCATCAGTTGTTTGAGTTTTGGAGTTTTCTCTCTCAAATGAGTTGCTGTCTCAAGCTATGGAGCCTCATCTCGGATATTTTTTTTTTAGGATTAACATCATTGAGCTTTATCGCACACCTAATTTATTACCATCAGCCGTCAATAACCCTTCCAAGATAATATTTGCTAATTTTTCAGTAGTTGTTGTACCCTTTTTAAGAGGTCAAAAATTAAAATTTAAAATCAATAGAAAAAGTGATGTTGCGTCATAGCTTCAATCTGTGGAGAACAATGTGAATAAAAGTTGAATTTGTCTACTTTCTAGTAAATGAAATGATTAAAATAATTAATACTCAACAAAATTATTAAACATGTTCGAAAAAAAACCCACATATCGCATGCTGTATGCGGTTCATTCATCTATTTTAATTTTTTTTTATCTTGTAGTTTGTTTTATTAAGGTGAAGGAAATACGCATGCACCCATCCCGCTTACAGTCCAATCAAACAACTGGAATTTGATAACACAAAACTGTACTTTCCTTCCATTACCGATTGTCCAACAACATATTTGTTGTCTATACCGAAGTACCTTAAATGCTATAAATTTAAAACAAATAAATAAAAATAAAATTTTGTATTGTGTTTTTGCATTTTTAAGATTTGTATTCACAGCTGTTAATTCGTTTCGCTGCAATTTTTTTTTTTTTTTGATGTCTCGTTCTAATGAGAATTTGATCTAACAGACATGTATGTCACGGTGGCACGTACGGAAGTCATCCTGTTTAAACACACACACACACACACACACACACACACACATACACACACACACATACACACGCACACACTCTCACACACACACACACACACAAACATTGGGCACTAATGCAAAGCTGGACTCTTTTGACTCATTAAAGGTTACTGTCAAACTTAGTTTCTTGTTCATTACCGCAAATAGGCTGTTGTAAAATTCATAAAGAAGAAAGACACGAGACAGACCGTTTCTTTAAGATAATGTCAGAAAAATGCTGAAGTCGATATAATACCCAAGTGTACTCAATTATTTAAATATTTTTGATCATGCTTAATAAAACAAATATAATGTTTAGCGGTATGTTTTCCAAACCAAAGCTAACGATGCCGTATATTTTTTATTTATTTATTTATTTATTTTTTATTTGTCCCTAACGTTAGGGATCCAGAAATAAAGAAACGAGAAACCATCTTAATCGTGTTTAAAAAAATTTTAACACTACTTAAATAAATATTATTAAAATAAAGCTAATGTTTATGAATTATTTGTGAAAAATATGGTACAAGTTGTATTTTATTTTTTACCAAAACTAGAACACATTTTTTTGCCTTTTGAATATTTGCATACATTATATAAGTAAAACAGTAATAGACATGGTGCATTTTGTTATGAGTTGTTCAATTCGTATTTGTTTGAGCTATTTTGTTAAGTTATTTCCCTTGAATTATAAAATTGTGTCCCTTCTGTAAGAGATATATATTTAATAAAGGGATTTTCTTGCAGTTATGCATCGTTTTATTCTTACTTAAAGAGCATTTAACTTAAAAAAATAATAAGGAAATGGTTACTTTGAGTGAAAACGATATATAGGATAAAGGTTGAAAAACTGGATATTACTGTAGGACATTGTGATTTATATAAAAATGTTTTGTTTTACTTTTCCCAAATTTTCGTGCAAAATTTTTAATTAAATAAAGTTCACAAACAAGCATCATATTGTCAAATTAAATATTACCAGACATTGTAGTGTTACACGCTTGGAGGAGGGGGTGGGTGGATCGCATCAAAGCAAACAAAAAAAACACACACACACGCACGTTTTAATTGAAGTTCCAAACTGCATTCAACTAAAATTGAAAACTCACAAATTGTTGGGGAGGATGACTTCTAGAAGGATTGAGCTGATATTAGAGAAAACACTGCTAGAACCGTCTGTTTTAATCAATGACTAAAGATTAGCATATCGCTTGTATTGACTTTCAACATTTTAAAGATACTAGTTTTGTTCACTGGCCACTTGACATGTCTGACTCGACATGATGGCCCAAACACATTGGGCCACAACACGGGTGGCCAAAGGCAGTATAAATCTCAACCTATGGGCCACGATGATGTGACCTCTGAGAAAGGGTTGTAGCGGGTTGTTGTAGTTTGGGTTGAACAAGAAGGCTTCTAAATTTATTTCTTTATCAAATCATTGTCCCATTTATAGATTTGATGCAATATTTTACTGTTGGCTTTGTCAACTTCTGGCTCTAATAACATGAGTAAACATTATTTATAAATTGAAACTTCAATAAAGTCAGCGTGTCTGATTTCGGAGTAATATTGCACTTGAGAGTAAATAATGTTGCTTTCTGTTGTTGTTGATTTTAATGTATTAAAATAAAACTAAGGTTGTTTAAATCAAAGAGCGAAATCACGGAAACAACATATAGAGTAGTCGCTCACCCTTCACTTCAACTGCCCAGATTTTCTACTATGTCACATAGTTCATTCATATCGTGATAGAGGATTATTATTTTTAACATCAATGATCACATATATCTATCAAAGAGAATACAGTATCTACAATAGTGGCATTTAACTTCTACAAACTATCCTACAGTACTCACACTATCAGTGGCGTAGGCAGGGGGGGGTTAGGGGGGGTCATAACCCCCCCCCATAGACCCCTCGGTATATATAAAAAGTATGAGGGGGGGGGGTGCAAATCGAAAGTTTGAGGGGGGGGTGCAAATCGAAAGTTTGAGGGGGGGGGTGCAAATCGAAAGTTTGAGGGGGGGGGTGCAAATCGAAAGTTTGTCCCCGGGTAAAAATTGGAACCCCCCCCTTGAGACGATCCTGGCTACGCCACTGCACACTATCCTACCGTAGACTAACTTCTAGCACAAATGGAGGCCACCCAGTTGACGAGAATCGTTTTATTATATTGTTGACATGAATAATGTTTTTTTTTGACTTCATAGAGGCAGTAAAACAAAAATAATACAAAATAAAAAATCATGCCAAAAATAATATAGAAGTTTAATATTTTTAGAATCAATTTTATAACAGCAAATCCATACAACTTGAGAAAAATTTTTATTTTATTTTAAGGTTACATATCTATTTATTTTCATGAAACCTAAGTTATAACCGGATGTTTCACTTTTGTAAGACAAACATTGATTGGCTGTAAAGGAACTTCATGATCTTCTTCTTCTGCGTTCTTCGTTTTAGTGTTGGAAGGGATCATCTCCAACACAAGTATACGTGTCAACTGGTTATGTGACAATGAGGCTATTGACTCCGATTTCACCCTATTTTCCTTTTTCTATTTTGGATTTGCTTCCATAGACTTTGTGCAACCAAGAAAAAACTACAAGGCAGCATTTGTTTTATTTTGGACTTGTCTCTCCTAGAAGAGTGGCTGACCCCAGCTAACATGCCTCATCTGCCAGAGACTCTGTGATCGATAGTTATTTGTTTACATAACTTGCAGATTCAGTTTTTAAACAACATAATGTATTTTGTATAATAAAATGTAAGCCTATCTAATAGCAGGATGTCATTGTTTATGTCGCCATTACCACATGAAAAACGAATTGCATGTGCTTGTTTTTTAAATTGTCTTTAATTACCGAAAATACCAAAACGTCAAATACATCCACTCTTTTTAAAGTAAAAACACCCAAGCAATCACGATTTTATAGCCATATTAATATTAATTACATCACGCATGCTTTTATAATTATTTAATGGGCCTTTCGAATATCTTTGACAATATTCACGCTTGGTTCAATTGTATCTGTCACAAGCACAGGTCACATTTAAGAGGGTATCACAGAGGCGGATCTAGCGAGGTGTTGTGAAAATTGCAACTTGGGTTCAATTTACATGTTTAAATGGTTTTCGTGTTTATTTATTTTAATATCTGGCCTGATGCAAAAGATGTAATATTATATTTCTTTTTACATGTCTTATTTCTTTAAATATACATAGAGTAACCTTTATAGCAATCAAACAATATGTAGCTTGAGTTGTAGTTCAGCCAAGTGTAGCTAAAACGTGTCACGCACCATGACACACATAGGTCACCAGTCACAGGTTTATTTATTTTAAGCGATCCGCTGCTCCAACTTAAAAAAAATAATTCTGCTAGTTACTACATAGTCTACGCGCTCATTGTTTACATTTGATTATATTTATGATAGGAAGCGATGGAGTGGGGGCGTATTGTGAACCTGGTTAACGGGGCTGTAGCCTGAAATGTTGGTTTTATATCAAGACAGTAAATACGAATGAACGTAGTCCTTGTGATAAGATAGCGACACAAAACATCACGTGACGTCCACTGTTCTGTGAAGACCATGGATCCGAAACAATATTTAATCTAAACAGGAATTTTAAAAGACAGTACATCTCCTGGTCCTGACAGGCTGACGTCCAAATTTTACAAGGCTGCTCTTTTTACTGACACGTGATCAGGAAAAGGCTTTTGATAGCGTGTCACATTGTTTTTATTTATTTAACACAATACAATAAAAACATGTAGGAGCTTACTTTGTACATTTAAAAATATTATTCAACCATTTTTTTATCATGATAATCATAACAAAGCTTTTTCAGATTTCTATAACTTCTAATGTCAAACTCTCAACGTAACAACTAACACATCACCGTTAGCCTCATATTCGATGAATTGTCAAAGGCGATACACACGAAGCTCCTTTCAGGCATCTCTTCTGGGAAGATCTCACCCCCCTCCCCCCTCCTAAAAAGAAAGTCTAATAGTAACTGGACATACTATGATGAGTTTAATTTAAGAAACGCGGTCTAATACCGAATATATTATCACTTTCCTGTTGTTACAAAAGAAAAATGTTTAATTGCAAGGGAAATAACCACATCAAATATATTAAACAAATAAAAGTTCAAAATCAGAAAAAAGAAAATACTAAAAAAATAATTTATAACTTTTCAAAAATACGTATACAGTTACTAAGTAATCAAAACTTTCTACTAACACTAGATGTATTTAAAATGCAAATTACATCCTATTTTCACTTAGAGACTAGAAACATTAACTTTATTATAATAATCTTTCTTTATGTATTTTGTTAGAAAACGCGTTCGCCATATTTTGACTTTTTCTGAATAAAAATTATTTCTGGATACCTTGCATTAGGGACAAAAATCAAATTAAAATTATAGTTAGTGTAGTTTATTTAAAGTATAGATTTAGTTGGGCGCCGAGGCATAATGGGTAATAAAGATACAATTATTATACTGAACCTAATGGGTCGCTGACGTTCATATATACAACACTAGCCGTCCCGGCCAGGCCCTGCTCTGGCTTCTGTGAAAAACCTTTCTGTTAAAGACCATTACCTGTGTGTTTAGTAATCATCATAAACCCGGCATTGCACACCCAAACCAAAACCAAAACAACAAAACGCAAACATAACGCTAACACAATTACAAATACAAACGAAAACAAAAACCTAACAACTAACCCAACCACAACCACAAACACCAATACGAACACAAAGAAAAAAAAACAAACGAAAAAGCAAACGAAAACATACCAAATCCAAATGCAAAACCAATCCACAAACCCAAAGAAAAAAACACAAACGAAAAAACAAACGAAAACAAACCAAATACAAACGCAAAACCAACCACAAACACAAATACAAACACAAACGCAAAGAAAATAAAACACAAACGAAAACGAAAAAAGAAAGAACAAAAACGAACCAAATCAAAACGCAACCACTAACGCAAACCCAACCTAAACACAAAGAAAACACTAACGCGAACATAAACGCAAAGTGCTCAGAGTCTAGCCCGGGGCGGAATCGCCTGTTTCAGCTTAATAAACGACTATAGTACCCCAACTTATTCATAGTCTTTTGCACTCACTTTAATGAACGTAGGCGCGAAACCGAACACGGGAGGCCCGGGACCCCAAATAGCACCCTGTCTGGGCGCCAGAGGACGCACCATGACGTCACCGCCTGATTGAACTTAGTAAACGACTATAGTACATAACTTATTCATAGTCTTTTGAACTCACGCGAACGTATATACCATAGCGTACACCGGAAGGCCCGGGGCGCCAAATAGCACCCTGTCGGGGTGCCGGAGGACGCCCGGATTTGATTCACTTAAAGACTATAGTAACCTTTCTTACCCATAGTCTATCGCACTGTTAAAAACAAAACTATGCAGCATAGCGCTCACATGATAGCCCAGGGTGCCAAATCGAACCGTGCAAGGGCGCCGGCGGACGCGCCTGTTTCAATTTAGTGAACAAAAATGATAATACTCCAAGCTTATCCGTAAATGGAAAGAAATAAACATATAGGATTTGTAGGACCTGGCTTATTAAATGTTATTGATTTTTTAAAAAAAATATTGAACAGTATGTTCAGTGTATAGAATAAATAAAAGGCAGTGTTAAAAATACCTAACGACATTGCACTTAATCAATCCCCGCTAATTATGTAATTATTTTTTTTTTCTTAACACCAAAAACAAAGTAATAAGATGTAAATTCTTTCTTCTTAAGGATTTTTTTATTAAAGGGAAGTAACTGTGCAGTCAATACATTTCTGACACAATTTTAGAAATTTTATAAACGTCGATACACTTTTTCAAAATTTTATGTCGTGTTCATAATTGAAAATTATTCTTCTAAGTAAATAGAATGAAAATTGTTTTTAAAAACTTTCAATGGTAATTTTTTGACTCGTAAATTTAGACTATGAGCACGATAAAAAATCTAACACTTAAATCCATAGAAGTGTCAACGACAAACTTTTTTTTTGCCACACGTTACAGAACTGAGCTTTATATATTAGATACATATTCAGCTTGTACAGTAACAATACTATACATATATTTAAAGTTAACAAAAATAAATAATAAAATACTTAAAAAAAACTTTTTAAAAAACCACGTTTTTCTTGTGGACTAAAAAGTAGAAAATAACTATTTACATACATTTGATGACAAAAAACGTGGGTACGTTCACCATCAAATTTCCCGACCCATCTGCCCGACCCACGTTTTTTGTCATCAAATGTATGTAAATAGTTATTTTCTACTTTTTAGTCCACAAGAAAAACGTGGTTTTTTAAAAAGTTTTTTTTTAAGTATTTTATTTTCTCCTTTTTAGTCCGTTGCTACACATGAAAAACGTGGTTTTTAAAAAGTTTTTTATATAGTTTATTTTCTACTTTATCTAATCACTTTATTAAGTATGACTTGACTAAGTGTTTTTAAATACACGGACTAAAAAAATCTTGAGCGACCGATACGCTTTAAACAGAGAAAGGGTGTAATTTACGTTGCTGGCGTGGAGATCTACTCACGAATCACGTGATCAAATCTCCCATAAACAAACAAATAAACGCGAAGCTGAGTTAAGGAAAAACGTGTTTATGTGTATTTTAGCATGCCCAGCGTACCAACCGTGTCACCGTTAACAATGTGTTACCGTGTCCGTTCTCCTTTTTAGTCCGTTGCTACACATAAAAAACGTGGTTTTTTAAAAAGTTTTTTTAAGTATTTTATTTTCTCCTTTTTAGTCCGTTGCTACACATGAAAAACGTGGTTTTTAAAAAAGTGTTTATAAATACACGGACTAAAAATCTTGAGCGACCAGGATTCGAACCTGGGTTGTCGCGGCCACAACGCGAAGTACTAACCACTATACGATCACGGCCAGCGCGCTCACATCGATTGGGGCCGAAGTAACTGTGTCAATTAGCCTCCAGTCTTGTCGGTATCTTTAGAAATCATGTCCTCAATTTTATGGTCCTTGGGGCGTAATTAAATTAAGCTAATTACGGTCTCTAATTGCTAGTTTTTATGATTGCATCTGAAATTGTTAGGCGAAAGTAGCATGCATGCCAAATTTCAGATCTGTAGAGCAATCAGAAGTGGGCTAATTTTCGATGTCAATTTTAACAACAAACAAACAAATCCACAAACGCGAAGCTGAGTTAAGAAAAACGTGTTAAAATACAACTTTATTTCCTGAGAAATTCAAACACTTGCAAAAAGTATTATGTGATATGTTGTATGTTATGTAAAAGAAGCGTCAGACATGGCTGTCATTTATCTCCAATTTCCTTACATACCCAGGTTAAAACCAATCTAATTGTATCTGTCACAGGCACAGGTAACATGAAGTAGACATCACAAAAAAAATAACAATGTTGCATGCGTACATTTGTACTAACTAAAAGAATATATTTTCTATTACGGATCTTATGTTTTATATATGTTTTTAACTGAAATAATTATTATTCAAAACTACACTGCTTAAACAAAAGAAAATATATTTACACCTTATATTTCATTCCTTATATATATATATATATATATATATATATATATATATATATATATATATATATATATATATATATATTGTGTTTATAAAATATCTCCCATATTTTACACTTCTAAAAGATTAACTTAGACGAGCGAGTATGTTATGTTAAGTCCACTGCCCTAGTGACACCACTATGTTACCTATATGTACCCTTCCATCATTTTCCGAACTGCAAACGATAATCTCGACAATCTATTCTCAACAATCAAATTAACTACTCGATATTTACAAAACACGATTACTGAACTCACGATTACTCAACATACTATCCAACTGCCATAATAGATCTACCTGATACTCTCAGCGTACAATTATTCATAGCTCGATTACTATAAAAACACCTTTCGTCTGCGATGTCCTCTCATCCGGCCCGCGGAGATCTTTTTGTCCAAGGAAAAGACTTTAGTTGGTGATGGCTGAGGAACTTTGCCTAGAAAAATCAAAGACATGCCTGGTAGAAACTGGCCCCCGAACTGAAATTTGATAGTCAATGCGGCCCTCGGACTGAAAAGTTTGGAGACCCATGATCGAAGATTACGATCAACTTGTTTTATAAAATTACCTACAATATTTTCTTTTGAATGGGAAGTGGTGTGTGTAACCAGTCACTTGAGTTTATTGAGTAGCCACCAATCTACGTTTTTATTTTCAAAGTCTATAGGACTAAAAATGACAAACTAATAGAAGGTTGTATGTTTTTTTAAATTTTTTAAGGTCCATCTTTCAGTATTCTGCTATGCTAACTCTTTAATCTATTCTGGCCTCAACCCATACTACTAATTATCAAATGCAATAACCATTACCTCCCCTGTATGTATAAAACAAACACATAATAAGGGAGAGAAGTAATACAAATTGAGAAAATTAACATTAAAATAACAACATGTACACGCACAAACAGTGAACGGTAATTAATTAATTATTTCTCTAAATTACATCTACAACTGCATTTTTGTTTTAAGAAATGCAAAAATATATTATTTTTACCTAAACGTAATTTTAATATATATGTTTAACTCACAGTACAAACACGCAGACTTTATTACAGATTTTTTACACTATTTGAGTTACATGACATTAAACTTGCGCTTTCACCTGCCCGACGAACTCTGTTATTTCGGATCCCAGGAATGGGACAGATAATTTAAATATCAAGAGCAAGTGTATGGTTACACTTTCCACTTCTGTCTTTCTATGTCTGGGTTTGTATCTTGGATAGCTCGCTATATCCGAATGTTTATGTCAGCAGTTTATCCACGATACATTAGAGTGAGTACTGTTGGCTAGTTTGTTGAAGTTAAATACCCATATTGTATATCATTGTATTGTAGTTGAAATATGGGATAATTGATGTTAAAAATAATTCATGGGACAATGAACTGATAAAGAAATACATTTAGAGGAGCCTCCTTGTCTCGTGCAACCAAAACTGTGTTTTGGCCATTATGTCGAGTCAGGCATGTCAAGTGGCCAGGGTATTGTCAACATAATATCTTGATTTCACAGCGTGGTAAAAATAACTATTAAGGCCTTATTGAAAACACACAGTTTGTTAGGGAGAGTGATTCAGCTATGGCGAGCCGATGGTTGAAATTATTCAGTCCCATATAAGTATATCGGGTAAATAGTCTATTATTGATATGTCCGTAAGTTGTATTATATTTCGTTGGGTATGATTACGATGAAATTCGATATTATATATTTTATAAATCTGTATATAACGGATAAGGTTCGATAAAAAGTCGAGATTTCCCAAACATTGTGCTTAATTGTTATATAATTGTGTTTTTTGTTAATAAAATGAAACCGTGTATAATTAGAAAGTTGCGTAATCTACATAAAATGATAATTATTTTCAAATTAGTTTTTTCTGTTTATACTTAGAGTCAACATTATGGATCGTTTGATTTCAATTTTGAGATGTGGGGGTCAGTGGCGAACCGAGGTCTGTTGTCACCTGGTGCGGCATTTTTTCGTGTCACCCCCAGAGGCGTAGCGACCCTTCATGGGGACAAACTTTCAATTTTCCCTTTGCACCCCCTACCTCTAACTTTCAATTTGCACCTCTTAAAAGACTATTTAACACTCGAATTAATCACTTAATTAAGTGGAATTATCATTTTTCTCTATATATTTTGCTTTTTTTTGCCTTGGTGTCACCCTCCCTAAATTAAATGTTGTCACCCGGTACGGTCCACCCCCCCCCCCCCCTCGCTACTCCCCTGCAGTACAGACATCTTTTGAAAAGTAGTAATTTAATAGGATGTGGTGTTTTTATGTTTCACAATTTTAATTTGCATTATTTTATATAAATCACAATATCGTACAAAATATCGAATTTTTCAACCTTTATCTTTTATAATGTTTTCAATCAGAATAAATATTAACTTTATTAAAAACATTGTTCTTTAAGTAAGAGCAAACTTGCACAACTACACCATCCCTTCATTTAATATTAATTCTGTATCCCTTACAGAAGGGCACAATTTGTAAATACAAGGGAAGTAACTAATTAAAATCACTCAAATTAATAAAATCGAACAACTCATAGCAAAATACACCACCTCTATTACTGTTTTATTTTTTTATGTTTCCAGTTGTTCAGTAGTCAAAAAATTGTGTTTTAAATAAACATAAAATGAAAATACAACTAAAACAATATTTTTACTTAGAATTTAGACACATTTGTTTTATTTTAAGAACTTATATTTAACTAGTATTAAAATTTGCTGAACTTTATTTTCAATGGTATTTGCTAGCTATTTTTGGATCCCTTAAATTGGCTTAAATAAAGAGACAAGTGTGACATTAATGAGTGTATGTCAGGGGTCGGCAACCTGCGGCTCGCGAGCCGCATGCGGCTCTTTTTGATGTTAAGATGCGGTTCTTCGCACCATGCACACATATTAATAATTATTTTATTTTATTTTCAAAACTCATAAAAAATATTGTTCTGCAACACTAGATTATGAATTATATAATCATAAACATAAACAATAAACACTCGCTATACTATTAGACTATTTAGGTACTCCCCTATTTTCAATGTCCTTCCTATTAAACTGTTCATCCCTAATTTAAACATTCAACTTCAAGGTGGATATCATAAAGAAACTAAAAGAGCTAAATGTAAAACTGCAAGGAAAGAAAAACTTACTTTTTTTTTTGTTGAAGACACTGAGAGCGGTATATTACTCGGCAACTATTAGCATGAATTATAATAAACACAATGAAGGATGGATTTGAGTAATTCAAAACAAATGCAAGTACTCTGACGTTCATAGTAGAATATCTCAGCACAAAAACCAATGAGATTAACTTTGAGCTATTTGGAATTGATGCTGGTTTGCTTTAAATGCAATTCCTGGATTTGAAAGCGGAAAATTCACAATTTCAAGACGAGGTAAAAATAGTTGAAGGTTCAGTAAAACATGCACCTTACGCTGCACAACTGGGCAGCTGTAAAAATTGAGGCACTCATACGTGACGCATGGAATAGATTTGCAGGATGGTAACGTCGAGAAGATGACATCTGGAGTGCTGACGATCTTTAGGTCAAGATATTCGTGCTAGCAAGAGTTCTCTTACGTGAATATAATAAAAAGTAAAGTAAGACGCCAACTAACAACTAAAAATCTAGAGGCGTGCTTGAAACCTCCTAAAACAAGAAGTTATGCGCCAGATTTAAACAAACTTTCAAACGGCATGCAAGGTCAATGCTCCCATTGATGTATATATATATATATATATATATATATATATATATATATATATATATATATATATATATATATATATATACACCTAATCCTAAATATTTAAACACATTAAAAACTGGTAGCCTACAATTTGTAAATTGCATCTTTTGGCTCTTCAGTCTCAAGATGTTGCCGACCCCTGCCTAAAAGAAAGAACAAAGCATTAGACTGCGTAAAAATATTGTCTTTCGATTTTACATAAGGGTCGCAAGCCGATTATAAAAATTCTAATACTAAAGCGAACATACAAGGCAAACTGACGCTGTAAAATACATGTCTTAGGGGGGAAAAAGAAGGGAAAAAAGTAAATAATAATTTATATGTTGGTTAGTTAGTTTAGTTAAAGTATGGATAAAGTTTAAAGACATGTGAGAATGGTTTAATGTGCTTGGTTGTAGTATTAGCTTGGTTCAAAAATGAATCTTAAAATAAAGCTAACGTCTCGCATTAAAAACGGCATTCAAGCAAGTGTCTTCCGGTAAAACGTCCGGCTCCCGAATACATCACTTAAAATATAAAATAATGAACTTGTCTCCCCGTATACACCGCAACTGGTAGTATCCAAGTCTTTTATCTGATCTACCAACGCCTAATAGACTCCACGGTTTGGGGGAAAGAACAATGAGGACTGCTCGAGATATATTTTAAATTTAAATGGCACCCCCTCCTCCCCCGGAAGTTTCAAGTGCCACCTAGATATAATGTCTGAAACAACCCTGATTAAAGAAGATTCACACCCCCACCACTAACCAGAGTGTCTTCCAGGCATCTCTTTCTACCGCCCCCCCCCCCCCCCGAACGAAATGAAATGTATATAATTTATATAGAAAATATATACTTTTAACAGTGTCCGCCCCCCCCCCCCCCCGAAGAAAGTTTACCGCCCCCCCCCCCAAAAAAAATTCAAGTGCCCCTCCCCCCCCCCCCCCCCGGAGAAAAAAGTCTGGACGAAACACTGTCACTAACATATTTGCTTATTTTTTTCTTTCAATCCCTAACTAATGAGATAGCTTTACACTACGTAACTATTCGACATGTCTGACAAGATAGAGGCACCTGACAGAACGACATCGACCCTTTAGCTTTAGTAAAATAATGGGAACTTAATGACCCTTGTCTCCTAAATAAATCTATAGTGTAACAAAACTACTCTGACCAAAATTTAAATTCACTTTTGTCCCTTTTGTAAGGCAGGGGTCGGCAACCTGCGGCTCGCGAGCCGCATGCGGCTCTTTTGATATCAAGATGCGGCTCTCCAGCTCCTTGAACAAATACTAATAATCTTATTAAAAAAAGAATATTTGAAATAAAAAAATGTTAGTTGCTCTTTAAAACCAGGAAAATTTAAAAAATTGTAACTTTTGGCTCTTCCGCTTCAAAAGGTTGCCGACCCCTGTTGTAAGGGATCCAGAAATAGTTCAAACGTAGGAAATAAAAAACCTTGTTAAATATATTTTAACAATACTTAAATAATGAATAGTAAAATAAAGTTAAGGTGTCCACTGTCTTCGTGTAAATAAGATACAACTTGTATTTTCTTTGAATTTAAACTAGTTCACATTTTCTGATTAAAGTACAATTGCATACGTTAAATAAAAAATAAATCCAATAATTATGGTGTATTTTTTTCGATTCGTATTTGTTTCATTTATTTGGTATAGTTATTGCCCTTGATTGTGACCATTTTACTACAGGAGGGTGATAATAAATTCGACCTTGGCCAGCGCATTTTTTTAGAATTAAACTATTTACATCAAGCCTTACTGTCTACTTATGTAGCTGCTTTGACAATCCAACGACTATGAGGACAGCGGTGATGTGTTCGTTGTTCCGTGTATGACAATAGTAGTTTTAGCAATTTGAGAATTTCTTTGTTATGATTATAATGGTCACAAAATAGTTAAATGCATTTCGTAAATAATGACGATCAATTTACATAAGTAAGCTCGTATATTGTTAGATAATATTGTGTTAGTCAGACGTTTGCAATTTTATAAGCGTCGAAGAAGAAATACACGGTACTTGTGTCCCTATAGTCCAAGGGAAACAACAGCGGATATACTATGTAATTCAAGAAAATAGCGTTTCTCTCCCTTACTGATGAAAAACCAGAATAAATGAAAACCCTAATAATATCCATTCAATCACAAAATTCTTAGCAAATGTGCCTATGACTTAGCTTGATATATATATATATATATATATATATATATATATATATATATATATATATATATATATATATACATATATATATATATATATATATATATATATATATATATATATATATATATATATATATATATATATATATAATTATGTTATTTTTTTTGTATGGCACTCAGCATTCACCGGTTCCTCTATTTAAATGGAAATAAATATGATTCCATCGAAATCTATAATAGTCTTCATGACATATAGCTGCAGACTTTGGACAACGATAATATACGCTATAAAAATAAAAATACGAGTCATATAAAAATGTGGACAAAATAATACAAAACATCCGTGATAGACTGGAAGACAGGTAATAGAGTTGCTACTTTAGGGGACTATACACAACGTGGGTTAAAATACACTACCGTTGCGCATTTTGATTTCGATACTAAAATTAACATTTTTGAAGAATAATATTTAGGTTTGGAAAACTGTTAGTTACTTTAATTACTCATAGTGTTTCAGTGTATACATTTTCTTGACGTTGATACATTTTTATCTTTTGCTAAAAATATTATTTTTTTGCTTGAAGAGATAAACCTGTAACATTTCGCTTTTTTTTTAAACTTTAAGGGTTTAATAAGCGAGTCGTAATAATATTATTTTTGGCGATTTGTCAAATCTTTTTCCCCCCTCCCGTGGAAGTTGCAATTGCCACCTAGATAAAAATGTCTGAAAGAACTCTGATTAAAGAAGATTCGCATCCACACCACTAGCATTTTTGCTAAGTTTTTCTTTCAATAATTAATGAGGTAGCTTTACACCACATAACTATTCCACATGTCTGACAAGATAGATGAACATGACAGAACGCCATCTACCCTTTGGCTTTAATAAATTGACTTTATGACCCTCGACACTTTAGCTCCCAACTAAATCCATACTGTAACTAATTAGTACTAACACAATTAAATTCACTTGTGTCCCTTATGTCAGGGATCCAGAACCTTTGTCATGTGTACCGTTTTCACTCAGAATAACCATTTACTTATTTTTTTTAATGTTAAATATTCTTCATGTAAAAAAATACGATGCATAAATACGCGAAAATCCCTTTATTTAAAAATAATTTTATAGCCCTTACAGAAGGGACATATTTTTGCAAGGCAAGGGAAATAGCTTAATAAAATAGCTCAAACAAATACGAATCCAATAACTCATAACAAAATACACCATCTGTATTTAATGTTTTAATTTTAAAATGTATGCGATTGTACATTATGCAAACAATTTTGTATTAGTTATAGATAAAAATAAAATACAACCTGTACCATATGTCTACTTAAAATAGACACACATTAGCTTTTTTTCAAGAATCATTATTTAAGTAGCGTTAAAATATGCTTAACCATAGTCTCCTCTATATTCCTTGTTATTTAAATTTCTGGATCCCTTATAAACGGGACAAATCTACACGGATCTTAGACTCAGGGGTCGGCTTTCTTTTTGAGACGAAGAGCCAAAAGTTTCATTTTTCAAAATGTCCCTGTTTTTTTTAAATTGTCACTAATATTATACGAGAAAAATGGCCCGTTGAGGAAGGATACAACGGGCGCTAGGTTGATAGTGCTGTCTATTTTCTCGGTACTTTAATTTATACAAAATATAGTCATAGGCATATCCCTAAACCAAGCACCTAATCTCATTCGTGGCAAAAGCCCCATTTAGAGTTTCTTTCAGGCAACTCTACTTGGGATAAATTAGCAAAAATTACCTGGGAAAGTTTATTGACGGCTGAAGGTAATATATTCGGTGATGTCAGGTCGGTAAAGCTCATTGATGTTAAACATAAAAGTTACGAGATGAGGCTCCATAGCTTGAGACAGCCACTCAGTTGAGAGAGAAAACTCCAAAACTCTAACAACTGATGGTAGCACGTCAACAGAATGTAATGGCCATGGTGTCAGTATAGAACAGTGTTTTATTCAGGCAACACTCCGGGTAATGATGACGTCTATGTTTACAAATTTAATACCTATATAGTAATCGAACAATGAAGGAAATAGGAAAAGGGTTATGATACCGATGTGAATATTTTACTATTTTTATGATTTAATCATTGTTTTATTATTTCTATTGTTAACTATGTAAAAATGAAAAACACATTTTAAAACTAAAAAGATCATTATTTAGAGCTGTTAGTACACTTTTAAATATTTTTTTTCCTCAGACTTTATTCTTCTTTAAAATAAATTCATCATATATTTCCGGAAAGAAGAAATTACTATAAAATAATTTTTATTATAACAAAAAACAGAAAAAATATGATAAGAAGAAGAAAATCGATGTGACAACAGTGATTCAGATGTTTCAATTATTGCGTTCTTGTACGTATATGTTGATAGCTGTATGTGGCGTTGTCTTTGAAATGAAAAAAAGCGCTTTATGTATCATCATACAACTTTCTAACGCTAACACAGTGGACACAGAGGACACTCGAACAAAAACATATTAGTGGAAATAATATTTTCTGTAGGCCAACCAGAGCAAGCCTTCGCCGTTTTGAAGGTTAACAAAGTGGACAACTGGACATAGGACTGTTGGTCTGTCGTCCACACCACTTGGTGGTTAACATAGAGGGTGATACACACACCCTCCTCACCCAGCTCAATGGTTGACATAGAGGGTGATACACACACCCTCCTCACTTAACTCAATGGTTGACATAGAGGGTGATACACACACCCTCCTCACCCAGCTCAATGGTTGACATAGAGGGTGATACACACACCCTCCTCACTTAACTCAATGGTTGACATAGAGTGTGATACACACACCCTCCTCACCCAGCTCAATGGTTGACATAGAGGGTGATACACACACCCTCCTCAATGGTTGACATAGAGGGTGATACACACACCCTCCTCACCCAGCTCAATGGTTGACATAGAGGGTGATACACACACCCTCCTCATCCAGCTCAATGGTTGACATAGAGGGTGATACACACACCCTCCTCAATGGTTGACATAGAGGGTGATACACACACCCTCCTCACCCAGCTCAATGGTTGACATAGAGGGTGATACACACACCCTCCTCATCCAGCTCAATGGTTGACATAGAGGGTGATACACACACCATCCTCACCCAGCTCAATGGTTGACATAGAGGGTGATACACACACCATCCTCATCCAGCTCAATGGTTGACATAGAGGGTGATACACACACACTCCTCACCCAGCTCAATGGTTGACATAGAGGGTGATACACACACCCTCCTCACTTAACTCAATGGTTGACATAGAGGGTGATACACACACCCTCCTCACCCAGCTCAATGGTTGACATAGAGGGTGATACACACACCCTCCTCACTTAACTCAATGGTTGACATAGAGGGTGATACACACACCCTCCTCACCCAGCTCAATGGTTGACATAGAGGGTGATACACACACCCTCCTCAATGGTTGACATAGAGGGTGATACACACACCCTCCTCACCCAGCTCAATGGTTGACATAGAGGGTGATACACACACCCTCCTCATCCAGCTCAATGGTTGACATAGAGGGTGATACACACACCCTCCTCAATGGTTGACATAGAGGGTGATACACACACCCTCCTCACCCAGCTCAATGGTCTACATAGAGGGTGATACACACACCCTCCTCATCCAGCTCAATGGTTGACATAGAGGGTGATACACACACCCTCCTCAATGGTTGACATAGAGGGTGATACACACACCCTCCTCACCCAGCTCAATGGTTGACATAGAGGGTGATACACACACCCTCCTCATCCAGCTCAATGGTTGACATAGAGGGTGATACACACACCATACTCATCCAGCTCAATGGTTGACATAGAGGGTGATACACACACCATCCTCATCCAGCTCAATGGTTGACATAGAGGGTGATACACACACACTCCTCACCCAGCTCAATGGTTGACATAGAGGGTGATACACACACCCTCCTCACTTAACTCAATGGTTGACATAGAGGGTGATACACACACCCTCCTCACCCAGCTCAATGGTTGACATAGAGGGTGATACAAACACCCTCCTCATCCAGTTCAATGGTTGAAATAGAGGGTGATATACACACCCTCCTCACCCAGCTCAATGGTTGACATAGAGGGTGATACACACACCCTCCTGAATGGTTGACATAGAGGGTGATTCACACACCCTCCTCACCCAGCTCAATGGTTGACATAGAGGGTGATACACACACCCTCCTCACTTAACTTAATGGTTGACATAGAGGGTGATACACACACCCTCCTGAATGGTTGACATAGAGGGTGATACACACACCCTCCTCACCCAGCTCAATGGTTGACATAGAGGGTGATACACACACCCTCCTCATCCAGCTCAATGGTTGACATAGAGGGTGATACACACACCCTCCTCACCCAGCTCAATGGTTGACATAGAGGGTGATACACACACCATCCGCAATGGTTGACATAGAGGGTGATACACACACTCTCATCAATGAGTGACATAGAGGGTGATACACACACCCTCCTCACCCAGATCAATGGTTGACATAGAGGGTGATACACACACCCTCCTCACCCAGCTCAATGGTTGACATAGAGGGTGATACACACACCCTCCTCAATTAACTCAATGGTTGACATAGAGGGTGATACACACACCCTCCTCACCCAGCTAAATGGTTGACATAGAGTGTGATACACACACCCTCCTCACCCAGCTAAATGGTTGACAGAGAGGTTGATACACACACCCTCCTCACCTAGCTCAATCGAAGGTGGACAGGTTGTTCCCTATGTTATATAAGCAAACACGGTCATGTTGCCTGTAGAAATGTGTTCATATGTGATAGTGACAATACAGTAAGAGATTAAGATAGCAACTAAAGCGAGGTCTTAGAGCAGGTAGAGTCAGGTTAATTATTTAAGAGCCATCCAAAAAAAAATATCATTAAACGGAATTTATATTTTTAATTTTCCCTTTCAAAAGGGAGCCAGAAATAACCCTGATAAGTAATTCTCTCATGATTAAGCGACGAGCAAGTTTATAGTTATAGTGTAACTTTTGAAATAAAGCTAGTGCTTCTTACAATATAATTTAACCTTTATTTTTAATAGGTATGCACAAGTTAAAAAAGAAATGTGTCTTAGTTTTTCTCACTCATAGAAGCCGGCATCGACGGTAGATAAAATATGTATCTACACCGTATTAAATAATACTGTATTCCAATCGCAGGATGTTCTTATGCTACTTCTATACCTGGAATATATTTAAATCAACTAAGTACTCGTGTACCACGCGAAGACACAGGCAGAATGCACATGTTAACCTGCAATATGATAAACTACATAGTGAAGGACGGTTGACTAGGGGTCGATTTAAAGAACACGGACTTTTACTCATTCTGTCCCTTCAGCCATACCCTTTCACGACAGTACTGAAACCTTTACTGAAATATTGACCCTTAAGCAGTTTAAAAGTTATCATACACTTTAGATAACCGCACGTCTTTTTACCTGTAAGTACATCAAAATTGTGATATTTTATAAATATCCAATGAATGCAGCTGTTTAAAACGAGGCCGTTATTGTTTACCGTTTTTTAAAACTTATTGTGCGAAAGGCCAGACGTATGTACAGTGGTTTAAACAACGGGCCCATCGACTCTAAAGATATTATGACTATCGTCTAGAGTTTTTGTATTACGATACAGTACAGATCTTTAGTCTCACAAGGTGGACCCCATCACATGACATCAGTGGACGTTTAACTGGTAACTTACACCACTTCCAGTTACCGAAAATCCCCCAAAACTTGATAGAAACTTGTATATGAGCTAATACTTACACGCAAATATTTTCGTCCACCTAACTGCTATCGGTTTGAAAAACTGATTGCTAACTTACAAAGCAACTAAGCATTCAGTCGAAACATCATTTGTTTAGTTGAAATAATGAATATTTAAGACAATGTTTAATCTGTTCAGACAATGTTCATCTTTCTTTTCTTTATTTATTTTTTTAGCATCGGCAAGTAGAAGTTAACTTGGCTTGTACGAAATGCATTACTTCCCCTATGTTAATATTTTAATTTCAGGGAGACAATTTATAGCCATGGCTTGTCAGAAACATATGTATATGTAATTAATTTAACATTCAATATACATTTACAATTGGTAAAAAAATTATTATATCTTTTAAATGTTTAATGAAAATTCTATTACTTTTTTAATGGTTTATATTTATGATAAAATATTTGTGACATTATAAATTACAAATACTAGATCATTTTGAAAAAAAAATAATAATAAATTTTGCACTTCCTCAAACCTTCTAACAAAATAAAAACAACCAAAAAAATAAATTCTGGCTCCCTTGAAAAAGGGAAAATAAAACTATAGCTAATGTATTTCTAATGTATTTTAGTGCGGACGAAAGATTAACAGTCCCATGTCCAGTTGGACCCTTTATAAACCTTCTAAAAGGGGAAGGCTTGTTCTGGTTGCCCTACAGAAAATATTATTTCTACTAATGTTTTTGTTCAAATGTCCTGTGTCCAAGGTGTATGATGATACATAGGTTGGGTTGTTTCCCCTCTTGTTGAGGGTCTTATAGAGCGCATTTATTCTGATGAAAAAAGGTATATTGCTACTACTGGTCTAGATGAAAACGTAGTTAGAACCACTGAACAAGAGGTGAGAAATGATGAGGAATGTGTAACAATTAGTGAACAGCAATGGCGTCGTTACAGCCAGTAACAATCTTTATATTGCACTGGTATTAAAACTAATAAATGACCTGTTTTATTTTTATTTTATTATGTACGGGCAGGTAACGTAATCAAATGGTTCCACGTTTAAAATATAGTCATCTGTATAGATTAGGTAGTACAACATTAGGCAATAGGCAAGTCATCTGCATAGATTAGGTAGTGCAACATTAGGCAATAGGCAAGTCATCTGTATAGATAAGGTAGTTCAACATTAGGCAATAGGCAAGTCATATGTATAGATTAGGTAGTACAACATTAGGCAATAGTCAAGTCATATGTATAGATAAAGTAGTACAACATTAGGCAATAGCAAGTCATCTGTATAGATAAGGTAGTACAACATTAGGCAATAGGCAAGTCATCTGTATAGATAAGGTAGTACAACATTAGGCAATAGGCACGTTATAAACAGCTAAATACAGCTGTATAAACGTAGGGTTCATGTTTTATGGTCACGCTGTGTTGATATTGGAAATGGTTGATGTGTTTGGTGGAGGAGATTGTGTCGCTAACGCTGAGATAGTCTGGTGTAAAAAGGTAAGTAGCATTGCTTAAGACTTTATAATTTTAAATATTTGGGGGCACATCAATATTTGCTGAAACATTTTTTTTTTCTTTTTAGCTGAAACAATTTGTTCATTGCTTAATTTCGTCCCTATAAGAAGGGAGGCAGAAATACTTCGTACTATTTATTATTAGACGAAAGTAAATATATTGTAAACAACCTAACAGAAAACGCATTTAAGTAATGCAACTGGGTCGTAGCCAGGGGCGTAGCGAGGGGGGGGGGGGGGGGCGGGGGGTGCGGACCGCACCGGATGACACGATTTAGGGTGGTGACACCAAGGCAAAAAAGTAGCAAAATATATAGAGAAAAATTTGAGGGGGGGGGGGCAAATCAAAAGTTTGAGGGAGGGGGGGGGGGTGCAAATCGAAAGTTTGAGGGGGGATGCAAATCGAAAATTTGTCCCCGGGAAGGGTCACTACGCCTCTGGGGGGTGACACCATTAGGTGCCGCACCGGGTGACACCCGACCTCGCTACGCATCCGGTCGTAGCAGTGAATTTTTTTAAAAATGTAACTATAACTAGTAATTATAACTAAACAAAATAAAAAAAAAACATAAAATATTCTTGTAAAATTGAAATAAATATTCTGTATTGTATTAGTTGTGTTTATATTTAAATATATTTTAAAAATTTAACAGCTACTTCCCTTTCCTGTCTTTTCCACCCAGATAATAACATAGGGGAAGTAATACGTTTTGTGGGTATCATCTGATACTTACGTGCATTGACTCTTCCCACAAACACAAAACTAATCTTAATAAAATAGTGTGAAAAGTTGTGAGAAGTACTGTTGAGGCCTGACTGGCTAATGGGAGAAACCTCCTGAGCCCAATACTAATTTTACTATTCCGCCTAAACATGTCTATGTTTTTATATGAATAAATATTATTTCATATTTAAAGCTATTTATCTTAAATAACAAATCAAATGTATTTTCCTAATACCAAAATATTGAGCTAAAAATTGTGGCTCTTTAAAAACTGGGAAATTTTGTAAATTGTAACTTTTGGCTCTTGCATATCAAAAGGTTGCCGACCCCTGGGCTAGGAAAATGAAGTGTAGGGTAGCTCGGGGTTTGAGTTAGGTGTGGGTCGGTACAGTGTTGAATTTTTTTCAGATTGCTGTTCATGTGTCGTAAGGTCTATTTTATGGCGGTCGGCGCTGTTATTTTAATGTATTAAATTCTCATTAATTAAACTATGTCTCTCTTAGAACTCTTTCAAAAAACACAAAGATTACAATTGCGCCAATTTTTTTACGCTCCTTATAGAAAGATAATGTTGCAGTCAGCTGCTTATTCATTTTAATTGCTTTAAGGTGATATGCAAGTGTAGCACTATAGTATAACAAATCATTAAATCTTTACTCCCAAGTTGGTAAATTAAAAAAAAAAAAAGATTTATGCAGCTAGTATATATATATATATATATATATATATATATATATATATATATATATATATATATATATATATATATATATATATATATATATATACTGTGGGTGTGCCTTCTATCTCCTTGTAATGTGGGTGTGTGAGGATGGTATAGTTATTAAAAGTATACATACTAACAACTTCTAATGTCAACACGGATCATATTCATAATCAAAACCTTAACACGATTTCTACCCGTTTAAAATTTAAAAGCCCGATGATAGCAGGAAAAAGATACGCATTCGCAATGAAGACAAACTACGACTTGCCATCGCGGCGATGTTTTCGATGGTACTGCCCATGCGTGTGTTTACAATCGCAGAACCCTAACCCCAACCCTAATCCTATCCCTAAACTTAGCGCTAACCCTAGCCATGGGTGATGCGCAAAATTAATTGTTAGCACCTCGAGATGCTACACGGAGAGTATTTATTAATTTTTCCCCCATTTACATTTTTTTTTTTTTTTCCCCCTTTTACAAGAGGGTCAAAAATACGCTTAAGGCTTAAGCCCACATCCGAGAATATGATAATTTCAAATGAATAATTTTTAAATAATACATTTTGAAAGATAGCTAGTGCTTCTTATTATTTCATGTTATTATTTTTTTAAAACAATTATGGAAAAAAAGTTAAATAATTGAGGAAAAATCAAATAACAATTTCAATGTTCATAACAATATTGAAAAAATAGTTATTTATACATAGTTGTATATTAATTACATATTTATTTATTGTGGTAAACAATTGACATCGATTATTTCCCTTTCAAGTTTTTCTTCGCTTTTACACAGGGGATGTAACACTTTTTCTCCAGGCCAAACCTACTTGTATTAGCCGCCGCTTTATAAAAAAATGCCAAAATAAACAAAGTGTAAACAAATGAAACATTAACTATTCTCGATCTCAACTGTACCAAGTTGATTAGACTGAAAGCACTTAGTAAGTAAGCTGCGAGTTTAAAGATCTACTTATGTGAGGTAATACATTATGTTTAGTCACTGTCCTAGTGACAACACCCATGTTTTTGGGCCATTATGTCAAGTCAGACATGTCAAGTGGCCAGGGTATTGTCAACATAATATCTTGATTTCACAGCGTGGTAAAAATAACTATTAAGGCCTTATTGAAAACACACAGTTTGTTAGGGAGAGTGATTCAGCTATGGCGAGCCGATGGTTGCAATTAGCAAGTCAAATACAATATATCGGGTAAATTGTCTATT
Organism: Physella acuta; assembly: GCF_028476545.2. Taxonomy (NCBI): domain Eukaryota; kingdom Metazoa; phylum Mollusca; class Gastropoda; family Physidae; genus Physella; species Physella acuta. Next base: position 818,656 of record NW_026732040.1, read on the forward strand.
GATGATATGTCCGTAAGTGGATGCAATGTGCGTGCTGTTAATAACTCCTTAACTAATTTATTAAGAAAACGCCCAGTTAAGAGCCATCTTAGTGAGGATATTCCGTCAGACACTCTAACTTCCAATAACGTCGACTAACTATATTCAACGTTTAACTCGACGGCTCGATATTCACGAACGAAAATTACTCGAAAACACTTTTCAAGTAATGTATACTATGCACCCGATACACTCAGCTCACGATTACTCATATATCGATTACTAAAATAAAACGTATGCCATCTAAGATATACGAACAACTCGATACTCTCAACTTACGATTACACAACTCTCAACTTACGATTACACTACCCTCTATTACTCAAGACTAGTCAGCGTTTCAACAATACAATACCGCCTCACCTCTTCAAGTTCTACTCCCAACGAACAAAGTCTCACCGTAGCAAGTCACTACAAAACTGTAGCCAATCACTCTTCGATACCTTATCACCAAACTCGTTACACCATAACTACGACACCACCTCCGTATTACATCGTTGTTGTGATACCTTATCACCAAACTCGCTACACCATAACTACGACACCACCTCCGTATTACAATGTTGTTGTGGACTCAGAGGCGTATCCAGGTTTTCGTTGTAGGGGGAGCAAAAATAGCAAAAAAAGGCGCCGAATTTGTAATATCTTCTATATAAGTGTATATATATATGTATATATATATATATATATATATATATATATATATATATATATATATATATATATATATATATATATATATATATATATATATGTATATATATATATATATATATATGTATATATATATATATATATATATATATATATGTATATATATATATATATATATATGTATATATATATATATATATATATGTATATATATATATATATATATATATATATATATATATATATATATATATATATATATATATATAATACTATTTGTCTTTTTTTTTTAAATTATTGTTTTAACATTGTGTATCATTTAATGTCCACTTTGAAATTTTGTCAAAATTAGAAATGATTATTTGTATTAATTTAAAAAAAAAAGTAAACTATATTTCATTTGCTCCGTAGACCGTCAGGTTTGAAAGGGAACTTAACTTATTTTTTTTACCTCTTTGGCGCTTATAGAATTGTCTAGGTCTGACTTACACAATACTATCTAAAAATAGAGGAGCTTACTTATGTATATGGATCGGCATTATTTACAAAATGCATTGAACTTTTTGTAATCATGATAATCGTAACAAATACATTTTCAAATTGCTATAGCTGCTAGTCTCTTACTTTAAACGTAACAACTAACACATCACCGCTATCCTAATAGTCAATGAATTGTTAAATGTGATACACTAGTAGACTGTAAGGCATGCTATGAATAATTTAATATTAAAAGGCCAAATTTATGCTCTCCTTTTTGTAAGTTAAAAAAAAATCATATGCAAGGGCAATAACTATACCAAATAAATGAAACAAATACGAATCGAAAAAATAGTGAAACAAAATACACCATAGTTATAAAATTTCTTCTTATTTAAACGTATAGAAATGTGTCTTACTAGCAAACATGATACTAATTTTAAATTTTAAGAAAATACAACTGGCATCTTATTTACACGTAGAAACCTGACACCTTAACTTTACTTTATTAATCATTATTTAAGAGTAGTTAAAGAATGCATACCGTACTTTATTTCCTCTGTCCTGATAATTTTAAAGAATGTTTGCCTTATTGTAATAACATAACTTTTCCGATTGCTGAACAATTGTATCATTTTAATTATCTGTAACCCACATTTATTTCAGCTCTACTTAAAAACCCAAATTCCATCCCCCCCCCCCTCCCCTCAGCCCATCACGCCAAGGAAAAAAAATCCCTTGAATCATCATTTAATTACACATTTGCATTTTCAGGTTGGTTTATTTATTTATTTATATTTAAACGTTTTGTATTAGATCTATGTATAAGTAAACCATCTTAAATGAATGAAAGCAGGCTACAAGTAAGAAAGAAATATTACTATGGCAAATCTGTATCAGTCTTCACTAGCCGATGGTGAAAACTGTAATACTAAAACGAACACATGTCTGAGGTGGAAAAAAGAAAAAAAAAGATCCCTTAAAAAGGGATTAAAATAAATTAACTATGTGTTTCCATAGTCTAGTCCAGGGGTCGGCAACCTGCGGCTCGCGAGCCGCACGCGGCTCTTTTGATGTCGAGATCCGGCTCTTCAGCTCCATGCACACATATTAATAATTGTTTTATTTTATATTCAAAACTCATAAAAATATTGTTCAGCAACACTCGGTAATGAACGATAAAATAATAAACAATTAACACTCTCTATTCTATTAGAATATTTAGTTACGCTATATTGTACTTCCTATTAACTTGTCTATCCCAAATTGCAACATTCAACTTCATGGTGGAGATCACAAAGAAACTTAACGAGTTAAATCTAAAACTGCATGGAAAGGAAAACCCAGCCTATGCCTTGCTTGATGAAGATGATTGTTTGGAAAAAAAAATTACTTCATTTTGTTGAAGACCCGAAAAAAAAATATCATGCTAAAACCAACGCTACTATTAACATTAATCACTTCAGCATTACTATAAACAAAATGAAGGATGGGTTCACTGATATATTTGAGCAATTAAAAAGAAATGCAAGTACTCTGACGTTCATAGTCATAGTAGATTCTTTCAGCACAAAAACAAATTAGATCAACGTTGAGCTATTTGGAATTGATGCTGGTTTGCTTTAAATTAAATTGCTAGATTTAAAAACCAAACAGTTGTGGAGCGGTTAGTTCACAGATCTCAAGAGCTAGTTGCAGGTTCAGTTGCACGTTTAACTGTACAACTGGACAGCTAAAAAAATGCCTCGAGGCCCTACTATTTGCGCATGGAATAGTCTTGCAGGATGCTACAGTAAGGTGAAGAATTTGGCATTTGGAGTGCTGACGATCTTCGGGTCAACATATTCACGCGAGCAAGCGTTTTCTTGCATGAATATAATACAAAGTATCGAAGCCATCTAACAAATGAAAATCTAGTCATTTACTTTGATTACTGATTTTTTTTTTTATTCTAGCAGTTTTTGCCCTTATGACCCCTCCTTTAGACTGACTATGATCTATTGTCAACCTGTACTTAAGTAATGCTAGTTTTTTTTATTATCTGATGTTCTTTGCTGATAATGTGAACAAAACTATCCAGTCTGTAATTAGACATTGATATGTATACAAATGCAGCTTCGGCTTTGTCCGATATATTATAATCAACATTTATAGCCCGCTGTTTGAGCAACAGCTTCGTTACGTTATTTTTTTCTCACTAGTACTTTGGTATTGCTAGATTATTTACCCTTTACTTACATTTTGTTTTTATTTTTTTCAAAAGTTGGTTATTTTGATCTTTGGTGATGTGGTTAGTGATGATGTCACAGGGTACGGATATGACAATAATGATCTTTTGTTAACATTTTTCTCTTTATGGTACTTGAATTGTCATTATATAATGTAAATGTCTGGAACAATTAACAGGGTCCGTAGAAGCGTAATTAAAATACGTGTTCAATTTTATAGGATCCAACATTTACTTTTCACTTTTCGATAATTAAACGACATGTCAAGTTTGCATTTACTTATTTTGTTTTGGAAAGTCATCTCCTTCTATATTAAAAAAAAATTCACAAGGGAGGTAATATATTATTTTTGTTAGCCGCCTAAAGACAGAATAAAGGATCCGAGTCACTTTGGGACACAGATGCCAGTAGTAAAACAACTAAAATAAGTCCGCTGAATGTCGTGTTTATCTTGTCAGTGAGTCGTGTTTAGAAAATAAGTTGGGTAACATCCTCTAGCCCATTAATCTAGTTTCGTCCAATCTTTAGCCCTGTTGTCAAGGCTAAACGGTCGGGTAGTAGGGCATACTATGTGTAGTTAAATTTTGAAAAAAAAAGGCTCGGGTAAAAGCAGAAAGCATAATCACACTGTAAGTGTCGTTTAAAAAACAAATTTAACATGCAAGGGAAATAACTAAATCAAATAAATGAAATGAATTCGAAGAGAATTAGATCTTTTACTTACGTGTGAAATTTTTTGACATATTTTAATTTTTTGGACAACAGGTTATGTAAGAAAAACTAGTGACATATTTTAATTTTTTGGACAATAGTTTATGTAAGAAAAACTAGTGACATATTTTAGTTAATGAATCTATCTGGACGTTTGGACAGTTGTTATGTAAGAAAATTAGTAACATGTTTTAATTATATAATTTATTTTGACGTTTAAAAAAGCGACCTTTACTATCCTGTGTTAAAAATTTGTGTCAACCCAACAATTGAATTGGATTTTTTTCCTATTACAGTGGCTAAACATGCAAACAAATCCCTGTTATGTTCAAATCAGATCAAGAAACTTTACGACATTGAAATAATCTTTTAGTAAATATGTGACGTCGCTTTGAAAGCTAATTAAAGGAAACATTACGCGCATATTACTGGATTATGGAGCTGGTGTGATAGCAGAAACATAACACATAATCACCCAAATGAAAATACTCAAAGTTTTCAAAACATGGGAGGCAACATATAAAAAATGTCTAAAAATACAAACACAAAACAATGAAAGAAATTGAATAAACGAGCCGACCAGCTGAGTAACATTCACAACTATTTAGTTGTTTTATTTTCTACTTTTCAGTAATTTATAATTTGTCAATTGGACACATATTCTAATTTTTACATTAGCCAGATCTACGCATGCCCCTTTGTTATCGTTTTTCGTGATGTCTACTTCAACTATTCCGTAGATTTGAATGTCACCTGTGCCTGTGACAGATACAATTAGAGTGGTTTTAACCTGGGTATGTAAGAAAAGAGTAGCCCTGTCTGACTGTTCTTTTACATTACAGACAACATAGCACAATACATTTCGCAAGTGTTTAATTTCTCTTAAACTAAAATTATATTTTATTTATTTGTGTTAACTTGAAATATATGTATTGTATTGTTTATGTACACGCTGAATATATATTATATAAGCTGCTTATATGAACGACAGCCACCCATTTCCCTCAGTAAATTAATAGTTGCTTAATGACCCTTCGGCTCTCAAGTCAATCCATACTATAACTAAACTACGTTACACCAAAGTTATTTGCTTTTGTCCCTAATTTTAGGGATCCAGCAATATTTCTTTTCTTTTTTTTTTTGCATCAGACATGTAATTAACAGCGTGAGTTGTGTGTTCGCTTTAGTATTACAGTTTTCATCATCGGCTTGTGAAGACTGATACAGATTTACAATAGTAATATTTATTTCTTACTTGTAGCCCAGAGGCGTAGCGACCCTTCCCGGCGCCCGGGGACAAACTTTCGATTTGCACCCCTCCCTCGAGATTTTGATTTGCACCCCCCCCCCCTCAAACTTTCAATTTGCACCCCCCTCAACCTTTCAATTTATTTTTCCAACCTATTTTGGCGCCCCCTAAGCTCGGCGCCCGGGGACATATGTCCCCCCCCCCCCCGCCCCCCCTCGCTACGCTACTGTTGTAGCCTACTTTCACTCATTTAAGATGGTTTACTTATACATAGATCTAATAAAAAACGTCTGAAAAAAAAAAGAACCTTGAAAATGCAAATGTGTAATTAAATGATGATTCAAGGGATTTTTTTTCGCTCGGCGTGGTGGGTGAGGGGGAGGGGGACTGAGACTGGGTAGAATTAGAGTTTTTAAGTAGAGCTGAAATAAATTTGTAATTTAAGAGAATTAAAATGATGCAAATTGTGAGCAATCGGAAAAGTTATGTTATTACAGGGGTCGGCAACCTTTTGAAGCGGAAGAGCCAAAAGTTACAATTTTCAAAATTTCCCTGGTTTTAAAGAGCCACTAACATTTTTTTATTTCAAATATTTGATTTTTTTATTAAGATTATTAGTATTTGTTCAAGGAGCTGGAGAGCCGCATCTTGATATCAAAAGAGCCGCATGCGGCTCGCGAGCCGCAAGTTGCCGACCCCTGTGTTATTACAATTAGACACATCAAAGCAAACATTCTTCCCTTTCAAACATCTATACAGGGATCCAAAAAAATTTATTTTCATAAATAAAAAATGATATTTTAAATTACAGTACTTAAATAATAATTAATAAGATAAAGTTAAGGTGTTTATTTTAAAATTTTTATAAGATAGAAGTTGTATTTTCTTCAAATTTAAACTAGTACACATGTTTTTGATTAAAATATAATTAAATATGCTTAATAAGAAAGATTTTATTAATCAAAGTGTATATTTTATTGTATTTTTTTCGATAAGTATTTCTTTTATTTATATGGTATAGTTATAGCCCTTGCAGTTGAACATTTTGTTATACTACAAAAGGGTGCTATTTAATTCGGTCTTGGCCAGCGCATTTTCAAAAACAATTAGACTGTTTATAGTATGCCTTAGTGTCAATGACTGTTAGGCTAGCGGTGATCTGTTAGTTGTTACGTTTAGAGTACGACACTAGTAGTTATAGCAATTTAAAAATGATACTTAGTATTGTGTTAGTCACATCTAAACAATTCTAAAAGCGCCAAAGTACAAATACACTTTCTTTAATTGTGTTCCTTCATTTGGGGATCCAAAATTATTTTAAAATGAAGAAATTGTGGTGTAGTAATAAGCAGCTTTTGTAAACAGTTACGTGATGTTATGTAACATACGCGAACATGGCAGACATCACGCATATTAATTATATATACATGTTACTTTCTATATATATATATATATATATATATATATATATATATATAGACACCTGACAAGGATACCCCATTATATGTTCTCCAGGTAAGGCGCCAACTAAATAACCCCCGACTCATTCGTTCACAGAATTATTCCACATGTCTGACTTGATAGAGTTACCTGACAGAACGACAGCGACCGATTAGCTTCAGTAAAATAATGGTACCATATTGGCCCTTAACACATTAGCTAAATCCGTACTGCATCTACACCACATTAACCCAAAGTTTTATTTACTTCTGTCCCCTTTGGAAGGGATCCAGAAATAATGCAAAAATAATATGTAAAGTGAACTTCTGCATATTTTAACAATACTTAAATAACAATTCTTTAAAAAATGATATAGTGTTTAGTTTCTAAATGAAAATCAGATACAAGTTGTATTTTTTTAAATCGAAAAGAATTATACATTCTTATAACTACTTTATAAGTATTTACATTCAATTACTAAAACACTAATAGATACGGTGTTTTATGTTGTTGGTCGTTCGATTCATATTTGTTGTCGCTATTTCGCCAGTTAATTCCCTCGCATTTAGCAATAGATTTTTAACTACACCAATGAGATAATGCTGTACAACCTAATATATACATATGACTTCCCTATTGCCTAATGTTGTACTACCTAATCTATACAGTTAGCTTGACTAATCTATACAGATGATTATGTTTTAAACGTGGAACCATTTGATTACGTTACCTGCCCGTACATAATAAAATTTGAACAATAGGGTAATATATTAGGTTTAATACCAGTGCAATATAAAGATTGTTACTGGCTGTAACGACGCCATTGCTGTCCACTAATTGTTACACATTCCTCATCCTTTCTCACATCTTGTTCAGTGGTTCTAACTACGTTTTCATCTAGACCAGCAGTAGCATCTATTGTTTTAACTGATTAAATGCGCTCTATAAAACCCTCAACAAGAGGGGAAACAATCCAACCTATGTTTAATCCTACAACTTTCTAACGCTAACACAGTGGACACAGACGATACTTGAACAAAAACACATTAGTGGAAATAATATTTTCTGTAGGCCAACCAGAACAAGCCTTCGCCGTTTTGAAGGTTAACAAAGGGGACAGCAGGACATTGGATTGTTGATCAGTCGTCCACACTTACATACATTAACTATAGTTTAATTTCCCTTTTTCAAGGGAGCCAGAAATAAAGTCTTTAATTCCCAAAGATCCTGTAAAAATGAGCGAAGTGCAAAAATTATCATTAGTATTAAAAAAAAAATAATCTAGTGTTTGCAATTTATAATTGAACAAATTTTTATATTACTTATGTAAAAAAATTAAGAAAGTAATAAAAGTTTCATTAAAAATGTAAAAGATATAATGATTGTCTTCATTAGTTGTAAATGTTTATTGACTGCTGTATTAATTAGGTATGCATATATTTCTTACAAGCCATTGCTATAAGTTGTCTCCCTTGTCAGTTTTTTTTAAATTAAAATATTTCACATAGGGGAAGTAATGTATTTTGTCCAAGCCAAGTTAACTTGTACTTGCCGCTGCTTTAAAAAAAAAAGGGAAAAAAAAAAGATAGACATTTTCTAAATAGATTAAACATTGTCTTAAATAATCATTATTTCAAATGATGTTTAGACAGAATGCTTAGACGCTTTGTAAGTAAGCCATCAGTTTTTTCAAACCGATGGCAGTTAGGTGGACAAAATATTTGCATGTAAGTATTAGCTCATATACATGTTTCTATCAAGTTTTAGGGGATTTTTGGTAACCTCTCTCGTTATTTTTTTAGTGCTCTCCCATTTTCCGACTACATCTCCTCAGCTGTCGTCTTTTCATTCCTTGATCTTGTTCTCTCTTCAGTTCTACCCTCTTCTCTTTGTTCCCCGCTTTGTTCCTGTATATCGGGTGGCCAACTGTCCCAAACTAAAAACTCTCTGATTCTTCTCCCCTCTCGGTCTTTTTCTGTCCAACGCAAGTCCGGTATATAGTTCCCGTCTTTCAGCTGAATCTATTAAGAATTGTAACTACATTTATAAACATGCTTTGGTATAGTTTCTTTTAATACTTAATTTTAAAAAAAATCTGGATAAAACTATAATAGTGAATTCATTAGTTAATTAATCACTTTCCCTGGCAGAAAAAAAAAAAACATTCTTGTGGAGCTAGCTAAAAAAATGGAATGCATTGTTGTGCACATAAAATTTATATTATGTCAACAGACTTATTCAGTTTCTGGATAAATTTTCTATTTTTAGACAAGGCTTTGTTTGTGTTGTGTCTCTTGTTTCTAAGAATAGCCTGTATGCTCGTACAAGGGTAACTTTTCTTATTGTTTATTTCCAGTCTGGTAACACGAGGAGTGGTAAACTATAAAAACTTTTTTGTAGAAGTAGATAAACAAAGGGATTATACCTAATGGTTTATTTTTGTTAGCAGCACCAGGCCAAAGTCGTAGCGAGGGGAGGGGGGGGGGGGCGGGGTTTGTATATGTTCCCGGGCGCCGACCTTAGGGGGCGCCAAAATGGGTTGGAAAAACAAGTTAAAATCTTATTTTAGCAGCAGTTTTGCATTACAAATATAAAAAAATATATGGGGAGGGTGGGGGTGCAAAATAAAAGTTTGTCCCCGGGCGCCGGTAAGGGTGCAACGCCTCTGCACCAGACTAGCGGTTGTGGCGTCACTCGAAAAATTTTAGCGATTGGTTATTGCTACACAGTTCAACAGAAGTTAATTAAGGTTACCCTTACCTTTTAATTAATTGTAATATATTTGAAAGTTATTGTGAATGATTGTCCCTTTTGAATTTTTTTTTCCTCAGACATGTAAATGTACAGCGTCAGTTTGCCTTGCCATGTTCGCTTTAGTATTACAGTTTTCATCATCGGTTTGTGAGGACTGATACAGATTTACAACAGTAATGCTTCTTTCTTACATGTACCCTACTTAAATTAATTTAATATGGTTTGCTTATTAATAGATCTAATACAAAACGTTGAATTACAATCTTTTTTTCAAACCTGAAAATGCAAATGTGTAATTCAAAGGTGATTCAATGGATTTTTTTTTCATAGTCGTGGTGGGTTGAGGGGGTTTGGGCTTTTAAGTAGAGCTGAAATAAATGTTTTAATTATTATAAGCAGCTGGTATGTTATGTCGAATACACTGAGACACAACAGATCAAACATTCTTCCTTTTTAAACATCCGTATCTATTACAGTCCTCCCACAGCTTCCTTTTTATAAAGTATGATTTGTCCCTTTAAAAAGGGATAAAAAAATGTGTACAGATCAATGAATTTGAGCGAATATTGTTGAAAGATGCTATTGAAAAATATATAACCAATTCAAAATAATAATAGTAACGTTTTTATTATTGGAAATAAATTAAGAAAAAATTAATATCTATTTCAAAATAAATCAATTACCAATAATATTGATTAATACAAAATTGATGTGAATAATTTTTTGTGTAAAGTGAGTGACAATTGGTTTCTTTGTAATTTACTATTTTTTTACAAGTTTTTTTGTCAGCCGATAGTCTCCCCTGTAATAACAAACAAAATATTAAAGGTAGGTAAAATATTGAACCACGGCGCCTGCCTTATACCAATGTGTTTACATGTGTTTACATGTGTAACCGATGGTGTGTTGTTGTGATTGATTTACGATTCGTGGTTGTTTGTGTTTGTTTCTCGTTTCCATCCTGCCGAATACGTCAAATGTGACAGACGTGTGACGTACCTTGATAGGTTGCGTTGTACCCCTTCTTGCAGCACCTAGATGCGACAGAGGTGTCTAAAAACTCAACGCTAAAAATACCAGTTAGAATATAAACACCTTAGTTTTCATTAAAGAATTGTTATTTTAGTATTGTTAAAAGTCGCTTAACGTAAGGTTTCGTGTTTGTCGATTTTGCATTATTTCTGGATCCCTTACAATCAGGGACAAAATTAAATAAAAACTGTGTTCAGTATAGTTTAGTTACAGTGTGGACTTAGTTGGGAGCTAAAATGTCAATGGTCATTAAGCTCCCAATATTATATTCTTTAAGACATTTTTCTCTAGGGGGTATATATTATACTAAATCTCATGAGTCGTTGTTGTTCTGTCAGACGCCGCTATCTTAATTAGACATGTCGAACAGTTATGCGGTATAGAACTAACTCATTAATTCAGTATTGAAATAAATAAAAATATAGCAAATATGTTAGTGGTGTCGATGTAAATATTCTTAAAGACATTTTTCTATACATTTCCGTGGGTGGGAAGACAAGGGTTAAAATAAATTTCGAACCTCCACTGCTCCCCACCGGAAGACGCATAAACTTCAACCAAAATTGATTATTTCAAATGCATTGTCAATATAAGTACATCATTATATCCGGTTTCAATAGGGATGCAATTGTCAAGAAATAATAACTAATAATATATAAACAATAATTTACAAAACACTTTTATTTTTAACTTGGATTAATAGAATTAGGATGTTGTGGTGTTAGGGGATGTTATATTATTTCATATAAATACAATACAACGCTATACATCATAGATCCTTATTGTGTATTTTTAATTTGGAAAACAATTGTTCTGACTTTAACTGTTTTACTCTCTCTGACCATTTCGGTGGACTTCAAAGAGAGGTTAAGAACAATTATGAAAATATATGAATTGATAAAATAATTCTAAACATCATTTCAAAGACATATATTCTGTACAAAAAAAAAAAATTATTGTAAACGATATTTCCCAAACGGCTTTAATTTTTACAAATACAACTATATTTGTATTGGTTTCTCTATATTTTAAAAAGATGTATTCATAAATATAGTATAATTACATAGACTATTCATATTGAATAGTTAGCTTGTATTGTAACAATACAATACATATATTTAAAGCTAACAAAAATCAAGCAATTAAAACAGCTTTATTTCAAGTGGAACTTGCAAAAAATTATGATGTTATAGGTGTCTGTATCGTAATGTAAGGAAAGTTGTAAAGGTGTTACTGGTGTTGTAGGTATGTTTGCTCAGTAACCAAAGATCTGCTCAGTTGTACTCCGTCCCTGTCTAAACCTGTTTGTTCATCAACTCTAAACTTGTTTAGCTTGTGGCTTGGGTCTGTTAGGAATTTCTTTAGCAGGTTATTGTTGGGATGATTCCTAGGACTGATGGTACGGTAGTTTTGGCAGAGGTGTCTGTCTTGGTGGGTCCATTGATAACATAGACACGTGTGTAGTAGTTTACATTTTTAAATCATAAAGTGTATAGTACTGTACAGGCCAAAGTCAAATAACTTGTTTTATAAAATTGACTTATAGATTTCTACAATATTTTCTCTTGAATAGGAAACTGCAGCGGTCTGTGTGTAACCAGTTACTTGAGTTTAGTGTGTAGCCGCCAATCTAGGTTTTTATTTTTAAAAATCTATAGGACTAAAATGCCAATCTTCTAGAAGGATGTATGATTTTTTAATTGTTTCAGATCAACCTTTCAGGCTATGTGCGGCACCCGATTTAAGTGTATTGGGGGTCAGATGTCAAATTTCCGTTTTGACCTAATTATTAAAGTATATCCATTTCTGAATACAAAACCACATAACATATTGTTGGAAAATGCTTATTTTTATTTTAAATTAATTTTTTTGTGAGGCATGTATATGCATGTTTTGTCTAATTTTTCAAAAATACTACGAAAATTGCCAAAGTTTACTGCTATAAAACATACAGATAACTAAAAATAGCTACCGCGTGTTTAGTATCGCCGGAAAGCTCATTTTCTTGTCTATAACGACAAGGTAAATTTGTCAACCAATGAAAATATTCCATTTAATTTCGAATGTTCAACAACTGCTCAAATTAAATTGTAGATTCAAGAAGACACAGCCATGTTCGGTAGATATTTGATTTCGACTTTAAATTCTAACCTAAATTGTTGTTGAATATGATTAAAAAACAGTCTATATATATAAAGTTGAACTTTCCGCTAAAAAAATGAAAATAGAATAGAACTAGTTTATCCACATTTTATATATTAGATTATTTAAACTAAGCTGTGACTATTACAGTTCGTAACTTGTGTACAGTGTTTCTCATTAATAATTATCCAGGATACTCATTTTTTTTTTATTTTGTGAACGTATCAAACCTTTTTTTTTCATTTTTTTTCTACCTTTTTTTTATAGACATCCCGTTTACGTGATTAAAAAAATTCACACAATATTTTACGTTGAATATTTTCCGAGATCGGTCTCATACAATCAGTCGTGTTTGTAACACACGGTAACAAGTAGTTATTTTGTTATAGTTTAGTTATTCATTACCCCCCCCCCCCCCCCCCCCGCCCATCCACATTATAACCACTAATAGCATCGAGCAGAAAACAATTGTTATTATACCGAACTAAAACTCTACTAACCTGGTATTAGGAAGTTACTAGACTGAGACCACGTGACCACACCCCTATGTGACAACAGACATAACATAACACGAGGGATGAACATGAGCAATACAGACAGGTAACATATAACACGAGGGTTGAACATGAACAATACGGACAGGTAACATATAACACGAGGGTTGAACATGAACAATACGGACAGGTAACATATAACACGAGGGTTGAACATGAACAATACGGACAGGTAACATCGTATAATGAACATTTATCCATTCATACTATTCACTACAAGAATACATTGATCCACAAACTCAAGAAAACAGTAGCATCTAATTACTCCAGATTATCCTACAATACTCGCACTATATAATATGGACTGACTGCTAGCATAAATATTGGAATGCAGTGATAAGTTGATATTTAACGTTATTTATTTCAAATTAAAAATGAAATTTTGTTACCTAATCCTTATGAAATACCAAAATATTGGTATATAATATTAGTGTCTCTTTAAAAACTGGGAAATTTTGTAAATTGTAACTCTAAGTCTCTAAGTATGAAAAGCTAGCCGACCGCTATGATAAGATCAGTGCAGATTCGTCCCTTTTGATAGTTTTTTTTTTTAAATAATTTTATTTTTCATAAAACACAATACAACATATTTATAGTAACATTGTTTACATAAATGTGGAATGAATAAGTACAGATGTTAATTATATACAGGAAGAAGGTGGAAATACAACAGTTTTACAGTACGCTGATTTGCGTTTCTTTGAGGGAAAAAAATAAAATTAGTTATTTACAAGAAGTGAAAAAAAAAGAAATACAATTTATTTACAGTGACTTCTTTAACTTTTCTTTTAGTAAATAAATAAATTAATCATATGTGTGGAAGAAAAAAAAATTTAAAAAATAAAAAGTAGTACATATATAAAGCTCTGGTGTATGTAGTTAGGTGGACTCGGGGTCGTTATACTTATTTGCACCCAGATTTGAACTTGGGACTTACAGGTTAGCAGTCCAGTTCTCTACCACTGGACCACTCTTTCTCCATACTACGGAGGTGAGAAAAGAATAATTGTCGTAGGGACAGTTGTCTAGCGGGGTAAAGATTTGAAGAGGGGTGGGTGCGTTAGGCGTGATTTTCCATATGGGATGGGTGGATGGAGGGGGGGGGGGGGAGGTCATGAACTATTGCCTGTGTAAGTGAACAAAGCTTTTAATGTCAGCGGCTGAGAAGGGGCAGGTAGGAATGTGTGTTCTAGTCACGTGCTGGGGTGTGTAGTTACAGTGGGAGTTTCTTTTTAAAGGTCAACATTTTTTTTCCAATGTTCTCGTCCCTTTTGATAGGGATCCAGAAATAAACAATCAAAAGCAATCGATCCATGGCGTAAAGCATACTTTAACACTACTTAAATAATGATTCTTAAAATAAAACCAATGTGTCTCTATTCTAAGTGAAAATTTGTTTCAAGTTGTATTTTATTTTAATCTATTAATAGTACACAATCGTTTGCCTTATTGTATAATTGCAGCCATTTTCTAAGTAACACAGTCATAAAAATGGTGTATTTTATTATGAGTTATTCGATTCGTATTTGTTTGAGCTATTTTTTAAAGTTATTTCCCTTGTATTGCAAAATTGCAAAATTGTGTCCCTTCTGTAAGGAATATAGAATTAATTTTAAATAAAGGGATTTTCGTTAAGTTATGCATCGTTTTTTCTTACTTAAAGAGCATTTAACATTTAAAAAAAAATAAGTAAATGTTTATTCTGAGTGAAAACGATATATAAGATAAAGGTTGAAAAACTCGATATTACTGTAGGACATTGTGATTTATATACATATTTTTTTTTAATGTTTTACTTGTTTTCAATTTTTGTTTTATTTTGAAAGTTGTCTGAATTAATTCGCTTGAACTTTATAAAATTGTGTATACAAAAGAAGTAAAGCATTATGCTAGTCAAAAACAAAGTGCTAACACATTAGATAATACTCTTTATCGGGCAGCAGTAGTAAATTTATTTTAAAAGTAATTTCGCTAGTTTTTAAAGCACATATCGTACTTGAAAACATGTTGTTTATTATCGTAGTAATATTCTGCGAAAACACGACAGTAGCTTATTGTCGTTTAGGGAAAGTTTTAGGTGTACACGAATACAATCATGGTTTCTAGAGACACAAGCCATCGGTACCCGTTACACGTCAATTATAGGCCTATATATTTTTGTGTTATACTTGTTTGAGAAACATTATTTTAAAAATATTTATTTGTAAAAATGTATTGTACTAAATCAGTGGTTCCCAAACTTTATTGAGTGGCGAATCTCTTTTATAAAAAGTAAGTGACCTGTGACCCTATAGAATTAACAAGTGCAAATTATTGAGGACATTGATCAGCACTAAAATACGTTTTTCTAGTAGACTTTCAATATTATTTATTCTTGATAACTGTTTTAATGCGATGGGTGAAATTGAATGCTATTTACTAGCCTCAACATTCGCGGTTGAGTTTTTGTTAACGCCAACCTTATGTCATTCTCAGCACTTAATTTATTTCTTTGTTTTGTTTTTAATTGGAGAAGACACATAAAGGATCTAAAACTCAAAAGGTAATCGATTTCACGTTTGGGTATGAACGGTGAATACTACAGCACAATTGTTTGAACACTTTATTATTTAACACGATACGTGATGCGGAATCGTTCCGCAAATTTAAGAATTCTTCTTGTAATTCTTCGGGAATGCTGGATACATCATTGCAAGCAGAGAAAGGGTAACGTGTCAATGTATATTCTTCTTCTTTCAGCTCAGGGAAAATAACGCCGCATTCCATTTTCAAGGGATTCAAGATGCCCAGAATCATCTCTCAAATTTTATTTATCACACAATCAGATTCATCTACCACACTTCAGAGTTTCTCAAGCATGGCAATATATCCAACCTGCACCAATGTTGCAGCTTTGATAAAGATGCTAAGGGATTATCATAAAAAGAGATAACATTCGTTCACTTTTCCTGAAGCTTCATGTCAAGCTTATGTTGACGTTCGTATATATCTTCTAGGTATGAAACTCTCTCCAACCACTCTTTGTCGTTAAAGTATATCAAAAGGTTTTGTTTCCCTTGCACTTCCAAGAACATCTTGATTTCATCTTTCAATTCAAAAAACGCGATTCACATTTCCTATTGACAGCCATCGTACTGTAATGTAGAACCTCGTGATCTTTATTCATGTCTTCGCACAGTTCTTGACACTCAGTCTAAACATCATTTGCTCAGTTGAAATAATGAATATTTAAGACAATGTTTAATCTGTTTAGAAACAATTCATCTTTCTTTTCTTTCTTTGTTTTTTTTAAAGCAGCGGCAAGTGCAAGTAAACTTGACTTGGACAAAATGCATTACTTCCCCTATGATAATATTTTAATTTTAAAAATCTTACAAGGGAGACTATTTAAAGCAATGTCTTGACAGAAATATATGCATATCTAATTAATATATCAGTCAATATCAATTTACATTTAGTGTAAAAAATTATTGAGCCTTTAATTTTATTATGAAATTTCTATTACTTTCTTTTTAAATTTTACAAATGTAATAAAATAATTGTGACATTATAAATTACAAACACTAGATAATTTTTTTTTAAAAATACTAATAATTAATTTTGCACTTTGTTATACGTTAAAATCTCTTTATAACTGTAAACTAATTTTGGCTCCCTTGTATAAAGGGAAAATAAAACTATAGTATATATATATATATATATATATATATATATATATATATATATATATATATATATATATATATGTGTGTGTGTGTGTACATATATATATATATATATATATATATATATATATATATATATATATATATATATATATATATATATATATATATACGGCAACTCTAGGCTATGCCAAAGAGAAGGAAATGAACACCCTGTTGTAAGGACTAGTTGCAATGACTTCAACTTATTTAACTCTTTTTGTATTATTGTATTTATTTTGCCAACTTATGATTATTATATTTATGTCTGTATTTATGATAGAACAAAAACTTATTTGATAAATTGTATTAGACCATTAAATATGTATTACTGTAAACTCTTATGACAAATAAAAGGCAATTTAAACCCTTTTGCAATGGCTAATAGAACCTTCCTAACTCCTTATCTCCCTTTCCTCATTTCGTGTTGGACGTGTAACCTTTCCCTTTTACAATATAATACATCCACGTATCAAACACCCCCATCACCACACTGATATAAATAATCGCTTACACAGCTACCATTATGGAGGGAAAAAAAAACATTGTGAACAATAGAAGGGAAATAACTGCTTAAATATGCAACAGTCCCATCATTTCATCGGTTTTAGCCCCTTATCAAACGAACATCTAAAATTTCGAATCACTTTCTGTCAACAAAAAGGTACAAACCTGGAAAAAGATCGACCCCTGCTCCAACCTACTTTAACTAGATTTCTGGTCTGATGGTTACTAACATTTTACTTATAATATTAACAAAACATATTTCAACAAATTGTATTCAACTGACAAATTATGCATTACTGAAATCCTTTTTACAAAGAGGAAAATATACCCCGTTGTATCTAGCTTTATAGACTGCAATCTTTATAAATATACAATGTATTCACTCTTTTACTCCTTTCATGATCTTGATAATTAATCCTCTTTTATTATTATAACTTAATTTTTTGCGCTACACATTAGATCAGATATTGTTAAACTAGTTTCTTTTCCTTGTTTGTAAATAGAATGCTAGTGGGTAAACATGTGGTTTATCTGTCTATGCTGTGGTGGCCATAGGTGCAACTAAGAGACGGCGTGTTTGATTGGGGATTGTGACAGGCTCGCTCATAGAGTACCTTGAGTGCAGCACTCACAGAGAACAGTGTCAGTAGATCGTGAGATACGGAGTGATACAGTGTTTCTTCCAGACTTTTTTCTCCGGGTGGGGGGGGGGACACTTGAAATTTTCGGGGGGGGGGGAGTGGGGGGTGGGGCGGTAGACTTTCTTCGGGGTGGGGGCGGTAAAAAATGTTGCCCCCCCCCCCCCCCCCCCCCCCCGAAGAGATGCCTGGAAGAAACTCTGGATACAGTGTGTGGGCTTCTGACATTGGCGGTCTTTTAAATAGTGTTTTAAGAGGTTCAAATCGAAAGTTTGAGGGGGGGGGTGCAAATTGAGAGTTTGATGGGGGGGGGGGGTGCAAATCGAAAATTTAAAGTTTGTACCCGGGAAGGGTCGCTACGCCTTTGGGGGGGGGGGGGGGTGACACCGTTAAGGGCCGCATCGGGTTAGACCCGACCTCGCTACGCCACTGCATTTTATAAACGTAGTAAAATTTCTTAAAAAGATTCAGGGGCGAAACTATCTGAGCCGTTGGAACACCGGGAAAAATCCTATTGGGCCGCCATGAAATAATCCCGTTGGGTCGCCAGGATAAGTGTTGTGTAAAGCGCATAATATAACGCCGATTTTAGCCGGAAAAAGATATGCATGCGCAATGGAGAGAAACCACCGCCTTCTTTCACGGCGATGTTTTCGATGGTACTGACCATGCGTGTGTTTACAAACAAACGGCAGAACCCTAACCCTGTCTCTAACCCTAACCCGAACCCTCGCGCGGCTATTAAGGCCACTGCGCATGCGCAGACCAATTGTGTTTCGTATCTTCTGCCGAAAAATCTTTTTCCGAGTAGTCACTTCGTATTAATTAATTAATTGTATTCACTCCACTTTTATCAATATTTATCCGTTTTTTTCTATCAGTCTACCATTAAAATGTAATAGATCGTTTGATATTGAGCTCTTTATTGTGTTTTAATAATGTACAATATTTTATGTTCTTTCGTTGATTAACTGGCGATTGCGAAAGAAAAGAAAGTTCGCCATTTATGAAAAAAATTATAAAAATAGGCCTATATAATAGAACCTAATTTATTAGCGAGAGTATGTGATTAATGAGCAACACCTAAATATCAGATACGTAGGAGAAAAAAAACGAACCAACATACAGCCCCCAGTGAGGATTGAACTCACGACCCCTGGTTTACAAGACCAGTGCTCTAGCCACTGAGCTATGGAGGCTTATATTTAGTCTGTTATCGGTATTCTTAAATTTCGTTTCTACACTAATATCGTATACAAAAATTGTTCATTTGATTTAGTTGAAAATTTGCCAAATTAAAATGCAGATTTAAAACCTGAACTTTAATCGAATTCGCTGTTGAATAATTAAGGTAAAATTTAAGGATAATCCTCTATAATGCTTTTTTTTTAACTCAGATTTTGTTTTATGTAGATGTTATATGATAAAGTAAAACTAAAACCTTAACACTCCCCACATACGTGTAGTATGAGCTATGTGTTAAGTACACAGAAACAGCTGGTTGTCATTGATTCATCCGCTAATCTCATTCAAACAATTTTATCGTTTGAATAAACTTGTAACTAGAATAGTAAAAAAAAATGTCAGTACTAGTTTGGTTTACTTTTGGATTGTTTTTTTTTTAAAATAGTTTTTTCACCAAGTTATTTTTAGTTATTTAATATCCTTAAAAAATCTGAATATAGTTATGTTTTAATAATTTCGCTTTTGATTTGTTTAATTATTTATATTTAGTGAGTTAAATAACAAATGATTTAAGCAAAAATAAGACTAAATTTTACTAGTAGCCTACTAGTTACAACACGAATGTAGGATTTTATTCTTGAATCTTTAACGAACAGCACATTTACTTTTGTTAAAAGGGCAACACAAAACGCTGTAACAATTTTCAAATAAAAGGGAAATAACCAAAGAAAATATAAAGATTTTGTTTAAAATCTGTTATTTCAGCAGATTCGATAACAGCGCTACAGTTTATAGAGCTTTAATTGCTTTAAAAAGTTTGTGTGGTGGACATATATCTAACATAATGTCTACAATTTATCAATTATGTTTTTAATTAAATTAAAAAAAAGCTAATAGTATTTTATCAACTCCTTAAAATAAACATGTAAATCTTCTATTTAAAGTAAAATGTAGCGTTTCTCACTTACTATTTTCAAGAATGTTTAGTACCTAAATTTACTAGATCATTTTATTACTTTCTCGTATATACGAAGTATAAAGTATTGTAATCGTGCACAAAAATCACTTGAAATTTTAACAATTTTCACCGTATTACACCTCAGTCCTTCATCACATCCGAAGGTTAGAGGACTTATTTTAATCGGGCAAAAATTATCAATCCAGATTTATCAAAACTAAGAGGTTTTATGCGTAATCCTGTCTGAAAAACTGGGCTTTGCAATTCTGTCCGTATGTCTGTGTGTCTGTGTGTGTGTGTGTGTGTGTCCGTGTGTAAACACGATAACTTGAGTACCGTTACAGCTAGGTTGATGAAATTTCATATGTAAGTATTTTATCAAAATCGTAGATCCGTATCAACTTTTGAGCGATTTCCGATAACCGGAAAAGGAACTTTTTCTACTTTGAATTTTTCAAAAGCCTATAACTTGAGTACTATTTCAAATAGATAAATGAAATTTCACATGCAAGTATAAGATCTAATTCTCTACCTTCTGTTAAATTTTGAGTAACTTCCGTTGACCGAAAGTAGTAATTTACGCCACTTCCGATTTCTCAAAAAACTAATGTAAATTTTTAAAGTACTAATAATATTGCGCACTATTATGCACTTTTTTTATTTGGCGTTCACTTGGTGTGCAATCTTTTGTCTACGAGATTTTATTCTATTTTTAAAACTTTAAGTATTTAAAATGGATTAAAAATCATGTCTATAGCCCGAGTTCCCATTCCCTGTTGTTTTATATAAGAATATTCGAGAAAGTTTAGGGGAGATCACTCCCGGTTTCTTTTTCTTTCGCTTTGAGAGTTGGAATACCTTTTCTTACCCCAGCATTATTGCCCCCCCCCCCCCCCCCAACTCACTTGCTAAGTTAAAGACTATCACATTCGGTCTCCAATTGTTGTAATTACAATCATAGGCGTCGCGAGGGAGGAGGGGGGGGGGGGTGGGGGGGGGGGGCAGGGGCGCGGACCGCACCGGGTGACACCATTTAGGGGAGCGGGGTGACACCAAAGCAAAAAATAGCAAAATATATACAGAAAAATGATAACTCCATTTAATTAAGTGATTATTTAGAGTGAGTTAAATAGTCTTTTAAGAGCAAAGTTGACAAAGCCCGACAAGGGTAGAGAGGGTGGGGGGGGGGGGATGACACCATGACGTAAACGTAATGAAAACATGCTACATATAGATAAAAATCGTTAGTATTATCTGAGCACAGTTTAAAGCAATCGCCTCAGGAGTGGGGAGGGGGTGAGTGGGGGGAAGTTACATTAACTCAACGTTGCAAAATATGCCTGAGGTAAACGGTTTTGTTGAGAATCGTAATAACTTGTGTGTTAATCCATGTATTGGGGGGGGGGGGGGGTAAAAATTAAATACATCCAGAGAAAAAATATTTGTGAATGCATATAGGGGCCTACACATGCGTATACCCATACTTATAAAAGTATATGGAATATATATATATATATATATATATATATATATATATATATATATATATATATATATATATAGCAAAGTGGTCGGGTGCCCGGAAGGGTACTCCCCGGCACCGCATGCGCTTCAAATTTGGCAGCCTTGGGGCAATAGAACACGGGGGCCGGTGCCGGAGTGCCGCAAAGTCCACGAAGAGAGTGTCAAAACTGACCTCGACTGACCGGCGCCTTATATGAGCTATATTACGAAAAAAAATTGCCACGAGTGCTAAAAAATGACCGCGAGTGAAATTCTCTTTACATGAGCTATATCTGATTACAAAATACATAAGCGAGGGGGGTCTGTGTAGGAGAGAGGGGAAGGGGGGGGTGGAATAGCAAAGACTCTATATAAGGAGAGTAAAGCCCACACATAAGCCCACACATAAGCCCACACATAAGCCCACACATAATCCCACACATAAGCCCACACATAAGCCCACACATAAGCCCACACATAAGCCCACACATAAGCCCACACATAAGCCCACACATAAGCCAACACATAAGCCCACACATAAGCCCATGCATAAGCCCACACATAATCCCACACATAAGCCCACACATAAGCCCACACATAAGCCCACACATAATCCCACACATAAGCCCACACATAATCCCACACATAAGCCCACACATAAGCCCACACATAATCCCACACATAAGCCCACACATAATCCCACACATAAGCCCACACATAAGCCCACACATAAGCCCACACATAAGTCCACACATAAGCCCACACATAAGCCCACACATAAGCCCATGCAAAAGCCCACGCATAAGCCCACACATAAGCCCACACATAAGCCCACACATAAGCCCAAACATAAGCCCACACATAAGCCCACACATAAGCCCACACATAAGCCCACACCTAAGCCCTCACATAAGTGGAGGGTGAGTTAGTGGGTAAGGGGGAGGGGTGCTAACCGCATATGAAACAGTTAGGAGTCGGTACCTCCAAAAAGTTAGTAACCACTGTCCCAAACTGTTGTTTTTTTTATCTATAACAAGATGGATAAAACAATCATTGGAAGGGTTGCTTTCGGCTATTTTTCTGAATTCTTTCCACCCAGCGGTCTGCTCTAACTTGGTCCCCCGCCCCCAGAGTTCCTTCCAGGCAGAGGCGTAGTGAGGGGGGACGGGGGGTTGCGGAATGCACCGGGTGATGCCATTTAGGGGGGGGGGGGGGTGACACCAAGGCAAAACATAGTAAAATATATAAAGAAAAACTTGCGGGGGGGGGGGGGGGGGGGAGAGGTGCACATCGAAAGTTTGAGGGGGGGGGTGCAAATCGAAAGTTTGAGGGGAGGGGTGCAAATCGAAAGTTTGAGGGGAGGGGTGCAAATCGAAAGTTTGAGGGGAGGGGGGTGCAAATCGAAAATTTGAAAGTTTGTCCCCGGGAATGGGTCGCTATGCCTCTGGGGGGTGACACCATTAAGTGCCGCACCGGGTGACACCCGTCATCGCTACGCCACTGCTTCCAGGCATCTCTTCGCCCGCCCCCCCCCCCCCTCAAAGAAAGCCTATTCCTTACGCCTACGCAATGGAATTTACATAGTAAACATATACTTTTACTAGTGTCCGCCCCCCCCCCCCCCGGAAAATGTTGACAGCCTCCGCCCCCCCCCCCCCCCCACACGAAAATATCAAGTGCCCCCTCTCCCCCGGAGAAAAAAAAGTCTGGAAGAAACACTGCCCGACCCCTTGCTGTCTACCATACCATACGTGAATACCCCACACCACAAAGAT
This sequence comes from Physella acuta, assembly GCF_028476545.2. NCBI lineage: Eukaryota > Metazoa > Mollusca > Gastropoda > Physidae > Physella > Physella acuta. The sequence continues at coordinate 842,206 of NW_026732040.1, forward strand.
AAATAAAAAAAAACCAGAAATCAAGATCAGATAACTCAGCACCAGCCAGCACATAAAACCTTGACATACCTGACCAGATAGGGGAGGCGCTCGTGTTTGAAACACGAAACCGCGGGGTGTGGGGTTTTAAACTGCGCAATGATCGCCCCTGTTAATAGTGTTTCCGGTTTCAACCGGAAGTTGTACAAAACAGAGTTATCGTTGCTGCGCCGAATGACTGAATTCAGCTCAAGTTTCGAACACATTTTCAGATGTAACTTAGGGGCTGTTAATTGAGTGGTCATTCGATGAGTCAACAACGTATCGGGTTGTCATTTAATTTGTAAACAAGGCACCGGGTTGTCATTCAGTTTGTAAACAATGTATCGGGTTGTTATTCTATTTATAAACAATGTATCGGGTTGTCATGCAGTTTGTAAACAATATATCGGGTTGCCATTCAGTCTGTAAACAAAGTATCGGGTTGTCATTCAGTTTGTAAACAAAGTATCGGGTTGTCATTCAGTTTGTAAACAAAGTATCGGGTTGTCATTCAGTTTGTAAACAAAGTATCGGGTTGTCATTCAGTTTGTAAACAAGGCACCGGGTTGTCATTCAGTTTGTAAACAATGTATCGGGTTGTTATTCTATTTATAAACAATGTATCGGGTTGTCATTTAGTTTGTAAACAATATATCGGGTTGCCATTCAGTCTGTAAACAAAGTATCGGGTCGTCATTCAGTTTGTAAACAAAGTATCGGGTTGTCATTCAGTTTGTAAACAAAGTATCGGGTTGTCATTCAGTTTGTAAACAAAGTATCGGGTTGTCATTCAGTTTGTAAACAAGGTATCGGGTTGTCATTCAGTTTGTAAACAATGTATCGGGTTGTCATTCATTTTGTAAACAAAATATCGGGTTTATATTCTATTTATAAACAAAGCATCGGGTTGTCATTCAGTTTGTAAACAATGTATCGGGTTGTCATTCAGTTTGTAAACAAAGTATCGGGTTGTCATTCCATTGCAAAACTAGAATTCGGGTTGTCAGGCAATGGGAAAACAAAATATCGAGTTAGCCCTCTGTCGTAAGGCCACGACATCCAAGGAGGTGCGCGCCTATATAGACAAAAATAGACTTGTACTGCATAATAAGATAATATTTGAATTTTTTAAAACAACCTTTTTGTCCGCAGATGCACATGTTAAAATAACGATTGCCGGCATCGAAATTTGAAAAAAAAATTCGCTTGGATGTAAAAGTTTGAACACGGGCGGTTCGCTTTTTTTAAACCGTAAATTAAAACTTTTTTTTTATAAATGAGCCGAGATCTTACTAAATAACGCCGAGTACTCATTATAGCTGACTTTACTCTAACAACGCGCTCAACCAGATCCGAGATCCCAGAACTAAACTTACCGCATGTGTAACTTGCTGTAAAGGTACAGGTATGACCCAGTGTTGTGCTTAAACTATAACTCACAATACACCTGACCTTGAACTCTTGCTGCGGTCTGTCCTGTTCAACGACCGCTCTTAAAGTTTTACTGCTGGAACCGGTCTGATGGCTGGGGCGACGCGTGTTACTACAGACAAACAAAATGCGAACCCAGGAACATATCATCTAGTTCAGTTATGGTAACGGTCCGACTATCATAGGTGAAATGGGAATCGTGGAGCGTAGCACTTGGTCATGGAAAGGTGTGGTGTGATGAGTAAGGTGGACTTTGGCACCTGGTCATGGAACACGCTTACATGCTAGTATATAAGTTGGACATATAATGTAAATTTTAAAAATTATAAACATTTATCACAGCACTTAGCAATCTTGGGCAGATGAAGTAGAATTCACATGTAGGAGATGTATGAAGGGGTGTATGGTCATCACTTTACTTTCCTTAACATGAGTTTGGTACACATCATGGTTGAGTGGACTCGGTGACGTTCTACTGACTTAGACCCGAATACAATCTCGATACTCTCAGGTTAGCAGTCTAGCTCTCTAATGCTAGGCCTCCCCGTCGCATATACACGTGTCTAAGCACTACTTTTGTTTTGATTAACATTAAAATATGAATACAATTAAAAATTTAAAAAAAAAAGTTAAACACATTCGTCTTTCTTACCAATGCATTTAAGTACAATATAATTATGTCGCCAAAAGTGTTAGGCTGAAAAATTGTATTATGTACTTTTACACCTTAAAGAGATCGATCAGGTGACCCTTCAAAATAGCGCACGACAAAATAGCGCCGACATAAGAACTCCGACATAAGAGCGCAGGAATAATTATGTTATAATGTAAACACGTTTTTTTTTATCGCTTAATGTTTTATTTAAGTATTACGTAAAATATTACAGAAATCTAAATTTTACACCGAAAACAATTACATGACTTAATATTATTTTTGGTTGCTTCTTGAAAGCACTAGAGTAGTTTACTTTAATTCTAAAAGAATAAGACAATATGCTAAACACAAATAATTGATTTTACTTGTCCACGATAATGGACTGAAAATAAGGTTTTTATTTTTTAGGCGGGTAGAATTCGTGTTAAGGTTTGGTTTATGAATATGATCCGTGTTGACATTAGAAATTGTTAGTATACTTTTTAAAAATGTTATTCATATTTTAAAGACAAAACAATCAAAACAAAAATATGTGCTTAGGCATATGTTTACAGGACGGGGGGACCTAGCGGTAGAGAGCTAGACTGCTAACCTGAAAGTATCGATAACGAATCCATGTCCAAGTTGTAGAACGTCCTTTAGCCCACACAGCTATGACGTGTACCGAACTCATGTTATGTAACTTAAGTGCTGACCACACCTTCCCTTCATATGCATGAAACATATGAGCTCTACTTTATCTGCCCATGATTACGAGGTGTAAAGAGGATTATTTCCTTTTTTTTTACTTTATACATCCAACTTAAATACACACATGTAGAGAAGTTTTTCTAAATTATGTTTACTAAATTTAACTAAGTGGGCTAATTTACAATATATTTTACTTTAAGAAAATTAATTTGCATCTGGATATTTATAGATCTTAGTTTGTCAACATTACATTAGAAAAATGTGGGAAGAGTAGGCCTATATTATACTTTATTTTTATATTTTTCAAAAGGGCGAATAACTAATTTTTTTTTAAATCGCACAAATACGATTCGATACGTAGACAACACAATACGTTGTGTTGTTTTATTTATATTTTACCATTCTAATTTCATAAGTTAATAGAAATCACAAAATCACAAAATCTTGAGTGGGATTCTTTAGATGAGTCAGTGCTAAATGAGGTGTCCATAGCCTAGCGTCAGAATTCCTAAGTCGTGGACAAATACCTACACAACAGGTGGTAAGACACCTCTGTCGCATCTAGGTGCTGCGAGAAGGGGTACAACACAACCTATCAAGGTACGTCACACGTCTGTCACAATTGGCGTCGTCGGCAGGATGGAAACGAGAAACACACACAAACAACCAAGAATCATAAAACAATCCCACCCTCGGTTACACATGTAAACACATTGGTATAAAGCAGGCGCCAGGATACAATCTATCTATCTATATATATAATTCTCTTCTGGGATCAGTTAGAAAACAAGCTCCAAGCGCGCCTTTGCAGTCCCCTCTCTTCCTCTCTATCACTATCACCCCCACCCCACCCCCTCATGATCTGGTGAGCGGTGTTCACTCTGAATGTTTACAAATCGTAGAGCTGGGTTTGTTGACGGCTATTAGGGGCAGATAATTTAGTTTGAAACGATTTTAAAATTACAGGAGGTAACTAAGAGAAGGCTGCATTCACGGGGGGGGGGGGGGGGGGGGGGGGTAGGGTAGGGGTTTGGGGGGGGGGGGGGGGGGGGGGGTTAGTGTTTTAAAGCAAATATTTTCAGTGGCAGCATTGGTACTGTCGAATTCACAAATTATGAATTACTGAAAAGTAGAAAATAAAACAACTAAATAGCGGCGTAAGATACGCCTCGGGTCGGCTCGTATTATATATTTCTGCTAAAAATTATAGCGCTTCTGAAATCACTACCCTTCAAGCTGATACTAAAAATAGTTATCATAATTGATCAATTTTAAAAAATACATAGAAAAGTTAGTTGTTTATACAAGCGATACATTTTCATTGAAATAGGCATTTACATTAAAATATGCATTTTCAACGAAATGTGCAAATGCACGTTGGAATAGAAAGAATTGTTATAGCCTACTTCAGATATTTAGACAAGTGTTGTCGTTATGTATCATATTGGGTGCAAAATAATAGAATTGAGTTTACCCTTAACACTAGAATGCGTAATCAATGTAGAAAGGGTCGATTTTTACTTTTTACTCAAATATTATATAAAAGGCTAAGGTTTTAACTTTTAATTTAAATTTAATTAACAATTGACATTTATTATATATTTTTATTTAACCAATTTTATTGAATTATAATTGTAACTTGCAATTATTTTCTTTTTAAATTAACATTTTATTATGTATTTTATTTTATTTATTTTTTATTTAACCACATTTAAGAACAAATTAAAATGTTGTCTCCCTTGCGTATGTGTCATTTGAAAGAATGTTAGGAAGGGGTCTAGTATTCAATATTTTACCTCCCTTTAATATTTTGTTTGTTATTACAGGGAAGACTAACTGCTTACAATTTGCTACTTTTACAAAAAAAAATAAGTAAATTACAAAGTATACAAATTGTCGCTCTTGTCATACAATAAATTATTTATATCAATCTTAGTATAATCAATATTATGGTAATTGATTTATTTTGAAATAGATATTAATTTTATCTTAATTTAGTTCCGATGTTTAAAACTTTACTATTACTTTTTTAAAATTTGTTATATATTTTTCAACAGCTTGATAAATTATTTTAATTCAGTTTGGACTAACTATAACATTTTTTATAATTTTTAAAAGGAAGCTTTGAGAGGACTGCTCCATGCACAAATATTAATAATTATTTTATTTTATTTTGAAACTCATAAAATTATTGGTCTGCAACACTCGGTAATGAACCAGATAATAATAAATTTAAACAATAAACACTCGCTATTCTATTAGAACTAGCCATCGGTACCCGTTTCACGTGAATTATAGGCCTATATATTTTAAAATGTACTTGTTTAAGAAAATAATTTATAAATAGTTATTGGTCAAAACGCAATGTGCTTTACTACACGCTGAACGATTTTAGTGACAAAGCAAAGAAATAACTAATTAGCTAAAAATCCGACACATTTAACATAGTCATAACACAGGAACACACTGATTAAGTCGCGCTATCGACGAGGTGCCGGCTGCTGCGCCTGTAGCATGTGCAGTTTTGCCGCTGAATATAGTAGTACCGCTTACCCACTATGTAGGAGTCCGGATTAAAGGATGCCAAGAGCTAACACATCCGTTCTGGAACAATGGGCGCCAAACCGTGTATCCCAGGCACTGCCCATCAGAATTTTTTTTTCAGAAACCTCTCCTGGAGTGTTCTCATCAACTTCACAAAGTTTCATGACGATCGGATTAAAAGTGTCAATCCGCAATCAACTTTAATTGTCATAAAACGAACTGCTCCCTGTCGGGGCGCCACCCCAGCGAATTTGATTATCTGTTTTACAGATCACTCGCAAGAAGTATTCTCAACAAGTTTCTAATATATATATATATATATATATACATATATATATATATATATATATATATATATATATATATATATATATATATATATATATATATATATATATATATATATATATACCTATACCTTATCCTATTCAAAGATCGTAATAGTAATATTGAAATTAAAATGTTAGTGGCTCTTTAAAAGGTGGGGAATTTTGTAAATTGTGACTTTTGGCTCTTCTGTCTCAAAAGGTTGCCGACCCCTGCTATAGATACAAATGTTTATAAAAACAGAATGTTTGATCTGTTGTGTCTAATTGTACTTGACATAACATACCAGCTGCTTATAATAATTAAAAAATTTATTTCAGCTCAACTTAAAAGCTCAAATCCCCTCAACCCAAAACGACTATGAAAAAAAATCCATTGAATCACCTTTGAATTACACATTTGCATTTTCAGGTTTAAAAATAAGATTGTACTTAGACGTTTTGTATTAGTTTTTTTTTATAAGCAAACCATCTTAAATGAATTTAAGTAGGCTACATGTAAGAAAGAAGCATTACTATAGTTAATCTGTATCAGTCCTCACAAAACGATGATGAAAACTGTAATACTAAAGCGAACATGGCAAGGCAAACTGACGCTGTAAAATACATGTCTGAGGCAAAAAAAAATTCAAAAGGGACAATCATTCACCATAACTTTCAAATATATTACAATTACCCCACCCCGCCGTACGAAATGAAATGTTTATGGAAAATATATACTTTTAACAGTGTCCGCCCGCCCCCCCCCCCGAGTAAGGTCTACCCCCCCCCCCACCCCCCCCCCCCCCCCCCGGAAAAAAGGTCTGCCAGAAACTGAATAAGTCTGTTGACACAATATAAATGTTGTGTGCACAACAATGTATTCCATGTTTTTATATAGCTCCACAATTATTTATTTTTTCTTTCTGCCAGGGAAAGTCATTCATTAATTTATTTATTATCTATGATATTTGTATCCAGATTTATTTTTGTTAAGTAAACAAAAAACAATAACTATACCAAATCATTTAATCAGAGGCGTAGCGAAAGGGGTTGCGGACCGCACCGGGTGACACCATTTAGTGGGTGACACCAAGGCAAAAAATAGCAAAATATATAGAGAAAAATGATAATTCCACTTCATTAAGTGATTAATTCGAGTGTTAAAATTTAAGAGGTGAAATCGAAAGTTTGAGGGGGGGGGGGGGGGGCGGCTGTGCATATCGAAAGTTTGAGGGGGGGGGGGGGGGCTGCAAATCGAATGTTCGAGGGGATGGCAACTCAGGATATAGACATGATTTTTAATCCATTTTAAATACTTAAACGTTTTAAAATAGAATAGAATCTCGTAGAAAAAAAGAATTGCACACCAAGTGAACGGCAAATAAAATGTGGATAATAGTGCGGAATTTTATTAGTCCTTTATAAATTTACATTTGTTTTTTGAGAAATCGGAAATAGCAAAAATTACTACTTCCGGTCAACAGAAATTACTCAACATTTAACAGAAGGCAGAGAATAAGATATTTTACTTACATGTGAAATTTCATTTATCTATCTGAAATAGTAGTTATAGGCTTTTGAAAATCGGAAATCCCTCAAAAGTTGATACGGATCTACGATTTCGATATAATACTTATATATGAAATTTCATCAACCTAGCTGTAACGGTACTCAAGTTATCATGTTTACACACACACATACACACATACACACATACACACACAGACATACGGACAAGATTGCAAAACTAAAATATCGTTGAGGACTTTTTTTAGTACTTAATTATTTCTATTAATGGACTCTCAGGAAACATGCATAAAATCATATTAATTATATCATTAATTTAAATCAAATACCAATCAATAATTTTTATTTTGAAATCTATATATTATGGTTACCCCCCCCCCCCCCCTCCGCCCCCTCTGTGGTCAAAGCTCCGCTGTGGTCAAAGCTCTGCTGTGGTCAAAGCCCCGCTGTGGTCAAAGCCCCGCTTTGGACAAAGCCCCGCTCTGGACAAAGCCCCTATAGTCAAACCCCATATGGTCAAAGCTCCGCTGTGGTCAAACCCCCTATGGTCAAACCCCCTATGGTCAAAGCACCTGTGGTCAAAGCACGTATGACCCAAAGTTGTTCTCAGTCATGAGTCTATGAAACCTTCAAAACTAAAACATCATTTGAGTTTGTTTTCGTAGTTGCTTGTCTTTGTGAAATATATTCATTCAGATGATAGCAAAGAAGAGTTGGTATTTTATGAAGATATCGTTTTTTTTAACTGGATGATTAAAATACAAATACGGCTGTGTGTTTGAACAGATGGTGCGCCATCTATGTTTAGGTCTAAATTGGGCTTCTAGAAAACAGAAAAAGATTTAGCTCCCTAACCGTGGGGAATCCACTGCATGATCCACCGGCATTCTCTCGCCAGAAAGACTCTTCCGACTCCATTGCTAATAAAAGTCGTAAATATTAAATCTGGAGCCCTTAAAGAACAGCGCAAAGACATGAATAAAGATCACGAGGTTCTGCTTTTCTACACTACAGTTGGCTGGCTGTCTAACGAAATATTGTGAATAGTGTTTTTTGAATTTAACAATGAAATCAAGTTGTTCTTAGAAGTCAAAGGAAACAACACCATTTGATATACTTTAACAACAAAGAGTAGATGGAGAGAGTATCATATCTAGCAGATATATTTGAGCATCAACATAAGCCTAACCTGAAGCTTCTGGGAAAATAAACGAATAATCTCTTTTATGATAATTTCGGGGCATTTTTATCAAAGCTGCAAAACTGGCGAAGAAAAAATAAATCTTAAAAATATTGTTGTGTTTCAGAAAATCTGCAGCGTGGTAGATGGATATGATTGTGAGATAAATAACAATTTGAAAGAAGCGATTTCTGGGCATCTTGAATCTCTTGTTATTTTCCCTCAGCTGAAAGAAGAAGAATCTGTTCTGCCCAGGATACCCATACTCAGCAGCGAGGGGGGGGGGGGGGGGCGGGGGAAGACATATGTCCCCGGGCGCCGACCTTAAGGGGCGCCAAAATGGGTTGGAAAAATAAATTGAAAGGTTGAGGGGGTTGCAAATCAAAAGTTTGAGAGGGGGGGGGTGCAAATCGAATTCTTGAGGGGGGGGTGGAAAGTTTGTCCCCGGGCGCCGGGAAGGGTCGCTACGCCTCTGCCCATACTCTGCTCCCATTGATGTTGCCAGCATTCCCGATAAATTACAAAGATGCATTCTTGAATTTGCGGAATGATTCCGCATCAGATGACAAAATGCTCACACAATGTTGTTGTAGTCTGCAAGATTCATACCCAAAGGTGAAATTGATTGCCTTTCGAGTTTTAGTTCAATGTTGTGTTTACATATTTCTGCGATAGTGGATTTTCAACACTTCTCCAATTAAAAACAAAACAAAGAAATAAATTAAATAATGATGATGACATGAGGTTGGCGTTAACAAAAACTAAACCTCGGATGTTTAGTAAATTGCATGCATTTTTACTCTTCGTATTAAAACAGTGAAAAAGAATAATCCATATTGAAAGTCTACTATGTTTACTCATGTTATTAAAGCCAGAAGTTGACAAAGCCAAAAGTAAAATGTTGCATCAAATATATAAATGGGACAATGATTTGATAAAGAACTAAATTTAGGAGCCTCCTGGTAAAGTTCAACCCAAACTACAACAACCCGCTACAACCCGTTCTCAGAGGTCACATCATCGTGGCCCATAGGTTGAGATCTATATGGCCTTTGGCCACGGTGTTGTGGCCCAATGTGTTGGGGCCATCATGTCGAGTCAGACATGTCAAGTGGCCAGTGAACAAAACAAAAATATTTAAATTGTTGAAAGTCAATAATAGTGATGTGCTAATCTTTAGTCAGTGATTAACACAGAAGGTTTTAGCATAGTTTTCTCTAATATCAGCTCAATCGTTTTAGAAGTCCTTATCCCCAACAATTCGTGAGTTTTCAGATTTAGTTGAATGCATTTTGGAACTTCAATTAAAGTGTAAAGTGTGCATATATATATATATATATATATATATATATATATATATATATATATATATATATATATATATATATATATGTAACTAGGTGTAGTTACCATACTATGGTTAACAACGTATTACAGTCTGATGCAATAGTGCAGATGTTGGGCTGATAACGATCACGAAGCCAAGGCGTAGTTGGAAAGCGATACGACAAGCCGCTGTCAACTTTGACATGAATTGGCTGACGTCACAGTGCAGGTGTTCTATTGATCGGACTGATAACAAGTTTAATAAAAGACTGGTACGAGACAACTGTGTAGTAATCGGAAGGCGAGATATTCGGATGGAACATAACTATGATAGAACCGAATACGACTACGAATACGAAGGGGATATAAGGAAGGCGACGGCTGAGCTCGCTCTCTCTCTCGCTCCCTCTCGATCAGTCAGTCTGTGTGGCAGTATCAAGTTGGTTATATTGTGTTAAGAAGGACGATAGACATGTGTATTCAGTTATATGAAGACTAGTGAGGACTGTTGGGAGTCAGTTGATTCAAACTATTATTGTGAAGCATTCCTTTTGATTCAGTATATTATTGTGAAGCATTTCTTTGATTCATGTAATAAAAGGATCAATAGCGAACCTGCATCTTCGAGTATCTATACTGTGGTCGATGTTGTGTTAGAATGAGTGGTTAGACTCGGTAACATTTGGCGTTGTCGAGCAGAACTCGTTAACATTTGGCACTACAGGCAAATAGTCTCGTTACATATATATATATATATATATATATATATATATATATATATATATATATATATATATATATATATATATATATATATATATATATATTGCTTTGATGCGATCAATCCCCCCCCCCCCACCAAGCGTTTAACGCTACAATGTCTGGTTATATTTAATATGACAATAAGATATTTGTTTGTGAACTTTATTTGGTTAAAAAATTGCAAGAAAATTTAGGAAAAGTAAATTCATCTTTTACAAAAATTGTTATGTTCAAAAAAGTTCATAGCTAATTAAAACGCAGTACAAATTTAATTGGAAAAGCAGTAATATAATACGACGTGGTTTTTTTTTATGTTTAAAAATGTTAATGTACATAATTTTATATAAATCACAATATCGTGCAGTAATATCGATTGTTTCAACCTTTATCTTATATATCCTTTTCACTCAGAATAAACATTTACTTTATTTAAAAAAAAAGTTTTTAAAGCAAGAAAAAAAAAAATGCATAGCTACACGCAAATCCCTTTGTTTAATATTAATTATGTAGCCTTTACAGAAGGGACACAATTTTTAAATACAAGGGAAATAACTTAACAAAATAGCTCAAACAAATACAAATCGAACAACTCACAACAAAATGCACTATGTCTATTACTGTTTTACTTATACAATGTGTGCAATTATTTTGTAGACAAAAAATTGTGTACCAGTTAAGGATAAAATAAAATACAACTTTTACCATATTTTCACTTACAATTACAACACACGAGCTTTATTTTAAGAATAATTAATTAAGTAGTGTTAAAATTTGTTTAGTCACAATCTCACGCAACAATTTGTTTGTTTCTGGATCTCTTACGTAAGGGACTAATTAAAACAAAATAAACGGTACCGTTAGGTTTGGTGTGGACAACATACCACTAAACATTATATTTGTTTGCTTAAGCTTGATCAAAAATATTAAAGCAATTGAGTAGGCCTACACTTGTGTATTTTGGGTATTTATGTTAACTTTAGCATTTTTCCGACATTCTCTTTTAGAAAAGGTATTTGCTCTTGTCTTCCTTCTTTATGAATTTTACAACAACCTGTTTGCGGTAATGAACAAAGAAATAAGTTTGACGACAGACTTTAATGAGTCAAAGATTCCAGTTTTGCATTCTTGCCCAATGTGTATGTATTTGTGTGTGTGTGTGTGTGCGTTTAAACATAATGACTTACGTATGTTTAAATTAAGAGGACACAGTCTAGTAGATCGCATTCTTATTAGATCGATACATTAAAAAAATACAGCGAAACGAATTAAAGTTGTGAATACAAAGCTTAAATATTCAAAAACACAACATAAATTGTTATGTTTGTATTTATTTGTTTTACATTTCTAGCATTTAAGGTACTTCGGTATAGACAATGAATATGTAGTTGGACAATCAGTAATGGAAGAAAAGTACAATTTTGTGTTATCAAACTCGAGCAAAGTTTCTCCCAGACTTCTCTTCGGGGGTGGGGGGGGGGGGGGTGAGGGGGGGGCTTTGTCAACTACTCGCTCTAATAACATGTGTAAACATTATTTTAAATTAAAACAGCGATAAAATCAACGTATCTGATTTCGAAGTAATATTGCACTTGAGAGTAAATACTGTTGCTTTGAATGTATTAAAATAAAACTAAGGTTGTTTAAATCGAAGAGCGAAATCACGGAAACAACATAGTGAGTGGTCGCTCACCCTTTACTTCAACTGCCCAGACTTTCTACTATCTCACATAGTTCATTCATATCATGATAGAGGGCAAGGTCTTATTTTTAGCATCAATTTTCACATATATCTATCAACCTATCAACGAGAATAGATTGATCTACAATAGTGGCATTTAACTTCTACAAACTATCCTACAGTACTCACACTATTCTACCGTAGACTAACTTCTAGCACAAAATGGAGGTCACCGAGTTGACGAGAATCGTTATAACTGTTATAATATAACATATTGTAGACATGAACAAAAAATGAAATGTTATATAGATCTATATGTTAACTTCATAGCGGCCGTAAAAAAAAAATTAAAAATAGGCTACAATTTTAGGTTAAGCCTAAGAATAATTTTTATAAATTAATATTAATACTATAAAAAGTTGAAAATCCAGATAACTTGAGAATATTTTTTTTTACTTTATTGTTTCATTTCTATTTATTTTCATCAAGCCCATTTTATAACCGTTTGTTTCATTTTCGTGACACAAACATTGATTGGCTGTAAAGGAATTCCGTGATCTTCTTCTTCGTCCATTTTAGTGTTGGAAGGAATCACCTCTAACACAAGTATACGTGATAACTGGTTATGTGACAAGGAGAACATTATCTCCAATTTCACCATATTTTATTATTGTTTTGGATTTTCTTCCACAGCTTTTGTGCAACCAAGAACAAACTACAAGGCAGCAGTTGTTTGATTTTGGACTTGTCTCACCTAGAACAGTGGCTGTCCCCAGCTAACGAGCCTCATCTGTGATCAATAGTTATTTGTTTACATAACTTGCAGATACAGTTTTTAAACAACATAATGTATTCTGTATAATAAAATGTAAGCCTATCCAATAGCATGATCTCATTGTTTATGTCGCCATTACAACGTGAAAAACGAATTGCATCTGTCTTTTTTTTTTTAATTGTGTTTAATTACCGAAAATAATAAAACGTCAAATACATCCATTATTTTTAAAATTAAAATTAAAGCAATCAAAATTTTTTAGCCATATTAATATTAATTACACCGCTCATCTATATATATAATTCTCTTCTGGGAGCCGTTAGAAAACAAGCTGCAAGCGCCTCCTTGCAGTCCCCTCTCTTTCTCTTTCTCTCTATCACTATCACTACCACCCCAACCCCACCCCCACATTGTCTGGTGAGCTGTTGTCACGCTAAATGTATACAAAGCTAAATGTTTACAAATCGTAGAGCCGGGTTTCTATTAGGGGCAGATAATTTAGTTCGATTTTAAACTTACAGGAGGTAACTAAGAAATAACTAAGAGGAGGCTGCTTTCACGGGGGGGGGGGGTGTAGGGTCGGGGTTAGGGGAAAGGGAGGGGGGGGGGGGGGTTAGTGTTTTAAAGCAAATATTTTCAGTGGCAGCATTGGTACTGTCGAATTCACAAATTATGAATTACTGAAAAGTAGAAAATAAAACAACTAAATAGCGGCGTATGATACGCTGCGGGTCGGCTCGTGCTTTTATAATTATTTAATGGGCCTTTCAAATACCTTTGAGACTATTCTCGCTTGGGTCCATTGTATCTGTCACAAGCACAGGTCACATTTATGAGGGCATCAGAGAGGCGGATCTAGCGAGGTGTTGTGAAAAATGCAACGTTGGTTCAATTTACATGTTAAATGTTTTTGAGTGTTTTTTTTAATTTTTATTTTAATATCTGGTCGGATGCAAACATTATAATATTAGATTTCTTTTTACATGTCTTATTCCTTTAAATATACATTGAGTCATCTTTATAGCAATCAAACAATATGTAGCTTTAGTGGTAATTCAGCCAAGTGTAGCTACAACGTGTCACGCACTTGACATTTTTTAAAAAGTGGGTTAATATTATTTAATTAAAATTTATTTTACAACGTTACACATTATTTTCATATTAAAGCTTAATCCTTAAATACGATAACAATATTAATATGATGTGTTTTAATTATCGAAAAGTAAATTTTGGATCCCTATAAAATGGGACAGATATTTTAATTACGCTTCCACGGACCCTGTTAATTGTTCCAGACATTAACATTGTATAGTGACAATTCATATACCACGAAGAGAAAAATGTTATTAAAAGATCCTTATTGTCATATCCGTACTCTGTGACATCATCCCTGGCCACAACAGCAAAGATCAAAATTACCAACTTTTAAAAACATGTTTGTATAAAATAAAACAAACTGGCCGATTGGGAAACCTGGACAATATACCAACCTCGCGCTTTATATAATAACCTCCCCTTCAATTTCATACACGCAGAACAACATCTGCTAATTACGTTTATTGTTTATTTCGGGAGTCTCTCTTTAAGGGGAGGGGTAGAGGGGAGAATATATTTTAACCAGCGTCAGCACCCAATGAAATTTAAATTAACATTAATATCTTTAGTAAATAAATACTAACTGAAGGACGTTCGATACTTTGGCTCCCGACTAAATGCATGCTGTACATAGCATAGTAACAAAATCAAATTTACTTTGGCCCTGTTGTATGGAATCCAGAAATAACGTGGTTCATGGTGATATCCCATCCCTAGGGTGCCGTGGTTCATGGTGTTACCCCATCCCTAGGGTGCCGTGGTTCATGGTGTTACCCCATCCCCAGGGTGCCGTGGTTCATGGTGATATCCCATCCCTAGGGTGCCGTGGTTCATGGTGTTACCCCATCCCTAGGGTGCCGTGGTTCATGGTGTTACCCCATCCCCAGGGTGCCGTGGTTCATGGTGTTACCCCATCCCCAGGGTGCCGTGGTTCATGGTGTTACCCCATCCCCAGGGTGCCGTGGTTCATGGCGTTACCCCATCCCTAGGGTGCCGTGGTTCATGGTGTTACCCCATCCCCAGGGTGCCGTGGTTCATGGTGTTACCCCATTCCCAGGGTGCCGTGGTTCATGGTGTTACCACATCCCCAGGGTGCCGTGGTTGTTACCCCATCCCCAGGGTGCCGTGGTTCATGGTGTTATCCCATCCCCCGGGTGCCGTGGTTCATGGTGTTACCCCATCCCAGGTAGATGTTACCTGCTGACTTAGATACAGACTGCACGTATTGGGAAGGTAGGTAATGCCGGGTTACATTGTCTTGTGTCCACCTGTACTTGGTAGCATTCTATTTTTAAACACATGCAACCCGCCATTATTTATTCTATTGTTAGAAATGTTCACAACAGTACGTCATCAACCTCACGATGTGTCTATGTAAGGAGATATCTTATAACTTTGATTAAGTGCCGCTCTTGTGTAGATCAACTATTATATAAGTAAAACAATGTACATAATTTTTCTTAGATATACTGAACTGTACATACGTATATCACTGTTTCTCTAAACCTCTAGAGACTGAACTTTTCTCTAAAAATAACTTTCTCCGACTGACCTTTAAACTAACGAAGACGACACCACACACGACAAAAATTATGTGCGCTTAAAATCTAATCAGTAGCTTATGATCTCATAAAGATATCTATCTGCCCACGACAAAAATTATGTGCGCTTAAAACCTAATCAGTAGCTTATGATCTCATAAAGATATTTATCTGCCACGACTAACATTTTGTGCGCTTAAAACCTCATCAGTAGCTTATGATATCATAAGGATATTTATCTGCCCACGACTAAAATTATGTGCGCTTAAAACCTAATCAGTAGCTTATGATCTCATAAAGATATTTATCTGCCCACGACTAAAATTATGTGCGCTTAAAGCCTAATCAGTAGCTTATGATATCATAAAGATATTTATCTGCCCACTCTTAAAGTCTGCTGTTGGCTCTCTGGCGTTACACAAGACAGTCCACAACAACGATGTAATACGGAGGTGGTGTCGTAGTTATGGTGTAACGAGTTTGGTGATAATGTATCACAACAACGATGTAATACGGAGGTGGTGTCGTAGTTATGGTGTAACGAGTTTGGTGATAAGGTATCACAACAACGATGTAATACGGAGGTGGTGTCGTAGTTATGGTGTAACGAGTTTGGTGATAAGGTATCACAACAACGATGTAATACGGAGGTGGTGTCGTAGTTACGGTGTAACGAGTTTGGTGATAAGGTATCACAACAACGATGTAATACGGAGGTGGTGTCGTAGTTATGGTGTAACGAGTTTGGTGATAAGGTATCACAACAACGATTGTGGTGTCGTAGTTATGGTGTAGCGAGTTTGGTGATAAGGTATCACAACAACGATGTAATACGGAGGTGGTGTCTTAGTTATGGTGTAACGAGTTTGGTGATAAGGTATCACAACAACGATTGTGGTGTCGTAGTTATGGTGTAGCGAGTTTGGTGATAACGTATCACAACAACGATGTAATACGGAGGTGGTGTCGTAGTTATGGTGTAACGATTTTGGTGATAAGGTATCACAACAACGATTGTGGTGTCGTAGTTATGGTGTAGCGAGTTTGGTAATAACGTATCACAACAACGATTTAATACGGAGGTGGTGTCGTAGTTATGGTGTAACGAGTTTGGTGATAAGGTATCGAAGAGCGATTGGCTACAGTTTTGTAGTGACATGCTACGGTGAGACTTTGTTCGTTGGGAGTAGAACTTGTAGAGGTGAGGTGGTATCGTAGTGTTGAAAGGTTGGCTAGGCGTTTTCTTAATAAGGATAGTTAAGGAGGTATTAACAGTATGCACATTGCATCCACTACTGCAGGGGTCGGCAACCTGCGGGTCGCGAGCCGCATGCGGCTCTTTTGATATCAAGATGCGGCTCTCTAGCTCCTTGAACAAATACTAATAATATTAATAATAAAATAAAATATTTGAAATAAAAATAATGTTAGTGGCTCTTTAAAACAAGGGAAATTTTGAAAATTGTAACTTTTGGGTCTTCCACTTCAAAGGGTTGCCGACCCCTGCACTACTGAATAAGAGCGTAATCGAATTCATTTTTTTAAGTGTCCCCAATTAGTAGGGATCCAAAATTTGAAAATTATTTGCCTCTTGTAAACGAAAGTTGTTGTCAAAGATAATTTAATTTTATTCTAAAATAAAACTTTAAAAAATTGTGGGATGCATAATTTCTAAAAATAAAAATATTTAACAAAACTTACAAACAATAAGCAACAGTCTACTGTTTTCAGATTTTTATGAATTTACAAATTAAGAATTTAAAAAAAAACTGAAACATAATAAGGATTTTCTCAAATTACAATCAAAAATTTACAAAAGACATTTTAATTACATTATTTCCCCTGCAGATAAGAACAAACAAAGAAAATAAAATAAATACTACATGGGAGGTAATTCCGCTTTGTCACCGCCTCCGAGAAGTAACTCGCTTGTACACCCCATTTTTCTCTAAAGCTTTGTTGGAAAGGAGACCATACTTTTTAAAAAAAAAGTGTTTGTAAGCAGTAGTTAATTAAAATGTATTTTAAAATGACACAAATTTGAATGGCATACTATAAAAATTAGGTCACAATTATTTTTAAAAAAATACATTTCGGATCACTAATAAATGGAGCAAGTATTTAAAAGGAGCTACTACAAACGTTGTGTACCGGTACAGGTATTACCATCGTATAATGACTTTTCATAATGCTATAAAGAGAAAAACGTTAATGAAAGATCTTTATTGTCATATCCGCACACTGCGACATCAACCCTGACAACACCAAAACACAAAGTTACTAATTTACAATCAAAACATGTTTATATGTAATAAAATAAAATTGACAATAGAGAAACCTGGACAATATACCAACCTCGCACTCTACTTCTAGTTAACCGTTTTAACATCTCATACATCTGACATATAGTGAGTGTCGATGTTTTATGTATTATAAACATTTACAAAACCCATGTTTTTTTTTTTTTTTAAGTGCTACTAAAGATGGTAAAACACATTTATTTACAGAGAAACAGTTATCATGTAAAAAGTTTCAATTATTTTATGCAACATATCAACAGGTAAAGGTTCGAGTTCAAATTCAGGCCCTACTTGGTAGAACACCACTGAGCCCAACACTGAACACTTACATATAACATGTTGGACTCACCAACACTTACATATAACATGTTGGACTCACCAACACTTGCATATAACATGTTGGACTCACCAACACTTACATATAACATGTTGGACTCACCAGCACTTACATATAACATGTTGGACTCACCAACACTTACATATAACATGTTGGACTCACCAACACTTACATATAACATGTTGGACTCACCAACACTTAAATATAACATATTGGACTCACCAAGAGTTATTTTCTAAAAAAATAATATTTAATTCTTACTTTCACTTACAGCTCCGATTTAAAATTATTTATTAAGTTCACTTGACTTCTTCTCAACCCCAAGAACATTAATTTGCTTCTGGTTATTTCTGGATCTTAGTTTGTCAACTTTACATGATTAAAAAATTGCTAGAATTAAAAAAAAAAAAAAAAGTTTTACTTTGTCCGTATTGTTCATGTTCAACCCTCGTGCTATATGTTACCTGTCCGTATTGTTCATGTTCAACCCTCGTGCTATATGTTACCTGTCCGTATTGTTCATGTACAACCGTCGTGTTATGTGATATCAGTTGTCACGTTGTTGAAAGGGGGTGGCGGGGTGGGGGTAGTGTTAATGAAGAAAATCAGAATAACTAAACTATAACAATATAACTACTTATTACTGTGTGTTACAAACACGACTGATTGTATGAGACCGATCTCGGGAAAAATATTTAACGTAAAATATTTAGTGAATTATTTTAATCACGTAAACAGGATGTAGGAAATAAACATAAATGTTAGTATAGAAGCTACCTGTAAAAAAAAAAAAAAAAAATCTTGTCCAAAACAAAAAAAAAAATAAAAAAAAAATGTTGCATACGTTCACAAAATAATAAAAGTCTGGGTATCCCTGGATAATTAATGAGAAAAGATGTACACAAGTTATGAACTGTAATAGTCACAGCTTCGTTGATATAATCTAATATATAAAATGTAGATAAACTAGTTCTATTCTATTATCATTTTTAGCGGAAAGTTCAAGTAATATTTAGACTGTTTTCTAATTATATTCAACAAGAATTTAGGTTAAAACCAAAAGTCGAAATCTTGAATAACATTGAACATTCTATCTCTGTAGTATTAAACTTCGAGTCTTCCTGAATCTATAACTTAATTTGTAATCTATCGTTTTATATACGTAAAATCGCCCATGGCTAGTAATGTACGAAAAAGTTACCTCATTGTCAAGGCTTTATTAGAATTATATTGTGATATATTTGTGTCAAATATATAGATAAATGAATAATAAACCTAAATCAATGGCTAAATATATCAATATAGGCCAGAAATTAACTTTAAACAGCAGTGTTTGCGAGAAAGATTTGCTATATAAACAGCAGTTTTTGTAAAATAGAGTGGATTCCCCTGAATCTCGCACTATAAGTTTACAAAAAAAACTTAAACAAGATGGCTGCTATGGTGAATGTACATAGTTGCTTCTGTTGGAAACATCGCTAGTCTTCATTTATTACATAAAAGTTTTAATTTAATTGTTTAAAAACAGGTACATAAATGAAACAAGCAAACATTTTTGTATTTTTCAAAACATAAATCCTCCTCAAAATATGAAATAATTTTTTAAATTTAAGGAGTCACATGTTTTTTTTTTACATTACTAGTCGCTGGAGATTTTACGTACCTAAAACGATAGATTTATTTTAATACCAGAGGAGGCAATCCACTACTCTTAGGTCACCACCAATAATTCTTCTTCTTCGTTCTTAATTTTTAGTGTTGAAAGGTATCGAGCCTTATCTGCCAGAGGGTTTGAATTTATCAACCATGAGCTTTTGCCAACTCGACCACGCCTCCATCACAATCAAGGATACGTGTCAACTGGTTATGCGCCATTGAGGCCATTGACTCCGATTTCAGCCTCCTTTTTTTTTGGATTTGCTCCCATAGCCTTTGTCCAACCAAGAACAAACTACAAGGCAGCAGTAGTTTGATTTCTGAGTTGTCTCTACTAGAAGAGTGGCTGTCCCCAGCTGTAAACGAGCCTCATCTGCCCGAGTCCACCAACAATAAAAAAGAAGTAGAAAAAACATAATCGTTATTACGTTCTCCTTTTAGACAAGAAAGTACATCGTGAAGATGAAGTAGAGTTTACGTGTTTCTCGAACACAGAATATTTAGAGATACCCGGTTAACTATTATTAAAAAAAATCCTACACACATCACTGTCAGTGGGGTACACTGAGACTCGTATAGTTTAAAAAAAAAAAGGGGACGATATATTTGAAGTCGAATAAATGTCGACTAACTGACAAGAAAACCAAATACGTCTCCATAGACTTAAGCGGGCAGTACACCCACACTCCCAAACCTTACGTTATTCGTCTATGTCGTTTTAAAATACATGAACGGAAGTTTATAACGACGTTATAATTTAACAGTTTATAACGACGCTATAATATAGACCGTTTACAACGACGCTATAATTGTGACAGTTTATAACGATCTTATAATTATGACAATGAATAACTTGACAAAGAAATTATAGTTGTCTTAGTTTTTCTCACTCATAGAAGCCGGCATCGACGGTAGATAAAATATGTATCTACACCGTATTAAATAATACTGTATTCCAATCGCGGGATGTTCTTATGCTACTTCTATACCTGGAATATATTTAAATCAACTAAGTACTCGAGTACCACGCGAAGACACGGGCAGAATGCACATGTTAACCTGCAACATGATAAACTACATAGTGAAGGGCGGTTGACTAGGGGTCAATTCAAAGAACACGGACTTGAACTCATTCTGTCCCTTGAGCCATACCCTTTCACGACAGTACTGAAACCTTCTTTACTGAAATATTGACCCTTAAGCAGTTTAAAAGGTATCATAAACTTTAGATAGCCGCACGTCTTTTTACCTGTAAGTACATCAAATTTGTGATATTTTATAAATATCCAATGAATGCAGCTGTTTAAAACGAGGCCGTTATTTTTTACCGTTTTTTAAAACTTATTGAGCGAAAGGCCAGACGTATGTACAGTGGTTTAAACAACGGGCCCATCGACTCTATAGATATTATGACTATCGTCTAGAGTTTTTGTATTACGATACAGTACAGATCTTTAGCCTCACAAGGTGGACCCCATCACATGGCATCAGTGGACGTTTAACCGGTAACTTACACCACTTCCAGTTACCGAAAATCCCCCAAAACTTGATAGAAACATGTATATGAGCTAATACTTACACACAAATATTTCGTCCACCTAACTGCCATCGGTTTGAAAAACTGATTGCTTCCTTACAAAGCAACTAAGCATTCTGTCGAAACATCATTTGCTCAGTTGAAATAATAAATATTTAAGACAATGTTTAATATATTTAGAAAATGTTTATCTTTCTTTTTTCCCCTTTTTTTTAAAGCAGCGGCAAGCACAAGTTAACTTGGCTTGGACAAAATGCATTACTTCCCCTATGTTACATATTTTAATTTAAAAAAAAAACTAACGAGGGAGACAACTTTTAGCACTGGCTTGCAAGAAATATATACGTATCTAACTAATAAAACACTCAATAAACATTTACAACTAGAGTAGAAAATCATTACATCTTTCACATTTTTAATGCAACTTTTATTACTTTCTTAAAGTTTTACATATGTAATATAACGTAATGTTACATTATAAATTACAAACATTAGATAATTTTTTTTATTTTAAATACTAATCATAATCTGTGCACTTCACTCAGAATGATTATCTATGTCCCTAATAATAAACTATTTCTGGCTCCCTTGAAAAAGGGAACATAAACTATAGTTAATGTATTTTAGTGTGGACGACAGACCACCAATCCATTATCCAGTTGTCCCCCTTGTTAATCCTCAAAACGGCGAAGGCTTGTTCTGGTTGGCCTACGGAAAATATTATTTCCACTTCGCAACAAATATTATACTTTAAAGAAACTAAACTTGAAACAGGACAAAAACACTCATCAGAGAACATTGAGAGTAGGTGGAGTAGAAAGTATACGGACAGCTGCTTGGGCACCAGGCCCAGCCCCACATCCGTGTTGTGGCCAGCCGCGTGGCGACTACTCCATGCTTGCCACTGCCAAGTGCCGACTTTTTCGAATAGCGTTAAATGTGAATGTCATTTTATTCAGAATGCATGTCCGTATCGGTTAGTAATCTTTAATTTGACGTGCGTGTAGTAGTTTTTAAGTGATTAGTTACTATTGTTGAACCGGGTACTGGACGGTGGGGTACGAGTTTACCTTCCGTTCAGTGGGTTGGAAGATAAGCCTGGTGAGATCCAAAGGATAAAAAGACCAATACACGGTAATCAAACGAATATTCAAGCCAGTTAGTCCTAGTTTGCCGTGTCAAGGCCTGCCTGGCTAATGGGAGACACCCATTGAGCAGGTGATGTACGTAAAGAAAGAAAAAGTTAACTGCTTCTAAAGTGGATTGGGATAGTCCAGGGGTCGGCAACCTTTTGAAGCGGAAGAGCCAAAAGTTACAATTTTCAAAATTTCCCTGGTTTTAAAGAGCCACAAACATTTTTTTTATTTAAAATATTTTATTTTTTATTAAGATTGTTAGTATTTGTTCAAAGAGCTGAAGAGCCGCATCTTGATATCAAAAGAGCCGCATGCGGCTCGCGAGCCGCAGGTTGCCGACCCCTGGTTACTATTTCATTCAAATATGATTTAGAGCTATGTACGCTATGAAATGTATACAATACGATTTTCTCGGCCTAAACTTAAAAAAATTATTTTATCTATTTGGATTCTAGATCTAGAGATTCTAGATCTAGATATTGATCTCGATCTAGATATTCTAGATCATCTAGATCTAGAGATTCTAGATCTAGATCTAGATGATCTATAAAGCTAAGTTGTCGGGTGCCCGATAGTGCACTTCCCGGCGCCGCAGGCGCTTCAAATTTGGCAGGATCTTGCCTTGGGGCGACAGAACACGGGGGCCGGTTGGCCAAAGAGTCTACGATGAGGGGGTCAAAACTGACCTCGACTGACCAGCGCCTTATATGGGCGAATTAATTAAGCATTCAAATTCTCAATGTTTTCGAAAGCCTAAGCGAAGCTGGGCAGCATGCCTAGTTGTTTATAAAGGGACAAATCATACTTTATAAAAGAGCAATACGGATGTTTAAAATGAAGAATGTTTGATTTGTTGTGTCTCATTGTACTCGACATAACATACCAGCTGCTTATAATATTTATTAAAATTTTTATTAAAAGCCCAAACCCCCTCAACCCACCACGACTATGAAAAAAAAAATCCACTGAATCACCTTTGAATTACACATTTGCATTTTCAGGTTTAAAAATAAGATTGTAATTCGACGTTTTGTATTAGATCTATTTATAAGCAAACCATCTTAAATGAATTTAAGTAGGGTACATGTAAGAAAGAAGCATTACTGTTGTAAATCTGTATCAGTCCTCACAAACTGATGATGAAAACTGTAATACTAAAGGGAACATGGCAAGGCAAACTGACGCTGTAAAATACATGTCTGAGGGAAAAAAAATTCAAAAGGGAAAATCGCCCACTATAACTTTCAAATATATTACAATTAATTAAAAGGTAAGGGTTACCTTAATTAACTTATGTTGAACGTGTAGCAATTTGCACACTTCTGCTAAAATGAGATTTTAATTTGTTTTTCCAACCCATTTTGGCGCCCCCTAAGGTGCTGCTAACGAAAATAAACCATTACGTCATAATCCCTTCGTGTATCTACTTCTACAAAAATTTTTTTTTTATTTATTACTCCTCGTGTTACCAGACTGGAAATAAACAATAAGAAAAGTTACCCTTGTACGAGCATTCAGGCTATTCTTAGAAACAAAAGACACCACACAAACAAAGCCTTGTCTAAAAATAGAAAATGTATCCAGAAACTGAATAAGTCTGTTGACATAATATAAATTTTATGTGCACAACAATGCATTCCATTTTTTAGCTAGCTCCACAAGAATGTTTTTTTTTTTTCTGCCAGGGAAAGTGATTAATTAACTAATGTATTCACTATTATATTTTTATACAGATTTTTAAAAAATTAAGTATTAAAATAAACTATACCAAAGCATTTTATAAATGTAGTTTCAATTCTTAATAGATTCAGCTGAAAGACGGGAATTATATACCGGACTTGCGTTGGACAGAAAAAGACCGAGAGGGGAGAAGAACTGCAATTAGTACGAGAAGAATCAGAGAGTTTTTAGTTTGGGACAGTTGGCCACCCGATATACAGGAACAAAGCGGGGAACAAAGAGAAGAGGGTAGAACTTAAGCGAGAACAAGATCAAGGAATGAAAAGACGACAGCTGAGGAGATGTAGTAGGAAATTGGGAGAGCACTAAGAAAATAACGAGAGAGGTTACCATGGGAAAAAAGTAGGAGCAGTGAAATTAAATGGCAAGGAGTCAAGGTTAAACCAACCGGGACATTATCCACTCCCGGAGGACCTATCGGATGACGAGAATGACTCAGAGAAAGGCAGCGTAAGTGCCCCTATTGTAGACACAGTAACAGTAGCACTCACACAAGGCAACAACGTGAGTGTGGAACACGGACCGGCTACGCACAACGTAACTCAGGCGGCTCCAAGGGAGCAAACACTCTCTCACTCCTTCAAGCGTAAAGGAAGTCCCGACTGACAGCACAACAGAGGACGACATGCATAATTTTATTCAACACGAATTCAGGTTAACACTAAAAAGTCGAAATCTTGAATAACATTGAACAGGCAGTGTCTTCCTGAATCTACAATTAATTTAATTTGAGTAGAAGTCCCATTAGCATGGGAGCCAAAATTGTATGCTTTCAGCTTTCTTAGATATGTATGGGTGTAAGAAAGACTTTTAAATAAAATAATTTATTTAAAAAAATTAAACTCGTGTGTCAATATTCAGTATAAAACCATGTTTTAAAATATTTCTATACATTTTTAAAAAAATGTATGTAATTATTCTCCTTATTATATTTTAAAAACAAATTAATTTTTATTTTTGAATAAAATTAACATATAGTTTAAGTTATCTACATATAAATTATTTTTTCAGAAGTTTAAGTGGCAGTTTTAAGTAAGTCATCTCCCCTGCAATGTAAGAATGTTTTTTTTTTAATACCAGAGGAGGCAATCAACTACTCTTAGGGCACCACCAATAATAAAAAAGAAAAAAAAACATTCTCGTAATTACGTTCTCCTCTTAGTACAAGATAGTAGAGTTTATGTGTTTCTCGACCACAAAATATTTAGAGATACCCGGTTAACTCTTATTAAAAAAAAAAAATCCTACACACACCACTGTCAGTGGGGTACACTGAGACTCGTATAGTTAAAAAAGAGGGACGATATATTTGAAGTCGAATAATTTTCAATTAACTGAATAAAAAAACCAAACACATCTCCATAGCCCAGGGGTCGGCAACCTTTTGAGACGGAAGAGCCAAAAGTTGCAATTTACAAACTTTCCCAGTTTTTAAAGAGCCACAAACATTTTTATTTCAATATTATATTTTATTAGGATTATATATATATATATATATATATATATATATATATATATATATATATATATATATATATATATATATATATATATATATATATTTTTTTTTTTTTAAAATGAAATAATATTTATTCATATAAAAACATACACATGATTAGCACAAACCATATTGGGGTGTTTTAACTAGGTCTGCAAGAATAATAAAATCAGTAATCAAATTATATAACAATAATTATTGAATAATATTTACAATAGTTTGACCTTGAAGTCTTTTGAAAGTTTGTTTAAACCTGGCTCATAAATTGTTTGCAGTTTCAAGATTTTTTTTTATTTGTTAGTTATCTTCAGTGTTTCTTTCAGACTTTTTTCTCCTAAGGGGGGGGGGGGCACTTGAAATTTTGGCGGGGGACGGACTAAAATTTCCGAGGGGGCGGACACTGTTAAAAGTATATATTTACCTTATAAATTACACTTCGTCCCGGGGGGCGGGGTGGGGGGGATAGACTCTCTTCGGGGGGGGGGGGGGGGGACACTCGGAAGAAACACTGGTTGGCTTCTTTACTTTTTATTATATTCTTGCAAAAAAACGCTTGCTCGCTTAAATATTTTAACCAGAAGATCGTCAGCACTCAAAATGCTAACTTCTTTACCTCATTTTAGTATCCTGGGACAGGGGTCGGCAACCTTTTGAGGTGTAAGAGCCAAAATCTACAATTTACAAAATTTCCCAGTTTCTAAAGAGCCAATAATAATTGTTCTTCAATATTAAGGTATTTGATTAGGATTAGCTAAATAATTCTTTATGAGTTTACGTATGAAAACATAAAGTATTTCAACTAGTTCTTTTAGGATAATAAAACCCAATTTAGAGGCTAATAACTATTAGAATATGCCACTCAAGTCAAATTAATGGACGGTAAAACATACAAAAATGCCTTCTGATTAAAATAACCTTTACTATTGAAAATATTTGGAAAAAAAGTGCACTTTGGTAGTTAAAAGCATGGAACCACTGCCACGGGGCTGGCCACATCACAGTTGTGGGGCTGGGCCTTGTGTCCATGCAGCTGTCAGCTGTTTGTATACGCTCTACTCCACCTATTCTTAGTGTTTTTGTTTTGTTTAAAGTTGTTTTCCAGTACGATATTTTTTATGAGTTATGAAAATAAAATAATATCATTATTATGGAACTGGCGAGCCGCATCCTGACATCAAAAGAGCCACATGCGGCTCACGAGCCGCCGGTTGCCGACCCCTGTCCTGGGAGAATATTTCATGCGTCACATAATAGTGCCTCAACTCAGTGCATATATTTTAGAGCTTTCCAGTTGTTCAGCGAAACGTGCATGTTTTTCTGGACCTACAAATCTCCTAACTTTCTCCTGAGTTCCGTGAACCTACCACTCCACAAACATTTGGTTTTCAAATCCAGCCATTTCATTTGAAGCGAACCAGCATCAATTCCAAATAGCTCAATGTTGATCTCATTTGTTTTTGTGTTAAGAGGATCTACAATGAACCTAACATTATTTGTCTGTTTTCGTTTTAAAACACATAAACGGAAGTTTATAAGGGCGTTATAATTTAACAGTTTATAACGACGCTATAATTTTGACCCTTTACAACGGCGCTATAATTGTGAAAGTTTAGAACGATCTTATAATTGTTACAATGTATAGCTTGATAAAGAAATTGTAGTTGTCTTAGTTTTTCTCACTCATAGAAGCCGGCATCGACGGTAGATAAAATATGTATCTGCACCGTATTAAATAATACTGTATTCCAATCGCGGGATGTTCTTATACTACTTCTATACCTGGAATATATTTAAATAAACTAAGTACTCGAGTACCACGCGAAGACACGGGCAGAATGCACATGTTAACCTGC
Organism: Physella acuta; assembly: GCF_028476545.2. Lineage (NCBI taxonomy): Eukaryota > Metazoa > Mollusca > Gastropoda > Physidae > Physella > Physella acuta. The sequence goes on from NW_026732040.1 coordinate 869,796, forward strand.
AATATGATAAACTACATAGTGAAGGGCGGTTGACTAGGGGTCAATTCAAAGAACACGGACTTAAACTCATTCTGTCCCTTCAGCCATACCCTTTCACGACAGTACTGAAACCATCTTTACTGAAATATTTACCCTTAAGCAGTTTAAAAGGTATCATACACTTTAGATAACCGCACGGCTTTTTACCTGTAAGTACATCAAACTTGTGATATTTTATAAATATCCAATGAATGCAGCTGTTTAAAACGAGGCCGTTATTGTTTACCGTTTTTTAAAACTTATTGAGCGAAAGGCCAGACGTATGTACAGTGGTTTAAACAACGGGCCCATCGACTCTATAGATATTATGACTATCGTCTAGAGTTTTTGTATTACGATACAGTACAGATCTTTAGCCTCACAAGGTGGACCCCATCACATGACATCAGTGGACGTTTAACCGGTAACTTACACCACTTCCAGTTACCGAAATTCCCCCAAAACATGATAGAAACATGTATATGGGCTAATACTTACACACAAATATTTCGTCCATATAACTGCTATCGGTTTGAAAAACTGATTGCTAACTTACAAAGCAACTAAGCATTCTGTTAAAACATCATTTGCTCATTTGAAATAATAAATATTTAAGACGATGTTTAATCTTTTTAGAAAATGTTTATCTTTCTTTTTTTTCCCCTTTTTTTAAAAAAAGCAGCGGCAAGCACAAGTTAACTTGGCTTGGACAAAATGCAATACTTCCCCTATGTTAAATATTTTAATTTAAAAAAACTAACAAGGGAGACGACATTTAGCAATGGCTTGTAAGAAATTTATGCATATCTAACTAATATAACACTCAATAAACATTTACAACTAGTGTAGTGAATTATTACGTCTTTTACATTTTTAATTAAACTTTTATTACTTTCTTAAAGTTTTACATACGAAATATAACTTTATGTTACATTATAAATTACAAACACTAGATAATTTAAAAAAAAAATACTAATGATAATTTGTGCCCTTCACACAACATTCTGTGTCGTTTATTCTATAAATATACTATTTCTGGCTCGCTTGAAAGAGGGAAAATAAACTATAGTTTATAAAAATAACCCCCCCCCCTATAAAATACATATTTTATTCTGTAAATAACAATTTTGAGAATGAACGTTTCAGGAATAGTTTAAATTGTAAATCTGCACCAGTCTTCTTATGTCGCATGATGAACGTAGTAAAAATCAGCTACTGCCACGACATATTGGCTGGGCGCGCTGAAAGTCAAATCTACAACACTGAGACGTAAAAAGATTAAAAAAAAAAAAAATAATAAAAAAAATAAACTATAGTTAATGTATATTAGTGTGGACGACAGACCAACAATCCAATGTTCAGTTGTCCCCTTTGTTAGCTTTTATAACGGCGAAGGCTTGTTCTGGTTGGCCTACAGAAAATATTATTTCCACTAATATGCTTTTGTTCAAGTGTCGTCTGTGTCCACTGTGTTAGCGTTAGAAAGTTGTATGATGATACATATGTTGGATTGTTTCCCCTCTTGTTGAGGGTTTTTATAAAGCGCATTTATTCAGTTAAAACGGTACATGCTACTACTGGACAACAGTTTAAGAACCGCTGGTCTAGATGAAAACGTAGTTAGAACCACTGAACAAGAGGAGAGAAAGGATGAGGAATGTGTAACATTTAGTGGACAGCAATGGCGTCGTTAAAACCACTAACAAATTTTATATTAAACTGGTAATAAACCTAAAAATAACCTGTTTTTTTTTTTTTTAAATTTTATTATGTACGGGCAGGTAACGTAATCAAATGGTTCCACGTTTAAAACAAAGTCATCCTAATAGATTAGGTAGTACACCATTAGGCAATAGGCAAGCTATCTGTATAGATTATGTTGTACAACATTAGGCAATAGGCAAGCTATCTGTATAGATTAGGTAGTACAACATTGGGAAATAGGTAAGTCATCTCTATAGATTAGGTACAACATGAGGCAATAGACAAGTAATATGTATAGATAAGTTAGTACAACATTAGGAAATAGACAAGTCATCTGTATAGATTAGGTAAGTACAACATTAGGCAATAGGCAACCCATCCGTATATTTTAGGTAGTACAACATTAGGCAATAGGCAACAAATCTGTATAGATTAGGCAATACAACATTAGGCAATATGAAATTTACCTGTATAGATAAGGTAGTACAACATTAGGCAATAGGCAACCCATCTGTATATTTTAGGTAGTACAACATTAGGCAATAGGCAACCAATCTGTATAGATTAGGCAATACAACATTAGGCAATAGGCAATTCATCTGTGTAGATTAGGTAGTACAACATTAGGCAATAGGCAACCAATCTGTATAGATAAGATAGTACAACATTAGGCAATAGGCAATTCATCTGTATATATAAGGTAATACAACATTAGGCAATAGGCAATTCCTCTGTATAGATTAGGTAGTACAACATTAGGCAAGAGGTAAGCCACCTGTATAGATTAGGTAGTACAACATTAGGCAATAGGCAAGTCATCTGTTTGCAACACACCAGTAACAAGTAATTCGTTTTATTCTACAATAATAGATTCACTCTTCTGTCACTCTGTCTCACTGGCACTCTGTCTATCTGTTATTCAGGAACAATATAGAGAAACACGAGCACATTTAAAAACTTTCAGCGTCAAACGGAAAACAAAATGTGACGTGAAAGGAACATACAGGAAATATTCTAAGGACGGAAAAGTACACACAATACTAATAACGTCATCGATACTTGATAATAAAGACACTAACATTACTACCTAATTAATTTCTCTAATCTTAAATAAGTCTCTGCCTGCTGAATTTCTTTCATGCATCTCTTCTGTTTCAATGTAGTTGGCATACAAAGTGATAGTTTTGTCAGCACTATGCCCAGCCACCGTATTAGTTGTTAGGGTAGCTCAGAGTTCGGCTACCTTTTGAGACAAAATTTACCACTTTTTAAAGAGCCACTAACATTTTTTTCAAATATTTAGGATACGTTGTTTATAGATTTAAATAGCTTTAAATATAAAATAATATTTATTCCTATTTTTTTTAAAAATACACATGTTTCGCACAAAACATATTATAGTTTTTTAGCTAGCTCTAATAGAATAGTAAAATTAGTAATCATATAATAAAACTATACTCATTGAATATTTACATTAGTTACATCAGTGGAAGCATTGGCCTTGCATGCCGTTTGAAAGTTTAATTAAATCGGGCTCATAACTTCTTGTTTTAAGTTTCAAGCACGCTTCCAGATATATATTTGTTTGTAGGCTTCTTACTTAACTTTTGATTATAGTCATGTAAGAGAACTCTTGCTAGCACGAATATGTTGACCTAAAGATGTCAGCACTCCAAATGTCAACTTCCCCACGTTACTGTACCATCCTGCAAATCTATTCCATGCGTCACGTATGAGTGACTCTTTTAGAGCTGTCCAGTTGTGCAGCGTAACGTGCATGTTTTACTGGACCTCCAACTATTTTTACTTGCTCTTGAGTTCTGTGAATTGTCCGCTTCAGAAATGAGTCGTTTTCAAATACAGCAATTGCATTTGAAGCGAACCAGCATCAATTCCAAAAAGTTCAACGTTAATATCTTTTGTTTTCGTGTTGGAGAGTCTACTATGAATGTCATGGTACTTGCATTTGTTTTGAATTGCTCAAATCTCTCAGTGAATTCATCCTTCGTGTTATTTGTGGTAATGATGAAACAATTCATGATAATAGTTGCATTGGTTTCTAGATATTTTTTTTCAGATTTTTCGAAATCAAGTAAATTACCGCTCTTTGTATCTTTAACAAAAAGAAAAAAAAAGGATTGTTTTTCGAAACATCCACTTCTCAAGCAATGCATAGTCTGAGATTTTCTTTCCTTGCAGTTTTTACATTTAGCTCGTTTAGTTTTTGTTTGTGATATCCACCATGAAGTTAAATGTTTCAATTCTTGATGAACAGTTTAATTGGAAGTAGGCCTACATTGAAAATAGTACCTAAATATCCTAATATATAATAGCCCATGTGCGCACTTCTCTCTCTCTCTCTCTCTCTCTCTCTCTCTCTCTTTCTGTCCGCAAAATATTTTCTCCGGATATCACGTCAGAATCGGCAGCGATATATGGATACCTTTATACGGACTTTTGTTGAAAATAATATGTTAGATGTTTTAAATGTATAATCACAATTTTATTTAAAGAAGAAAACTTTTAAAAAAGGCGTATTCGAATGTAGAGAAACAGTTTTAATTATGCAACAGGAAAAGCGTTTATAGTTGTGAAAAAGAATGCATAAAACAGTGACGTCACTAATGTTTATACATTAACTAATGACGACATCTACCGTGTTTAGAATTTAAAAAATGAACTATTTCATTCAAATTTGATTTAGATCTACGTACACTATAAAATTTATACAATACAATTTTGCTCGGGCTAAACTTTTAAAAAAAATCTATTAGGATTCTAGATCTAGGTATTCTAGATCATCTAGATCTAGATATTCTAGATCATCTAGATCTAGAGATTCTAGATCTAGATCTAGATGATCTAGATCTACGGAAAAACTAGACTTACACAGATGTAGACCCTACCTAGATCTAGAATCTATTCAAATAATACATTTCTATACTAAAGTATTTCAGGCCTAATTACTGTATTGAAATCTTTGTTTATCTTTGCAATTTGCTAATCTCTATAATATATAAAGCAAAGTTGTCGGGTGCCCGATAGGCGCTTCAAATTAGGAAGGATCTTGCCTTGGGGCGACAGAACACGGGGACCGGTTGGCCGAAAAGTCTACGATGAGGGGTCAAAACTGACCACGACTGACCGGCGCCTTATATGAGCTATAAATCGAACAAAAAAATTTCCACGTAGGAACCTCTTCATAATTCCTGAGGTCGTAGACCGACTCTCGGGCGAATTAATTAAGCATTCAAATTATCAGTGTTTTCGAAAGCCTAAGCGAAGCTGGGCAGCATGCCTAGTTCTTATAGAATAGCGAGATGACGAACCCCTAAGGTATCTGGATGTAGAGGGTGGTTGCAATAAATAAGAGCAGTCCTACACTCTTAAATAATCTAAATGATTAAGCATTTTCAATATTTTACATTTTCCCTCTTATAAGAGTGCCAGAAATAGTGTTATGCTTTACAGTACAGCTACAGTAAAATGAAGAGGAATAATTTTATATACAATACATTTTGAAATATGTCTAGTATTTTTAGTATTATTTTGACTTATCATTATTTATTAAAATTATGCAAAATGTTAAGTAGATAAGCAAAAATCAAACAAGAAGTCTAATTTTTATCGTAGTAATATAAAGTTGATATTTATATTGATTTTTGTTTATTAATTAAATATGTATTTTTTGTCGTAAACAATCGCCATGGATTTTCCCCCTTTCAAACTACTTGTCAGTGCCACTATCTAGTCAGACATGTGGAGTGCTATCTGGTGGTTGGTGTAGAGTTATGCTATCTGATAACATGTCGGAATTTTTGTAAAGTTATCTTGAGTTATTGTGAGACATTTTGTCTGAGATCATTTGTCCTATCACCCTAATGAAGTCATCTTCAATAAGACTCGCATAATCCAATTTAAGAATATGAAAAAATAAACTATTTCAATCAAATGTGCTTTAAATTTATAGATTTATTTATCAGGATGTACGCTATGAAATGTATACCATTTTTGCGGCCAAAAATAATAAAAATAAATTGGTTTGAAAACCAACATAAATTTAATTAAACAGCTGGGTTTTTAATGGAATTATTTAAGTCTCTTAATCAGTGTGTGCATTTAATAATATTAAATTAATGTGGTGTTGTGTAGAATAATTATGTATATAATTTGGTTTTTATAATAAAAAATGGAAGGCTATTAAATATGTCGAATTTTGAACTATTTAGTTATTTAATTGCTTTGTCACTAAAATCGTTCAACGTGTAGTAAAGCATATTGCGTTTTGACCAATAACTTTTTTTCTATAAAATATGTTTTTTCTCAAACAAGTATAACATATAAAATATATAGGCCTATAATTGACGTGTAAAGGGTATCGATGGCTCTAGAAACCATAATTGTATTTGTGTACACCTAAAGCTTTCCCTAAACGACAATATGCTACTGTCGTGTTTTCGCAGAAGAACTACTACGATAATAAACGACCTATTTTTAAGTACATGTGCTGTATAAAATAGCGAAATAACTTTTAAAATAAATTTACTACTACAGGCCGACAAAGAGAATTTCTGACTAAAATAATGCTTTACTTCTTTTGTATACACAATTTTATAAAATCCAAGCGAATTAATTTAGTAAACTTTCAAAATAAAAAAAAAAAAACAAGAATTGAAAACAATTGAAAAAAAATTGTTTTTATATAAATCACAATGTCCTGCAGTAGGGGTTGGCAACCTTTTGGGGCGGAAGAGCCAAAAGTTAGGATTTACTAAATATCCCAGTTTTTAAAGAGCCACTAACATTTTTATTTATTCAAATGAAAAACATACACATGTTTCGCAGAAAAGTGTTAAGGTATTTTATCTAGCTCTGCTAGATTAATAAAAATCAGTATTCAAAGTATATAACTTTCATTATTGAATTTTTCGAAATAAAGTAATTTACCGCTCTCCGTGTCTTCAACAAAATGAAGTTATTTTTTTTTTCGAAACAATCATCTTCTTCAAGCAAGGCATAGGCGGGGTTTTCTTTTCCATGCAGTTTTAGATTTAGTTCGTTTAGTTTCTTTGTGATCTCTACCATAAGTTGAATGTTGCAATTTCATATACACAAGTTAATAGGAAGTACATTGAAATAGGGCGTAACTAAATATCGTAATAGAATAGCGAGTGTTTATTGTTTATATTTATTATTATATCGTTCATTACCGAGTGTTGCAGAATAATATTTTTTTTTTTTGAGTTTTGAAAATAAAATTAAACAATTATAAATATTTGTGCATGGAGCTGAAGAGCCGCATTTCAACATCAAAAGAGCCGCATACGGCTCGCGAGCCGCAGGTTGCCGACCCCTGTCCTACAGCAATATCTTATGTATCGTTTTCACTCAGAATAACTATTTACTTATTTTTAAAAAAATGCTAAATGTTCTTTATGTAAGAAAAAAACGATGCATAAATACGCGAAAATCATTTTATTTAAAATTAATGTTACATCCCTTACAGAAGGGACATAATTTTGCTACGCAAGGGAAATAACTTAACAAAATAGCTCAAATAAATACGAATCGAACAACTCATAACAAAATACACCATCTATATTTATTGTTTGAATTATAAAATGTATTCAATTATATAGTATGCAAACAATTTTGTATTAGTTATAAATAAAAATAAAGTGTAACTTGTACCATATTTTCACTTAGTATAGAGACACTTTAGCTTTATTTTAAGAATCAATATTTAAGTAGTGTTAAAATAATTTCGCCCACACTTGGCATAACTCTTAATCCTTTAAATTTTTTGGATCCCTTTCAACCGGACAGGCGGATGTTTCAAGGTAGCGTGCCTTCAGCGTCAAGGGTCAATTCAATGTCATGGAAATTTTTGGAATGATAGGTTAGTATGAGTATTACAGAGACACTTCTTCCACGGTCGTTTCTATTACTGTCCATGGGTGACTACAATGTGAACTTTTAACTCCGCAGCTAAGGACTGAGCACAGTAAACTAAGCAGTCAGGAGAAACCGAGTTTGCAAACTTTATTTTAGTCTAGTTCTTATGCGATTTTATTTTCTCCCTTTGATTATTACATATGCAATTGATGTTCATATCTCTGATGCAGTGTAAAACTATCAAACGAATTATTGTTACTGATTTAAATGTTTAAAACAATTAAATAAAAACAAAAACAAAATTAAAACAAAAAAAAATTGAGGACTATATAGGTATAGATGTTTGAAAGGGAAGAATGTTTGCTTTGATGTGTCTCGTTGTAATAACATAACTTTTCCGATAGCTTAAAATTTGTATCATTTTAATTCTCTGTAATCACACATTTATTTCACATCTACTTAAAAACCCAAATTCCACCCCGCCCCCCCCCCCCTCACCCACCACGCCGAGGGAAAAATCATCATTTGAATCATCATTTAATTACACATTTGCATTTTCAGGTTGTTTTTTATTTATTTATTTTTATTTATTTATTTTGTTTTATATTTTTTTTATTTAGACGTTTTGTATTAGATCTATGTATAAGTAAAGCATCTTAAATGAATGAAAGTAGGCTACAAGTAAGAACACAATATTACTATTGTAAATCTGTATCAGTCCTCATAAGCCGATGATGAAAATTAGTGAGGAAATTAATGAGCACTAATATACGATTTTCTAGTAGACTTTCAATATTATTTATTCTTGCTAACTGTTTTTTTTTGCGATGGGTGGAATTGAATACTATTCACTAGCCTCAACATTCGCGGTTGAGTTTTTATTAACGCCAACCTCATGTCATTCTCACCATTTATTTATTTCTTTGTTTTGTTTTTAATTGGAGAAGACACAAAAAGATCTAAAACTCAAAAGGCAATCGATTTTACTTTTGGGTATGAACGGTAAGCAGTTTTTCATTTAACACGATACTTGACGAGTAATCGTTCCGCAAATTTAAGAATTCATTCTGTAATTCATCGGGAACGCTGGCCACATTAAGGGAAGCAGAGAAAGGGTAACATGTCAATGCAGATTCTTCTTCTTTCAGCTCAGGGAAAATAACGCCGCATTCTATTTGCAAGGGATTCAAGATGCCCAGAATCATCTCTCAAATTTTATTTATCTCACAATCAGATTCATCTACCACACTTCAGAGTTTCTCATACATGGCAATATTTCCAGCCTTCACCAATGTTGCAGCTTTGATAAAGATGCCAAGCGATTATCATAAAAAGAGATAACATTCGTTCATTTTCCCTGAAGCTTCAGGTCAAGCTTATGTTGATGTTCGTATATATCTTCTTGGTATGCTACTCGCTCCAACCACTCTTTGTCGTTAAAGTATATCAAAATGTTTTGTTTCCCTTGCACTTCCAATAACAAATTGATTTCATCTTTTAATTCAAAAACGAGATTCACATTTCCTATTGACAGCCATCGTACTGTAATGTAGAACCTCGTGACCTTTATTCATGTCTTCGCACAGTTCTTGACACTCAGTCTAAACATCATTTGCTCAGTTGAAATAATGAATATTTAAGACAATGTTTAATCTGTTTAGAAACAATTCATCTTTCTTTTCTTTCTTTATTTTTTTTTTTAAAGCAGCGGCAAGTGCAAGTAAACTTGACTTGGACAAAATGCATTACTTCCCATATGTTAAATATTTTAATTTTAAAAATCTTACAAGGGAGACTATTTAAAGCAATGTCTTGACAGAAATATATGCATATCTAATTAATATATCAGTCAATATCAATTTACATTTAGTGTAGAAAATTATTAAACATTTAATTTTATTATGAAATTTCTAATACATTCTTTTTAAATTTTACATATGTAAAAAAATAATTGTGACATTATAAATTGCATACACTAGATACTTTAAAAACAAAAATACTAATAATTAATTTTGCACTATGTTATACGTTATTTATTTTTTGTTAACATAAAACTATTTTTGGCTCCCTTGTATAAAGGGGAAATATCATGTTATTTATTATTATTATTCAATAACCAAAATAAAACTGATTTTTACAAAACACACTAATGCAGTAAAAAAAAAGGTATAAAGGGGAAATAAAACTATAGTATATATATATATATATATATATATATATATATATATATATATATATATATATATATATATATATATATATATATATATATATATATATTGGGGAGCCTAAAATTTGCGGGGTGGCCCTTTTTTTCTAGTTCCGCCACTGGTTGCAGTACGGATTTAACTAATGTGTTAAGGGCCAATATGTTACCATTATTTTACTGAAGCTAATTGGTCGATGTCGTTCTGTCAGGTAGCTCTATCAAGTCAGACATGTGGAATAATTCTGTGAACGAATGAGTCCTGGGTTATTTAGTTAGCGCCTTACCTGGAGTACATATGCTGGTGTCGTCTTGTCAGGTGTCTATATATATATATATATATATATATATATATATATATATATATATATATATATATATATATATATATATATATATATATATATATATATATATATATATATATATATATATATATATATATATATATATATATATATCGTTTCCCCCCTATAGTAATTTCTATAATTTCATCCGTTAATCTCACGTACTCCTTTACAATCTACCATTAGAAAGCTGGGCTGTCAATTAATTACAATCAATTGCTGCGTTAATCCTTGGATATGGAGTTTAAATTTTAAAAAAGCAATACCTTAAAATCGTGGGTTGAATTCTTCCTTCAAGGGAAAGGGAAGGGGAGGGGAATAATGGTCCTTCACGAGCTACTTCTAGTGTTTAAAACAGGGGTCTCCAAACTTTTCAGCCCGAGGGCCGCATTAACTACGAAATTTCAGTTCGGGGGCCAGTTTCTTCCAGGCATGTCTTTGATTTTTCTGGGCAAAGTTCCACAGCCATCATCAACAAACGATTTTTCCTGGGACAAAAAGATCTCCGCGGGCCGGATGAGAGGACTTCGCGGGCCGCATCCGGCCCGCGGGCCGTAGTTTTGAGACCCCTGGTTTAAAAGCAAAATATTTTCAGTCGCAGCGTTGGTAGTGGGGTATTCTAAAATTATGAATTACTGAAGTGTAGAAAATAAAACAACTAAATAGCGGCGTATACTAGCAACTATATACAAGCCTTATTTGGCGTAAATGAAAACGAGAAATGCACATTTTTTGTAAAACGTTTGAATTCAGAACCCAATATGTTTAAAAACATAAGGCTTCGGCATGATTCGTTATTTTTTTTATGTTTAAAAAATTTAATTTACATAATTGTATATAAATCACAATATCGTGCAGTAATATAGATTGTTTCAACCTTTTTCTTTTATACTGTTTTCACTAAGAATAAACATTTACTTTGTTGAAAAAAAGGCTCCTTTATGTAAGAAAAAATGATGCACAACTACACGTAAATCCCTTTGTTTAATATTTATTCTGTATCCCTTACAGAAGGGACACCATTTTTAAATTCAAGGGAAATAACTTAACAAAATAGCTTAAACAAATACGAATCGAACAACTCATAACAAAATGCACCATGTCTAATAATGTTTTACTTATAAGTTAAAATTATATATTTTCCATATAAATTATATACATTTCATTTCGAAGAAATGCCTGGAAGAAACTCTGGATACAGTGTGTGGACTAGTGACATTGGAGGTTTATTGATGTTCATGTTATTCTTGGAACAGGGATTATTCATCAAGAAATAAAGTGTTGTAATCTCGAACCTGCAGTCAGAGTGTGATTCTTTAGACAAATCGGATGTGTCAGTGCCGAATCAGGTGTCCACAGCCTAGCGTCAGAATTCCTAAGTCGTGGACAAATACCTACACGACAGGTGGTAAGACACCTCTGTCGCATCTAGGTGCTGCGAGAAGGGGTACAACACAACCTATCAAGGTACGTCACACGTCTGTCACATTTGGTGTCGTCGGCAGGATGGAAACGAGAAACACAAACAAACAACCAAGAATCATAAATCAATCTCACCCTCGGTTACACATGTAAACACATTGGTGCAAGGCAGGCGACGTGATACAGTATTCAATATTTTACCTCCCTTTAATCTTTTGTTTGCTATTACAGGGGAGACTATCAGCTTACAATTTGCTATTTTTACAAAATAAACTTGTAAAAAAAGTAAATTACAAAGTATGCCATTTGTTGCTCTCTTCTTACAAAACATTATTTTTATCAAGTTTGTTTTAATCGATATTATGTGTAATTTATTTATTTTCAAATAGCTATCAATTTTATCTTAATTTATTTCTAATAATAAAAACTTTACTATTATTTTGTTTTAAGTAGTTATATATTTTTCAATAGCAACATGTTAAGCTAGTTATTTAAGTGAAATTTATTATAAACATTTTGGATCCCTTGGTATAAATGGCTACTACGATAGATGTAAACAGCACACTCTCTCTTTCTGACACATCTAAAGGAAATTGTCGTTATATACCGTGTCGAATACACTTTGATGGAAAAGCAAAGGTATCTGATTTCTTCCAAAAAACAATATGTGACGAATCATCAAATGGAAATAAAGAACTTGCTGCCACATTCAGAGGACGACCTTTAAATGGGGTAGAAGTAAACTTGCCATCTGGATTTACGGGTTTAGTATTAAAAGAACATCACAAAAGAACAACAGAAGATGAAGAGAGAAAATTGATAGCTACACACTCATTTGATAAATTTACACACTGGAATTTAGACAAACAACCAACTTCTGATGATTTGATACAAAGGGCCTTGCAATGGGTTGACATCTCCTCCGCTCTGCATAAACCAGTCAAAATGGACTCTGATCAAAGTAGCAGCCAGACAAGCATGAAGGGACATTAAGAATTACAATTTTTAAGTATCTGTAATAAGCTCAATTAAACTAAGAAAGAATCAGTACTGGTACTTAAAGAACCACATAGTTTATTTGGACTTATTTCTATAGCTCTGATAAATGCAACTGACAATACATTGGATTGAATGCTATTTGCAGTACAAGGTTTACTGGCTATTGTAGAAGTACCTACTTGATATTTGCTCTAACTCTAAGACATTTTGTACAGTCATGTAATTTATTATGTGTAGTAAAAGACTTAGTGAAATCATATTTGCCTGCTTTGTATATGTTTCTGTTTATATCTGTGATGTCAAATGAGTAAAAATAAATATTATTTAAAAGAAAAATAATCCCTTAACGGGACAAATTAAAATTGTAAAAAAAGATGTGGGAGGACTGCAATACATGCCGATATACATACAGATGTTTAAAAAGGAAGAATGTTTGATCTGTTGTGTCTCATTGTACTCGACATAACTTGCCAGCTGTTTATAATATTTATAAAATGTATTTCAGTTCTACTTAAAAGCCCAAACCCCCTCAATCCACCACGCCTATGAAAAACAAATCCATTGAATCACCTTTGAATTACACATTTGCATTTTTCAGGTTTAAAAATAAGATTGTAATTAGACGTTTTGTATTAGTTCTTTTTATAAGCAAACCATCTTAAATGAATTTAAGTAGGCTACATCTAAGAAAGAAGCATTACTATTGTAAATCTGTATCAGTCCTCACAAGCCGATGATGAAAACGGTAATACTAAAGCGAACATGGCAAGGCAAACTGACGCTGTACATTACATGTCTGAGGCCAATCGTGCACTATAACTTTCAAATATGTTACAATTAATTAAAAGGTAAGGGTTACCTTAATTAACTTAAGTTGAACGGTGTAGCAATAACCAATCGCTAAAAATTTTTGAGTGACACCACAACCGCTAGTCTGGTGCAGAGGCGTTACACCCTTCCCGGCGCCTTGGGACAAACTTTTAATTTGCAACCCCCCCCCCCCCCCCCCCCTCAAACTTTCTATTATCACCCCCCCCCCCCCCCTCCCCATATATTTTTTATATTTGTAATTCAAAATCGCTGCTAAAATGAGATTTTAATTTGTTTTTCCAACCCATTTTGGCGCCCCCTAAGGTCGGCGCCCGGGAACATATACAACCCCCCCCCCCCTCCCCTCTCTACGACTCTGGTCTGGTGCTGCTAACGAAAATAAACCATTACGTATAATCCCTTTGTTTATCTACTTCTACAAAAAATATTTTTTATATTTACCACTCCGAGTGTTACCAGACTGGAAATAAACAATAAGAAAAGTTACCCTTGTACGAGCATGCAGGCTATTCTTAGAAACAAGAGACACAACACAAACAAAGCCTTGTCCAAAAATAGAAAATTATCCAGGCATCTCTTCGGGGGGGGGGGGGGGGGGGGGGGGCTAAGCTCCCCAAAAAAGTCTACCCCCCCCCCCCCCCCGCCGAACGAAATGAATTTTTTATAGAAAATATATATTTTTAACAGTGCCCCCCCCCCCCCCCGAAGAAAAAAGTCTGGAAGAAACACTGCCAGAAACTGAATATTTTTCCGTATAAAATGAGTTTATACATTTTTGAAGATGCAAATTAAATGTAATAATACTTCCTTTTTTAAAGGAATGATAAGTTTCAATAAAAAATGTAAATGTAATGTCATCAATACTTTCATAATGTGTTTCTTTATTTTGTTTAAACTTTGAAGACCGCATTAACGCGAGGGAAGGGCACACTAGTTATATATAAATCACAATGTCCTATAGTAATATCGATTTTTCAACCTTTATCTTAAATATCGTTTTCACTCAGAATAATTTTTTACTTCTTTTTTTTTTAAAGATCTCTAAGTAAAAAAAAAAAACGATGCATTACTACATTAAAATCCTTTTATTTAAGATTATCTCTATATCCCATAAAGAAGGGACACACTTTTACAATGCAAGGGAAATAACTTAACAAAATAGCTCAAATAAAAACGAATCGAACACCTCATAACAAAATACACCATATCTATTTATTGTTTTACATATAAATGTATGCAATTGTACAGTATGCAAACAATTTTGAATTCATTTTAGATAAAAAATAAAATTTAACTTGTACCACATTTTCACTTAGAACAGAGATACATTACCTTTATTTTTAGAATCATTATTTAAGTTGTGTTAAAATATGCTCAATCACATGTTGTTTTCAGATTACCAATTTAAATTTCTGGATCCCTTGCAAAAGGGACAAATCTGCACTGATCTTAGCCCAGCGGTCGGATACCCTTAGAGACGAAGAGACAAATGTTACAATTTACAAAATTTCTCAGGTTTTTAAAGAGCCAGTAATATTATATTCAATATTTTGGTATTTTATAAGGATTAAGTAAATACATTTGATATTTTATTTAAAATAAATAACGTTAAATATGAACTAATCACTGCACTCCAATATTTACGCTAGAAGTCAGTCCATATTATATTGTGCGAGTATTGTATCTGGAGCGATTAGATGCCACTGTTTTCTTGAGTTTGTAGATCAATGTATTCTTGTAGTGTATAGTATGGGTGGATAAATGTTCATTATACAACGTTACCTGTCCGTATTGTTCATGTTCAACCCCGTACTATGTGTTACCTGTCTGTATTGTTCATGTTCAACCCTCGTGTTATATGTTACCTGTCCGTATTGTTCATGTTCAACCCTCGTGCTATATGTTACCTGTCCGTATTGTTCATGTTCAACCCTCGTGCTATATGTTACCTGTCCGTATTGTTCATGTTCAACCCTCGTGCTATATGTTACCTGTCCGTATTGTTCATGTTCAACCCTCGTGCTATATGTTACCTGTCCGTATTGTTCATGTTCAACCCTCGTGCTATATGTTACCTGTCCGTATTGTTCATGCACTACCCTTGTGCTTAACTCTTATTAAAAAAAAAATCCTACACACATCACTGTCAGTGGGGTACACTGAGACTCGTATAGTTAAAAAAAAAGTCGAATAAATTTTGACTAACTGAACAGAAAACCAAATACGTCTCCATAGCCTTAAGCGGGCAGTACACCCACACTCCCAAACCTAACGTTATTCGCCTGTGTCGTTTTAAAACACATGAATGGAAGTTTATAACGACGTTATAATTTAACAGTTTATAACGATCATATAATTGTTACATTGTATAACTTGATAAAGAAATTATAGTTGTCTTAGTTTTTCTCACTCATAGAAGCCGGCATCGACGGTAGATAAAATAATTATCTACACCGTATTAAATAATACTGTATTCTAATCGCGGGATGTTCTTATGCTACTTCTATACCTGGAATATATTTAAATAAACTAAGTACTCGAGTACCACGCGAAGACACGGCAGAATGCACATGTTAACCTGCAATATGATAAACTACATAGTGAAGGGCGGTTGACTAGGGGTCAATTCAAAGAACACGGACTTGAACTCATTCTGTCCCTTCAGCCATACCCTTTCACGACAGTACTGAAACTTTCTTTACTGAAATATTGACCCTTAAGCAGTTTAAAATGTATCATACACTTTAGATAACCGCACGTCTTTTTACCTGTAAGTACATTAAACTTGTGATATTTTATAAATATCCAATGAATGCAGCTGTTTAAAACGAGGCCGTTATTGTTTACCGTTTTTTAAAAGTTATTGAGCGAAAGGCCAGACGTATGTACAGTGGTTTAAACAACGGGCCCATCGACTCTATAGATATTATGACTATCGTCTAGAGTTTTTGTATTACGATACAGTACAGATCTTTAGCCTCACAAGGTGGACCCCATCACATGACATCAGTGGACGTTTAACCGGTAACTTACACCACTTCCAGTTACCGAAAATCCCCCAAAACTTGATAGAAACATGTATATGAGCTAATACTTACACACAAATATTTCGTCCAGCTAACTGAAATCGGTTTGAAAAACTGATTGCTAACTTACAAAGCGTCTAAGCATTCTGTCAAAATATCATTTGCTCAGTTGAAAAAATAAATATTTTAGATAATGTTTAATCTATTTAGGAAATGTTTATCTTTCTTTTTTCCCCCCCTTTTTTTAAAAGCAGCGGCAAGCACAAGTTAACTTGGCTTGGACAAAATGCATTACTTCCCCTATGTTAAATATTTTAATTTTAAAATAACTAACAAGGGAGGCAACTTATAGCAATGGCTTGTAAGAAATATATTAATATCTGATTAATATAAGAGTCGAAAAACATTTACAACTAGTAAAGAAAATGATTTTATCTTTTTTATTTTTAATGAAGCTTTTATTACTTTCTTAACGTTTTACATATGTAATATAAATAATTGTTACATTATAATTTAAAACACTAGATTATTTTTTTTTAAATATTAATAATAAATATTGTATTTCGCTCCACCTTACGTGAAAGAAAATATGTTGAAAATATATTTCTGGCTCCCCTGAAAAAGGGAAATTAAACTATAGTTAATGTATTTTAGTGTGGACGACAGACCAACAATTAAGCTATTTCTGGCTCCCTTGAATAAGGGAAATCAATTTATTTTTAGGTATTTTCGTGTGGACGACAGACCAACAATCCTATGTCCAGTTGTCCCCTTTGTTAACCTTCAAAACGGCGAATGCTTGTTCTGGTTGGACTACAGAAAATATTATTTCCACTAATATGTTTTTGTTTTAGTGCCGTCTGTGTCCACTGTGTTAGAGTTAGAAAGTTGTATGATGATACATAGGTTGGATTGTTTCCCCTCTTGTTGAGGGTTTTATAGAGCGCATTTATTCAGTTAAAACGGTACATGCTACTGTAGTCTAGATGAAAACGTAGTTAGAACCACTGAACAAGAGGTGAGAAGAATGAAAAATGTGTAACAATTGATGGACCGCAATGGCGTCGTTACAGCCAGTAACAATCTTTATATTACACTGGTATTAAAACTAATAAATTACCTCATTGTTCAAATTTTATTAGGTACAGGCAGGTAACGTAATCAAATGGTTCCACGTTTAAAACAGTCATCTGTATAGATTAGGTAGTACAACTTCAGGCGATAGGCAAGTCATCTGTAAAGATTAGGTAGTGCAACATTAGGCAATATGCAAGTCATCTGTATAGATTAGGTAGTACAAAATTAGGCAATAGGCAAGTCATCTGTAAAGATTAGGTAGTGCAACATTAGGCAATAGGCAAGTCATCTGTATAGATTAGGTAGTACACAATTAGGCAATAGGCAAGTCATCTGTATAGATTAGTTAGTACAACATTAGGCAATAGGCAAGTCATCTGTATAGATTAGGTAGTACAACATTAGGCAATAGGCAAGTTATCTATATAGATTAAGTAGTACAGCATTAGACAATAGGCAAGTCATCTGTATAGATTAAGAAGTACAACATTGGGCAATAGGCGAGTAACTCCCCATTGTATCACCCCATTTTTCTCTTAAGCTTCGTTGGAAAGGAGACCACATTTAAAGAAAAATTGTAAGCAGTAGTTAATTAAAACGTTTTTTAAAATGACATTTCGGATCACTAATAAATGGAGCAAGTATTTAAAAGGAGCTACTACAAACGTTGTGTACCGGTACAGGCATTACCATCGTTTAATGACTTTTCATAATGCTATAAAGAGAAAAACGTTAATGAAAGATCTTTTTTGTCATATCCGCACACTGTGACATCAACCCTGACAACAACACCAAAACACAAAGTTACTAATTTAAAAAAAACATGTTTGTATATAATAAAATAAAATTTACAATATAGAAACCTGAACAAAACTTCTAGTTAACCGTTTTAACATCTAATGCATCTGGTATATAGTGATTTACGAGGTTTTACGTATTACAAAACATTTACAAAACCGTTTGTGAACACAAGATGGATTTTAATAGTGTTATTAAAAATGGTAGTCCTATACCAAATCTATTTTCAAAGAAACAGTTAACCTAAAATAATATTTTAAATCTACATTTACTTTTTTTTTGCATAATAACAACCAGGCGTGGCCAATGCGGCAGAGCGCTAGGATGCAAACCCGAAAGTCTCGAGTTCAAAACCGTGTCCATGTCAGTAGAACGTACTGTGCACACCCTCACTTTGTATTTATATCAATTGATATATAGTATTCGTTCATTTTCCCTGAAGCTACATGTTAAGCTTATGTTGATGTTCGAATATATCTGCTAGGTATGATAACCTCTCCAACCACTCTATGTCGTTTTTAGTATATGTCTAGTTTCCTTTGCACTTCCAAGAACAATTTGATTTCAGATTTCAATTCAAAAAAACACGAATCAAAACATTTCGTTTGACAGCCAGCGTACTGTACTATAGAAAAGCAGAGCCTCGTGATCTTTAGTAATGTCTTAATGCAAGTATCTTTCCGGTATAGGTCGGAATAGGTCGAACCCCCAACAGTAGAGACGCAATGCTTTGCTGGATTAGAGATATAGTATCTGATAAAATATGGTTGCTGGCAAAGATTTATATATATATATATACATATATATATATATATATATATATATATATATATATATATATATATATATATATATATATATATATATATATATATATATATATATATATATATATATATATATGTATATATATAATTGTATATATGTGTATATATTTATATGTACTTTAGTGGTTTGGTCCTATGTATGTCGTTTTATCCCTGTCGTGATTTTTATAACTTCATCCGTTAACCTCACGTACTCCTCCACAATCTACCATCACAAACCTGGGCTGCCAATGGATTACAATCGATTACTGCGTTAATCGTCGGATTAGCAGTTTTAATACAAATAATTAACACCTTATAGCGCTGTCTTGAAAATCAGGGATCGTGGGTTGAATTCTCCCTACAAGGGAAAAGGAGGGTGGGGATAATCGTCCTTCACTAGCTACTGATAGTGTTTTAAAGCAAAATATTTTCAGTCATAGCATGGGTAGTGTCGAATTCACAAATTATGAATTACTGAAAAAGTAGTAAATAAAACAACGAGTGGACACCCGGTTAAATTTGAAATTAATGTGGTGATTTTGGTTTTGGTTTCGGTTTAGGGAAAAAGACAAACTATTAAACTTGCACATGTTTAGTTTCTCCATCAACGAACATTTATCTTGTAAGTAATGTTTACACATGTTAATAAAGCAAGTCATCACCCCCCCCCCCCACACACACACACACACCCCGTTTTGTAAGTTTTTACTTTTAGTTGAATATATTTTGAACTTCAAGTAAAATGGACGTGTGTATGTTTTATGTATTTTTTTTTTGTTTTAGTGCGATCCATCCCACCCCCCAACTTCAAACGTGTAACGCTACCATGTATGGTCAAAGTAAATTTGAAACCCACAATCTTTAAGACAATAAGATATTCGTTTGAGAACTTTATATGGTTACAAATTTGCAAGAAAAATGTGGGAAACGTAAATTATGCATTTTTTTTTCTAAAATCGTTTATCTTCAAAAATGGGGGGGGGGGGGATACTAATTAAAACACTGTATTGACCTCATTTGTAAAGTAGTAATTTAATACGATGTGGGTTTTTTATGTTTCACAATTTTAATTTACACAATTTTATATAAAGCACAATATCAAACTGTAATATCGATTTTTTCAACATTTTTCTTTTATGCTGTTTTCACTCAGAATAAATATTTACTTTATTGAAAAAAAGTTCTTTAATTAAGAGAAAACGATGCATGAATAAACGACCATTTTTTTTAAAATATAATTCTATATACTTTACAGAAGGGACACAATTTTTAAATGCAAGGGAAATAACTTTACATAATAACTCAAAATAATAATAAATCTAACAACTCTTGACAAATACATCATTTCTATTACTCATTTACTAATACCGTGTATTTAATTATTTAGTAAGCAAATAATTGTGTACTAGTTGTAGATAAAAAGAAAATACAGCTTATATCATACTTTCACTTAGAAACAAAGACACATTAGCTTTATTTTAAGAATTGTAATTTAAGAAGTATTAAAATTTGCTCATCCGAAGTCAGATCATTTGTATTGTTATCTATTTCTGGATCCCTTAAATAGGGACTAAAGTACTTTTGATTAGTATGTCATGGGTCGGCAACCTGCGGCTCGCGAGCCGCATGCGGCTCTTTTGATATCAAGATGCGGCTCTCCAGCTCCTTGAACAAATACTAATAATGTTAATAAAAAATAAATATTTGAAATAAAAAAAATGTTATTGGCTCTTTAAAACCAAGGGAATTTCGAAAATTGTAACTTTTGGCTCTTCCGCTTCAAAAGGTTGCCGACCCCTGGTGTATGTTAAGGGTTGGCAACATGCGGCTCTTTTGATGCCAATATGCTTCTCTCGAGTTCCCATACGCAAGTATTAATAATAATATTATTTTATTTTCTAAACTCATATAAAATATTATTCTGCAACAATATAATAACGAACGATATAATAATAAATATAAAAAATGCACGCTATTCTTTTACAATATTTAGTTACTCCTTATTTCAATGTACTTACTAGTGTCCATCCAAAATTCAAAACATTCAACATCATGGTACCTATCATTTGCTGGAAAACGTGGATTGTTTCAAAAAAAAAAAACTTGTTTTTGTTGAAGAAAACACGGTAAAAATCTGAAAACTAATAATGTGAAGAAACCAAAGCTACTGTTAACATGAATCACTTCAGCATTAATATCACCAAAAAGAAGCAAGTTTTTGCTGAGAGATTTGACCATTTGAAAACAGATGGTGTTCATAGTAAATCATCTCAACACAAAAACAAATGAGATAAGCATTGAACCATTTGGAATTGATGTTGGTTCGCTTCAAATGCAATCGCTGGATTTGAAAACCAAATATTTGTGGGGTTGTAAATTCACAGAAATCAAGAGCAAGTTGCAAGAGTTGGAGTTTAAGAAAAGCATGCAAGTTACACTTCACAAGTGCACAGTTCTAAAAGAAATGTCGCGAATTAAGGCACTTATATTTGACGAATGTGACGCACACATCCCGCCTACAGACCAATCAAACAACTGAGTTTGATAACGCAAAATTGAGATTATCTTCCATTACTGATTGTCCAACTACAAAATCGTTGTATATACCAAAGTACCTTAAATGCTATAAATGTAAAAGAAATAAATACAAACATAAAATTTAAATTGTGTTTTTGCATTTGTAAACTTTGTATTTTCGGCTTTTAATTCGTTTCACTGTATTTGTTTGTTGATATATCATTCTAATGAGAATGTGATCAACTAGACATGTCCATGTGTCCACTTAAGTAAAAAGTCATCATGTTTAAAAACACATACATACAGAAATACACACATATGAGGCAAGAATGTAAAACTGGGCCGTTTTGATTCATTACATTCTATCGTCAAACTTAGTTTCTTTTTCATTACCGCAATTGGCTATTGTAAAATTTACAAAGAAGAAAGACACGATTAAATATCCTTTCTTTAAGATAATGACAGAAAAATGCTGAAGTCGACATACATACCCAACATACACAAGTGTACTCTATGAACCCAATTTTTTGTTATCTAAAACCAAACTACCTACCATACCATACATGCAAACACCATTTCTACATTTAAACAATATTTTAATCATGTTTAATAAAATATAATATAGGTGGCAGCTCTTGCCTAATGAAATTCATGTTTTCCCACATAAAGTGGCTCAATAATAGTTAGTTGCACAAACCAAGAAAATATGACGTCACAGTCTCAAAACCTTTCGTTTACAAAGAAAATAATTACGTCTAAAGCCGTCGACACATAGCGCATCAAACGGCTTTAAAATAGATATCACGTGATTCCGTAACCCGTTTTAACTTTAGACGGAACGACTTGATGCGGCCGCTTACGGCAGATTAATTTTTTCTTCAAGACCCCTTTTCTATATGTCAAAACAAAAGCCACTTAAAAAGGTAAGTTTTCAAAAATTGTATTAAAATATTTTAACACTCGGACTAGCTCTGTATTTGTTAGGATTATTTTAATAATCCATTTTTCTGCTTAAGTCTAATTTTTTGTAATATTTTACGCTTTAGCAGACTACGAACTTCGTCTCACAAAGCAATCCTCCGAATGACACTATTTAAACGGTATCGATACTTTTTAAACCCCTTTCCGCGCCGATTGATTGATTGTAAAATATAATAAATTTTATGAGATTGACGCTTTTAAAAAAAAAGAATACTTACAAAATTGGAGTTTAAATGTTGCTAACGTAATTATCTTGTGTTAAATGTTAATACAAAACACATTTATACAAATATGTAACGTTTTGAAGGCCCGCTCTAGTTGTAACTAATTCGCTGTAATCATGATCGAACTGGGAATCGAGCTATTTAAATAAAATACTGTAAAAAGATACACACTTAAACTAAACATGGATTGAGTGTAATATATTTATCTATTTAATTAAATGCACTAGTAGACTTCTTTTTGTTAATAATTAACAATGTAGAAAATATTGAAAATGGTCTCACAAAGTAGACCAATACTAGTAATATCGATACCGCTTAACACGCATCTCCGTTCAGCCTTAAATCTAGTTTTTAAGCCCCGAACTTCCTAGATAATTAATTAGCTCTAAAGGCTTTATACATGATTAATATTGATAAAATTAAAATAAGGGATTCAATTATTGTTTAAATTGTAAGGTTCTTGTTAATAAAACACCATATTGCATGTCTGTCAACCTATTAAGTAGGCCTATTAAATATACTATATATTTTAAAATAGGCATATCGTTTTCGACTTACTAGCTTATTATTACTCAGTTGTTCTTTTTAAGCACTCACAAACACACTAATTTTTGTTTAACTAATAACTGTAATAAATATATAAATATATTTAATATTATTAAAGCTTAATTAACTTTATTAAGCCTATAACTTGATATATTAGTAGTAACATATTTTTTGCGGACGTTACAAAAACCAGTCACTCTTTTAATTAGTGGTATCGATGCCCTTCTTCAAAAGGTCCGTGTATTTTTTTTTTAATAATAAAATATATTATAAGCAGAACTATTAATTTTTTTTTAGCTATCCATTGTCAAAAATTAAATAGTATAACTATAATTAACTACTTATGATGTTATTATTTATAGGCAAGACAGAATGGGGAAGAAGAATGCCTTGAATGTAGTAAATCTCTATCAAAGGTATTCTGATGTAAGTGGTGAAGTGCGAATAGGCAATGTAGTTTATTTGTACTATATAAAAAATAAAAATATCTCCAAGGTACTTGATGAGCTATTAGATAGAAACAGACATATAAAAACAACAAAAAATTATTTTGCTAACAGAAACTCTGTAAACAGAATCATAAAAAAATTCATGCTCTTAAAATCAAACCCTGAAAGAAATTGGCAACAGTTGGTTAGTTATTTCAATGAACCCTATGTAGGAATAAACACACAGGCAACACCACTATCTGTGAGAAAAGGTTAAAGCTAAATTAAATAAAACAATGGAGTGGCTTGATGCAAAAAGTATCAATGAACAAAATCAGCTAATTGATTTTGCTATAACTGAAGGTGCTCGCAGGCAAAGATCACACAAAACCCAACAGCGAGAAATTGAAAGTGAAATCATACAAAGAAGAGAAGAATCAAGAAAGAAAATAAAGAAAGAAAGAAGTTAAAGATAGATGTTGATAAGTTGGCAAAAGGTCAGTTATTTATTAATGATAAAATATTCTGCAATGTGGAGACCAGACAAAAACAAGTGTTTGCTAAAATTATCAATGGAGAGGATATGACTGGCCAACTGCTGAAACACAAGTGGGAATGTATAAATGACAATGACACCTTGTTTTTTGGTAGAATAGTCTTAAGACTCACAGCTAGTGAGACAAAACTTGATAGATTTGTAATTGCTTATTGAAAGTTATTGGTCAATTGATGAGGAAAATAGTGAAGACTCAGAACTCAATGTAGCTACTTTAATAACTGATATGACCAGTAAGCATCTGTTGTTTGAGTTTTAATTTACAAGTTCCTTCAGAAGTTATATTGTACAATGTTTAATAAACTAAAGCTATATCCATTGCAATGTTCCTTTAGAACAGTGGTTCCCAACCTTTTTCGAGTGGCGACCCCCTTTTATAAAAAGTAAGTGACCCGCGACCCCCATAGAATAAAAAGCCGAAACTAGTATGGAAATGAATAAGCACTAAAATAAGATTTTCTAGTAGACTTTCAATATGAACTACTCTTGATAACTGTTTTAATAGCATGAGTAAAATTGCATACTATTCACTAAACCTTCATGGTTAAGTTTTTAATTTTTTTTTTAAATGTGTTAACGCCAACCTATGCCATTATAAATATCTTAATTTTGTTTTTAATCGAAGAATACTGTTGAAAATATATTCTCGAAAAGTCAATCAATTTTACGTTTGGGTATGAATGATGAATACTACACCAAAATTGTGTCTGCAGTATTTCATCTTACACGGAATCATTCTGCAAATCAAAGAATTCATCTTGTAATTCATCGGGAATGCTAGCAACATCAAGGGAAGAAGAGAATGGGTAATGCGTCAACAGGGGCGTAGCGACCCTTCCCGGCGCCCGGGGACAAACTTTCAATTTGGCGACCCCCATCGGGAGCAAATTTTCGATTTGCACCCCCGTCAAACTATTTATAATGCAAAAATTGAGCTAAAATGACATTTTAATATGTTTTTACAACCCATTTTGGCGCCCCCTAAGGTCGGCGCCCGGGGACATATGTACCCCACTGCCCCCCCCCCCCCCCCCCATCGCTACGCCTCTGTGCGTCAATGCAGATTATTCTTTTTTCAGCTAAGTTCGTTTTCAAGAGATTCAAGATGCCCAGAAATCGCTTCTTTCAAAATTTTAATTATCTCACAATCAGATTCATCTACCACACCGCAGAGTTTCTCAAATTTACAATATTTCCAAGATATGTTTTCTTTACCGATTTTGCAGCTTTGATAAAAATGCCCCGAGATTATCATGGAAAGTTATAATATTCGTTCATTTTCCCTGAAGCTTCAGGTTAAGTTTGATGTTCGAATATATCTGTTAGGTATGATACTCTCTCCAACCACTCTATGTCGTTTTAAGTATACCAAAAAGTCTTGTTTCCTTTGCACTCCCAAGAACAATTTGATTTCAGATTTCAATTCAAAAACACAATGTACAACATTTCGTTTGACAGCCAGCGTACTATAGTGTAGAAGAGCAGAACCTCGTGATCTATATAAATGTTTTTGCTCAGTTCTTTGAAGGCTCCAGATTTTATATAATTTACGACTTATACTAGCAATGGACTCTTGATGTCGATTGGTTAGGGCAGTGGTTAGGGAGCTAAATGTTTTCTGAAAGTCCGATTTTGAGCTAAACATAGATGGCGCACCATCCGTACAAACCCCCACAGCCGTTCTAACCCATTTTAATCATCCAGTTTCAAAAAAAGATATTTATTTTCTCCATGCTATCTTCACAAAAGAGCAACTCTTTTATCTTTGCTATCATCCGCATGAATATAGACACAGACCAGCAACTGCGAGCACAAACTCACGTCTGTTGATTTATCAACTTGAAAAGCAGACAATGGTGAAAGCTTAATTTCAATAAAAATGTGTTATTTAACATTAACGTACATGCAGCGTTTGATGAGATTCTCTCCTATTGTTTTTTTTTTTTTTTTTTTTTTTTTTTTTTTTTTTTTTTTTTTTTTTTTGCTTGGCATTTTCTATCGCGACTTCATTTGATGCTTGCACTAATGCTGGTGAAAACTTCCTGTTCGATCAAGTCTCTGGCGTTTGCAACTAGCTTCTTATCGACGAAAAAACATATATTTTTTTTTGTGTGTTCCGAATGACTCCTCTCAAATGTCGTTTTAGTTTTGAAGATTTCATAGATTCGTGACTGAGAACAACTTTGTGCAGTGCGCTTTGTTACTTCTCTTTTACATTTCCAGTGATGTTAATGAAGCCGAATTTCAAAAATTCTTCTAAATATTTGTTTTCTTTCAAATTACTAAGGTTTAGTATACCAGTTGGCGACCCCCCAGAAAGACCTTCGCGACCCCCAGGGGGGTCGCGACCCCCAGGTTGGGAACCCGTGCTTTAGAAGTTATATTGTACAATTTTTAATAAATGCAATGCACAAAGTTAGTCTCTTTATAAAACACAAGAATTTATATATACATTTTTGTGACTGCTCCTTGTTCAACAAAATAAAATTCTAAGTTCATGTTTGTCAATATCATCTAATAATAATATATGCATCTGATTAGCAGGACTGATCAGAAATGTAGTTATGATATATCTTATTATTCCTGCAAATCAGATGCATGTATTAATATATTCATACATAATCAGCCTTTAGCTTATTCATTTGACTTTGAGACTACACATCCTACACTGTACACAAAACTAGCCAGATTATTGCTTCTATTCACACATTACTCCTAAAATTAAAAGCTTGTAAACTTTGGGACTTTCCTATATATTAAATAAAATAAAATAAAAACAGACACACTCTGTTTATGAATTTGTTTTATTCAATTTTTTAATGTAGGCATAAGTTTCCATGTATGCTATAATAAATAGTTTAAACTACTCTTTATTGTGCCATGATTTAAACCATTAATAATAATATCCATGTTTACTTGTTTAGGCCTATTTTTAATGAACCAAGTTTTGTCATGATGCATATTTTTTTTTTAAATGTCTCTCAATAGATCTAGAATCTAGAACGCGCCCGTCGTAGATCATGAACAATCAGGGTTGAATTTTGGAGTAGAGCTAGATCTAGATCTTTGTTGTTTTAAATTAATTTAATTTTAATGCACCATGCATGTGTCCGTAAAAAATTCAATAATCGTGAATTTCATTTAAATCTAGATCTAGATTTAGATCTAAGTCTAGTTAAACTTTAGAGTTTAGAGATATGATGGCGATGGGGATTGAGTCTAGGTCTAGATTCTACTAGGGTAGAGTCTAGCTATTTAGTATTTAGTACTAGATCTAGATCTAGGTACTAGATCTAGATCTAGTTAACTAGTAGAGTCTATTTAGTATTTACATTTAGATCTAGATCTAGTAATTAATTAGTGTTAAACGGTAAACCTTCTTAATTTTAGGCTTTTTTTTATTATTAAGCTTTCATTGACAGTTTAATCTAGCTTTGGTATTTCCTTAAGCGTAAATATATTTAAAGCTAATAAACTAGATTGTTTAAAAACATTTTATTACAATTTATTTAGTCTTACGTAACCTACTCTCTTCGCTCTAGACTAGACGCGCGCAAAGTTAAACTGCGATAATGTAATAATTTTGAGAAATTATAATTATGCCTTTTATTAGAAGATTTTCACATTCGCTTTTTTCGTACTCTCGACGTGACCAACTTTTGGTTTCATTCTCCATAGGCTTAGTTGTCCCCGCAATTTTTACACTTAAACCGTCATATCTAGAGAACCGTTTATCCAATAAACATAAGTTTGGTATTGTTTTGCAGCATTTAGTCCCATTAATACAACCCTGTCGTTATTTTTGTCATTTTCATCAATTGAAAAATTGTGTGCAACTAACTACTCAATAAAAATGAAATTATTACACGTCGCCTCACAATATACACAAAGCTACATATAAATTAGTTTAATTTATAATAACTTCAGTCTTTAAATATAGCTAACGTTTTAAATTTTTAAATTTTTATAAAATATTCAATTTGTTTACAGTAAACATATCTAACTTTACATTTTTTTCCATTTTGCCATAAATGTTTTATAAATAATTATTTAATTAATAAATATGTTAGGCACATTGTACTAATTATTTATTCATTTATTTTTAGTCATTAATTTTTATAAGTTGTATCCCTTATCTAGTTTTCCCCAAATACAAAGGGGAAGTAATACATTTTGTCAAGGCCACGCCTAGCTGTTGAAGCTTGCCCTAACCGGGTCTTGATTAAAAAAAATCATAAAAACGTATTAATAACAAGCTTTTATGTAATAATGCACTAAAAAGTAGAACATAAATTATACACTACTATTTAAATAACTATAAAGAAAAGCGTGGGTCTCTTAAATATTAGTAAAGGTATCTAATAGATACTAAAGTGACCCAAAATTTTCTTTATATATATATACTAGGCATACTGCCTAGCTTCGCTTAGGTTTTTAAAAAACATTTGAGAATTTGAATACTTAATTATTTAGCGATGGATTGGGTGTGGAGTGCTTTAATAAGTTGAATTTAAACAGTAATGCTAACTTTAGAAAAGACATGTTTTTGTTCGTCATTTATATTATGTTCGTACAGAATTTTTGGAAAGTACGCAATGTATAACTAAAATGGAATTAGAACTACACAGGTTTCATGAACAGTATATCTCATAGTTTATATTACATTGCCTTTTGAAATTAATTAATTAATTTAATTAACATACTTAACTAAATTAACAACTTAATTTTGTACTAAAACAAATGCTATACTTCGTCATTTTCTGTTTCTGTTTAAAATAGTATACAATTATTTGAAAAATAATAATTTTAAAAACGTTACCTCCCTTGAAAACTGAACGTATGACGTATGTCATTGTTTACTTATATTGTTTGCTTATATAAGAAATTACGTTATATGAACATATTTAACGACTATAATGGCTGTTTATGACGGGAATAAAGTTTTTTTGTTACCCTCCATGGTCGGTCTACGACGTCACATAATATTAAGGGGATCGTTCGTCAATTTATTTATATATATATATATATCTCGTATAAGGAGAATTTCACTCAAGATCATCTTTTAGCCCTCGTCGAGGGCTTTGAGTCTGACCAACAGTTTTTCCATACGGCCTAGTCATCTTTAGTAGTGTATGCAAAAACGTAGCATGATGTACAGACATTAAGTAACCTAAAAATTGTGTTAAAATTTCCCTGTTTTTCCCATAAAATACAAAGATTATATAGGGAAATACAACTGGTCAGTTTTGACCGCTTTACGAAGTTTTCCCAGATATGCCGAGTTTTTTGTGACACCCCTAGGTGTTCTTCTACCACCTCACAAAATATCAAGGGGGGTCGTCGGAGGAATTTTTTTTTCGTAATAGAGCTCATATAAAGAGAATTTCACTCGCGGTCACATTTTAGCCCTCGTCGAGGGCTTTGAGTGAAACCGACAGTTTTCCCTAAAGGTCAACCCATTGACCTAGGAGCATGCAAAAAATTAGCCAGATATACTGAGCTTAAGTACCCTAAAGTCTGCGTTGAAATGACCCTCTGTTTTTCCCATAAAATACAAAGATTATATAGGGAAATACAACTGGTCAGTTTTGACCGCTTTACGAAGTTTTCCCAGATATGCCGAGTTTTTTGTGACACCCCAAGGTGTTCTCCTACCACCTCAGAAAATTTCAAGGGGGGTCGTCGGAGGAATTTTTTTTTCGTAATAGAGCTCATATAAAGAGAATTTCACTCGCGGTCACTTTTTAGCCCTCGTCGAGGGCTTTGAGTGTAACCGACAGTTTTCCCTAAAGGTCAACCCATTGACCTAGGAGCATGCAAAAAATTAGCCAGATATACTGAGCTTAAGTACCCTAAAGTCTGCGTTGAAATGACCCTCTGTTTTTCCCATAAAATACAAAGATTATATAGGGAAATACAACTGGTCAGTTTTGACCGCTTTACGAAGTTTTCCCAGATATGCCGAGTTTTTTGTGACACCCCAAGGTGTTCTCCTACCACCTCAGAAAATTTCAAGGGGGGTCGTCGGAGGAATTTTTTTTTCGTAATAGAGCTCATATAAAGAGAATTTCACTCGCGGTCACTTTTTAGCCCTCGTCGAGGGCTTTGAGTGTAACCGACAGTTTTCCCTAAAGGTCAAGCCATTGACCTAGGAGCATGCAAAAAATTAGCCAGATATACTGAGCTTAAGTACCCTAAAGTCTGCGTTGAAATGACCCTCTGTTTTTCCCATAAAATACAAAGATTATATAGGGAAATACAACTGGTCAGTTTTGACCGCTTTACGAAGTTTTCCCAGAAATGCCGAGTTTTTTGTGACACCCCAAGGTGTTCTCCTACCACCTCAGAAAATTTCAAGGGGGGTCGTCGGAGGAATTTTTTTTTCGTAATAGAGCTCATATAAAGAGAATTTCACTCGCGGTCACTTTTTAGCCCTCGTCGAGTGCTTTGAGTGTAACCGACAGTTTTCCCTAAAGGTCAAGCCATTTACCTATAAGCATGCCAAAACTGAGCCACATGTAAAGAGAGTAAGTGCCATAAAATCCGTTTTGAAATGACCCTCTGTTTTCCCCATAAAATACAAAGATTATATAGGGAAATACGACTGGTCAGTTTTGACCCATTTCCCGATTTTTCCCGGACATGGCGAGTTTTTTGTGACACCCCAAGGCGTTCTCCTACCACCTCACAAAATATCAAGGGGGGTCGTCGGAGGAAATTTTTTTTCGTAATAGAGCTCATATAAAGAGAATTTCACTCGCGGTCACTTTTTAGCCCTCGTCGAAGGCTTTGAGTAAGACCGACAGGTCTGCCCTACGGTCAAGCCATTTACCTATAAACATGCCAAAAATTAGCCAGATGTAAACAGGGTAAGTGCCCTAAAATCCGTTTTGAAATGACCCTCTGTTTTTCCCATAAAATACAAAGATTATATAGGGAAATACGACTGGTCAGTTTTGACCCATTTCCCGATTTTTCCCGGACATGGCGAGTTTTTTGTGACACCCCAAGGTGTTCTCCTACCACCTCACAAAATTTCAAGGGGGGTCGTCGGAGGAAATTTTTTTTCGTTATATAGCCCATATAAGGCGCCGGTCAGTCGAGGTCAGTTTTGACCCCTTCTCCGTAGACTTTTCGGCCAACCGTCACCGGCCTTCGTGTTCTATTGCCCGAAGGCACCATCGTGCCAAATTTGACGCGCCTGCGGCGCCGGGAAGTGCCCTATCGGGCACTTGACCACTTTGCTTTATATATATAGATATATATATATATATATATATATATATATATAAAGAGAGAGAGAGAGAGAGAGAGAGAGAGAGAGAGAGAGAGAGAGAGAGAGAGAGAGAGAGAGAGAGTTGATTTCCAAAATGCAATATATCCAAAATTTGGGTTTTGAGAAAATCGCACTTTTCTCCTACACAAAGCCATTGTACAATATGCTAAAACTGTTTGTCAATTTAGGTTCATAACCCTCATTTAAATAGGGCTAGAATGGTTTTTGAAATGTACCTTTATAAAATGATGCTTTTTTTGGTCCCAAAATTTGTGTTTAGTTGCAAAATAAGGTATATCCAGCTTTTGTTAAGCTACAAAACGCTGTATATCCATTTTTTTCTGATAATACATCTGATGTCCAATACTTTAGTTTATTATTTTATTAAGACCCACTTATATTCCAATTGTACCATGTTTTTCTGTTACTTTAAAGTGTTTTTAGTGAGTAATTTCAGTTATTTGAACAATATTCAAACTGTCGCAAGTCTCTAACGAGAGCCTTTAATTTGAAGAGTACAGCTTGTCTTTTCTACTGTTGAACTGTGTCAACAAAGTCTAAAGAAATAAAAAAAGTCATCATAGAATAGTTTTAATAAAAGAAAAAAAGTTTATTATTTTATACAACACTAATAAAATGTAAAAGAAATAGTATGAAATGAAAAAAAAAAGTTTGAAGACAAAAATGAGTGTAAAATAAAGTGAGTGAAGCAAGAAAAAATAAATAATTCAGACAATTTATAGGGGTCGGCGTGGTCGAGTCGGTAAAGCTCATGGTTGCTAAACCGAAAAGTCTCGAGTTCGAACCTTCGGGCAGATGAGGCTCGTTAGCTGGGGACAGCCACTCTTCTAGGAGAGACAACTCCAAAATTAAACACCTGCTGCCTTGTAGTTTGTTCTTGGTTGGACACAGGCTATGGAAGCAAATCCAAAAAGAAAAGCAGGCTGAAATCGGAGTCAATGGCCTCAATGGCGCATAACCAGTTGACACGTAACGCTTAATTGTGTTGGAGGCGTGGTCGAGTCGGCAAAAAGCTCATGGTTGATAAATTCGAACAGTCTCGAGTTCAAACCCCACTGGCAGATAAATTTCGATCACCATTAACACTAATAATTAAGAACGAAGAAGAAGAAGAAAGAAGACAAACTATGCACTATCTACATCAGAGTTAGAATGAGCAGCATCCTCAGTAGCATCACATAGCAGTGCCTTATAAGAAATCTTTATTCTCTCCTACGGCTTCAAGAACACGAAGAACATCTGTATTTTTAGCCACCTTTACACAGTTCTTTTTTCTAGGCTCCTTTGTGTTGAATGAATCCCAGTTTTTCCTTTAAAAAGTGGATATATTAACCATGTATTATTAAGATAATTCCACTGTAACATTGAAAGAAGAGAGCTTCCATAATCGGATAAACCTCTGGACAATAGTCACTTTTTTATTGACAGTTACCGCATTATGAGCAAATTCAATATAGCAAACAAGCCAACTCACTGAAGGTAAAGCTATTTACTTACACAATGTTAAACAAAAAGAAGACTGGCAAACTTGCAGCTTGTTTCCATCACTACAAAGAAATTATTTGATCGTCATGTGTCTTGTTTTTTTCCTCTGATCATTCACTCTTTTCGTGGTGTCACATCAAACAAAGCTACTATAGCAGCATCTTGTGATTTACTGTCTTGATATAAAACCAACATTTCAGGCTACAGCCCCGTTAACCAGGTTCACAATACACCCAAACTCCATCGATTCCTATTATAAATATTCCCAAATGTAAACAATGAGCGCGTAGACTATGTGGTAACTAGCAGAATTTTTTTTTATACGTTGGTGAAAATGCCCCCACCCTCCCAATTTGAAAAGGTATAGGCGCTTTTTACAGTTACCTTGCCTTTTTATTTTGGTGTCATACAATTGATGCATAAAAAAATGTAAAGAAGTCCGTAATGCCTAGTAGCAGTCAACATTCTTTATTTCAACTGCATATTATACAATAATGAGCCTTTTACATTATTATCTACCTCGCTGGGCGCCACTTTGAGTCGGCACCTCTGGGATTACAATACATTAATTATTGTAATTAATATAAATCTTTTAATTCTGGGCATTTCTGATAATTATCTAACTCTAATATTGATTCAGTGCTAGATTTAGCGTGTAAGTCTCATTGGAAATCTTCAGATTTTCAAATTAAATTAATTTAATTTAATTAATTGTTGGCACTAGAAGATCCTAAACAGAATTTCAAAACATATGTCTACTATGCTGTATATATTGGATATTGATATACAGTCCATTTAAAGAAAGGTTCCAACATATAGAACAAAATAATAATTTACTTGATGCTTTTATATGATATATCCCATATCAACAAAAAAGCTCCTGCATATATACCTACTGACTGCACAATTTAGAAAAATGGTTTACGCTGAAAGCTGATATGGATATTGATGCTAATGACTTTTTCAATGAGCTTCGTATGCATATGCCACGAACAGATGTCCTTCTCAGAGTTTCTTCCAGGCATCTCTTCGAGGGGGCTTTACCCCCCCCCCCCCCGAAAAATTTTTACCGCCCCCCCCCCCGAACGAAATGAAATTTATATAATTTATATAGAAAATATATACTTTTAACAGTGTCCGCCCCCCCCCCCCCGGAGAAAGTTAACCGCCCCCCCCCGAAGATTTCAAGTGCCCCCCCCCCCCCCCCACGGAGAAAAAAGTCTGGAAGAAACACTGGTCCTTCTCTATATAGTACAACCAAAATTGGAAGATAATGTACCAAATGTTGTTATTTCCTTGCGAATATTAACACTTCTAATGTCCGTAGCTAGTTGAGTACTTAGTTTTTTTTCAAAATTGTAATTTTTAATTAAAGGTGTGAAACTACTATACCGCCAGACCCCGCAATACGAGGGAGGAGGGGACAGGCCCTTGTGGGGGGGGGGGGGGTCAAAATCAGACCAAAAATAATAACTTTCTGCACCTAGATAGACTAGTGGCTTTGTGAAAACAAAAAAACTAATCGGTTGCAGCAGTGGTTGTTCCACAGTAACTAACTCGTACCATTGTGTGGAAAAAAAAAACCAACTAAATAAGTTGAAGATTGAAAAAAGGCAAACCTTGAAACCACTTCCATGGTTGTATGATCATCTTTAAAGAGTCGAATAAGGTTGATGATAAAGCTAATTAAAATAGTTTTGTACAAAAAGAAATCTCCTCTCTTTATTTTTATTAAATAAAGCATCCTGAATAATGACTAAGGTATAAAATGAATTAATTCAAAATGAATTATATGGATGCAAGAAAACAAAACAAAAAACAACATAAGAATAAAACTAACACGGGATACCATTACACATAGGTCTGTAATATAAATTATCTATGATCCATTTTCTTTTGACTGACTTGCCAAATAAAATGATAGAGTATTCATAACTTTCGGTGGGTAAAAATGAGATTTTTAAAACTCAATTCTTTCGGTCCAGATGAGTTTGAACCGTTTCCTGTGTGGTTTGTTGTCTCATGATGAATATGCAATAAAATAGGTTAAATCAAATGGTTTAATTTAAAATTAAGTGAGACAGTGTACTAAGACACACAGACACATACATGTATATATACATATTATATATATATATATATATATATATATATATATATATATATATATATATATATATATATATATATATATATATATATATATATATATAGCCCAAAGACAAATTGCAATTAACAGCACGCACATTGAATCTACTAATTGGATAAAGACCCTGTTTTCGTAATTCCTTTTTACTCTTGCAGGTGAGTTCATAAGTTGTGAGTGCACGTCTCATTGCCCTGGTCTTCTTTTGTCTCAGGTCCTTGGGTTTGTGAGCCTTCATACGGTAGATTTTACCTAGGTTATCCTTCTGGTAGAATTTACGTAGGTTATCCTTATGTGTCTGTTTGATGACAGTGAGGACACGAGCAACTGATTTGCGCACAGTGCAGATCTTAGCTGATTTAGCTGCAGCTCCACCAATTACTTTGGCAACACGAGGGGTCTGCAGTTCATTTTTTAGCTCTTCGAGCTGTTTCAGAAGCTCTTCCTTCTTCTTGCCACGAAGTTCCTTAGCCTTGACTATGGCCATCGTAAATGAGTTAATGCTACAAATAATTGTACTGTGTCATTTTGATAAGTGTCCCCATTCAATCGTGATCAAAAATTTTTAATAAATTGCTATTGTTTGAAGAAGTAATGATAAAAAGAAAAATTTAAATTTATTCTAAAATTCAACTCAAAAAAAATTAAGGGTGTTAAAGTCCTACAAATACAAATATTTAAACACAAAGTTAAAACGATAAGCGAAATTGATGTTTTAAGATTTATATACATTTTTAAATTAAGAATTTTTGATACAATTGAAACCTGGTTACGATTATTTAAAAATAATTACAATCAAGAATTTAAAAAACAAGTTATAATTACATTATTTCCCCTGCAAATAAAAAAACCAAGAAAAAAATCTACATGGGAGGTAATTTCGTTTTGTCACCGCCACCGAGAAGTAACTCGCTTGTATCACCCCATTTTTCTAAAACGTTTCGTTGGAAAGGAGACCACAATTAAAAAAAAAATGTTTGTAAGCAGCAGTTAATTAAAATGTATTTTAAAATGACACATCCGTTTTGTATTAGGGCTTAACCTTCATATTTAAATGGCATAAAAGTATAAATGTAATTACAAAATATAGCTTAACAAATTGTAATATTCCATCAAATTATATATGGATATATATAAATATATATATATATATATATATATATATATATATATATATATATATATATATATATATATATATATACGGCAACTCTAGGCTATGCCAAAGAGAAGGAAATGAACAACCTGTTGTAAGGACAAGTTGCAATGACTTCAACTTATATAACTCTTTTTGTATTATTGTATTTATTTTGCCAACTTATGATTATTATATTTATGTATGTATTGATGACAGAACCAAAACTTATTTGATAAATTATATTAGACTATTAAATATGTATTACTGTAAACTCTTATGACAAATAAAAGGCAATTTAAACCCTTTTGCAAGGCTAATAGAACCTTCCTAACTCCTTATCTCCCTTTCCTCATTTTGTGTTGGACGTGTAATCTTTCCCTTTTACAATATAATACATCCACGTGTCTAACACCCCCATCCCCACACTAATATAAATAATCGCTTACACAGCTACCATTATGGCGGGAAAAAAAACACATTGTGAACGACAAAAGGGAAATAACTGCTTAAATAATCTACCGTCCCATCATAAAATCGGTTATAGCCCCTTACCAAACGAACATCTAAAATTTCGAATCACTTTCTGTCAACAAAAAGGTACAAACCTGGAAAAAGATCGACCCCTGCTCCAACCTACATTAACTAGATTTCTGGTCTGATGGTTACTAACATTGTACTTATAATATCAACAAAACATATTTCAACAAATAGTATTCAACTGACAAATTATGTATTACTGAAATCCTTTTTACAAGAGGAAAATAAACCCCGTTGTAATATCTAGCTTTACAGACTGCAATCTTTATAAATATACTTGTATTCACCCTTTTACTCCTTTCATGATCTTGATGTTCATTTCTCTTTTATTATTAATACCTTACTTTTTGCCCTACACATTAGATCAGACATTGTTAAACTAGTTTCTTTTCCTTGTGTGTAAATAGAATACTAGTTGGTAAACATGTGGATGGTCTATGCTGTGGTGGCCATAGGTGCAACTAAGAGACGGCGTGTTTGATTGGGGATTGTGCCCAGCTCGCTCATAGAGTACCTTGAGTGCAGCACTCGAAGAGAACAGTGTCAGTAGAACGTGAGATACGGAGTGATACAGTGTGTGGACTAGTGACATTGGTGGAGGTCTGTTGATTTTCATGTTATTTTTGGAACTGATTATTCATCAAGAAATAAAGTGTTGTAATCTCGAACCTGCAGTCAGAGTGTGATTCTTTAGATGAGGTGGATGAGTCAGTGCCGAATGAGGTGTTCACAGCTTAACGGCAGAATTCCTAAGTCGTGGACAAATACCTACACGACAGGTGGTAAGACACCTCTGTCGCATCTAGGTGCTGCGAGAAGGGGTACAACGCAACCTATCAAGGTACGTCACACGTCTGTCACATTTGGCGTCGTCGGCAGGATGGAAACGAGAAACACACACAAACAACCAAGAATCATAAATCAATCACATTTTCCGCTACACATATAAACACATTGGTATAAGGCAGGCGATGTGATACAATCTATATATATATATATATATATATATATATATATATATATATATATATATATATATATATATATATATATATATATATATATATATATATATATATATTTCTCTTCTTGGAGACGATAGAAAACACCAAGCTGTAAGCGCGCTCCCTACCACCCCCACCCCTAACTGTGGTTCACGCTAAATGTTAACAATCGTAGAGCCGGGTATAGTGACGGCTATTAGGGGCAGATAATGTAGTTTGAAACGATTTTAAACTTAGGGGAGGTAACTAAGAAGAGTTTTCTTTCGGGGATGGGGGGGTGGGGTCGTAGGGGATTGGGGAAAGGAGGGGGTATCGTTCTTAACGACCATCTGATAGTGTTTTAAAGCAAATATTTTCAGTGGCAGCATTGGTACTGTCGAATTCACAAATTATGAATTACTGAAAAGTAGAAAAATAAAACAACTAAATAGCGGCGTATGATACGCCGCGGGTCGGCTCGTATTCAATATTTTTACCTCCCTTTAATATTTTGTTTGTTAATACAGGGGAGACTATCAGCTTACAATTTGCTATTTTACAAAATAAACTTGTAAATTACAAAGTATACCATTTGTCGCTCTTTTCACACAAAACGTTATTTACATTAATTTTGTTTTAATCAATGTTATGGTAATTGATTAATTTACAAATAGTAATTAATTTTATCTTAACTTAGTTCCGACGATAAAAACTTTAATATTATTATTTAATTAGTTATATATATCTTAATAGCATCTTACAATGTGGGGGTTTAAATAAATTTGTGTAATGAAATTTTAGATCCTTTAACTGGACGAATAAAAATTGTAAAAAAAGAGAGGTGTGGGAGGACTGCAACAGATACAGATATACATACAGATGGTTAAAAAGGAAGAATGTTTGATCTGTTGTGTCTCATTGTACCCGACATAACAAACCAGCTGCTTATAATAATTAAAACATTTATTTCAGCTCTACTTAAAAGCTCTAACCTCTCAACCCAAAACGACTATGAAAAAAAATCCATTGAATCACCTTTGCATTTTCAGGTTTAAAAATAAGATTGTAATTAGACGTTTTGTATTAGTTCTTTTTATAAGCAAACCATCTTAAATGAATTTAAGTAGGCTACATGTAAGAAAGAAGCATTACTATTGTAAATCTGTATAAGTCCTCACAAACCGATGATGAAAACTGTAATACTGAAGCGAACATGGCAAGGCAAACTGACGCTGTAAATTACATGTCTGAGGAAAAAAAAAATTCAAAACGGACAATCGTGCACTATAACTTTCAAATATATTACAATTAATTAAAAGGTCAGGGTTACCTTAATTAACTTATGTTGAACTGTGTAGTAATAACCAATCGCTAAAATTGTTCGAGTGACGCCACAACCGCTAGTCTGGTGCGTTGCACCCTTTTCGGCGCCCGGGAACAACCTTTTAATTTTCAATTAGCACCCCCCCCCCCCTCAAACTTTCAATTTGCACCCCTTCTCAAACTTTTAATTTGCACCCCCCCCCCCCTCCCCATATATTTTTTTTTATATTTGTAGTGCAAAACTGCTGCTAAAATGAGATTTTAATTTGTTTTTCCAACCCATTTTGGCGCCCCCTAAGGTCGGCGCCCGGGAACATATACAAACCCCCCCCCCCCCCCCTTCGCTACGACTCTGGTCTGGTGCTGCTAACGAAAATAAACCATTACGTCATAATCCCTTCGTGTATTTACTTCTACAAAAAGTTTTTATAGTTTACCACTCCTCGTGTTACCAGACTGGAAATAAACAATAAGAAAAGTTACCCTTGTACGAGCATGCAGGCTATTCTTAGAAAAAAGAGACACAACACAAACAAAGCCTTGTCTAAAAATAGAAAATTATCCAGTTTCTTACAGGCATCTCTTCGCGAAAACAAGTCTACCCCCCCCCCCTCCCCCAAACGAAATAAAATTTACATAGAAAATGTATACTTTTATACTTTTAACAGCGTCCCGTGACTTCCCGTTGGGTCGCCAGGATCAGTGCTGTGTAAAGGGCATAATATAGCACCGATTCTAGCCGGAAAAAGCGCAATGGCAATGTTTTCGATGGAACTGCGCATGCGTGTGTTTTCAAACAAACCGCAGAACCATAACCCTCTCCCTAACCCTAGCCCTAACCCTAACCCTCGCGCAGCTATTAAGGCCATTGCGCATGCGCAGAACTATTTTGTTTCTTGTCTTCAGCCGAAAAAAAAAAATTCCGAGTAGTCACTTCGTATTTATTAATTGTACACACTTCACCATTCAAATCATGTAATACATCATTTGATATTGAGCCTTATACTGTGTTTTTATAATGTACAGTATTTTATGTATGTTCTTTTGTTGAGTAACTGGCGATTGAAAAAGAAAAGATAGTTAATGAAAAAAAACATATAATTATATGCCGATTTAATAGAACCCAATTGACTACCCATACGATATGATGCATGAAACGCATGCTTTTTTTAAATTTAACGCGCAATCTACTAGGTAGTGTTAAATTGTACTTTTCCGAAAATATGACATTAATGAGCAACACCCAAATATCAGATTCGTATGAGAAAAAAAAAGGAAACAGCCCGCAGTAAGGATTGAACTCACGACCCCTGGTTACCAAGACCAGTGCTCTAGCCACTGAGCTATGGAGGCTTAGTTCAATTATTAAATTCCGTTTGTACACTAATACCATATACAAATATTGTTCATTTGATTTTGTTGAAAATGTGCCGAAATAAAATGTAGATTTAAAACCTGAACTTTAATTGCATTCGTTGTTGAATAATAAAGGAAAAATTTAAGGATAATTCTCTATAATGCTTTATTTTGAACTCAGATTTTGTTTTATGTAAATGTTATATGATAAAGTAAAACTAAAACCTTAACACTCCCCACATACGTGTAGTATGAGCTATGTGTTAAGTACACAGAAACAGCCTATTGTCATTGATTATCCGCTAATCTCATTCAAACAATTTTATCGTTTTTATACTTGTAACTAGAATATTATTATTTTTTTCAGTACTACTTTGGTTTAGTTTTGGATTGCTTTATTTTTTAAAATAGTTTTTTTCACCAAGTTATTTATAGTTATTTAATATCCTTAAAAAATCTGAATATAGTTACGTTTTAATAACTTCGTTTATGATTAGGTTAGTTATTTATATTTAGTGAGTTAAATAAAAAATTATTTAAGCAAAAATAAGACTAAATTTTAATAGTAGCCTACAAGTTACAACACAAATGTATTATATTATTCTTGAATCTGTAACGAAAAGCACATTTACTTTTGTTCTTTATTTCATCAACAAGAAAGTCGTAGAGACTAATGGATAAAAGGTTAAAAGTGCATGCTGTAACAATTTTCAGATAAAAGGGAATTCACCAAAGAAAATATTCAGATTTTGTTTAAAATCTGTTATTTCCGCAGTTTATAGAGCTACAGTTTATAGAGCTTCAAATACTTTAAACAGTTTGTGTGGAGTACATATATCTAACATAATGTCCATAATTTATTGATTTTGTTTTTAATTTAATTAAAGAATAGCTAGTAGTATGTTATCCCTTCTTATAATAAACATGTTGAGTTAGAGGGGGGGGGGGAGGGGCGAAGTTGTAAGGAGGTGGGGGTGAGGTGGGGGTGGGGGGAGAGGAAAAGGTATTTCCCTTTCCAAAGCGAAATTTAAAAAAAAATGATATAGAAAATATACATACCAGACATTTTGAAAAGAGCAATTATTGTAAAATGCCAAATTTTACTTAAAATAGAAGATTTTTTTTTACTCATTAAAGTCTATTGTTAAAATTAGTTTCGTGTTCATTACCGCAAAAAAATGTTGTTGTAAAATTCATAAAGAAGAAAGACAAGAGCAAATACCGTTTCTAAAAGAGAATGTCAGAAATATGCTGAAGTCGATATAATACCCAAAACACAAGTGTACTCTATTATTTAAATATGAGCCGACCCGCAGCGTATCATACGCCGCTATTTAGTTGTTTTATTTTCTACTTTTCAGTAATTCATAATTTGTGAATTCGACAGTACCAATGCTGCCACTGAAAATATTTGCTATAAAACACTACCCCCCCCCCCCCTTTACCCTAACCCCGACCCTACATCCCCCCCCCCGTGAAAGCAGCCTCCTCTAAGTAAGTAAGTTTAAAATCGAACTAAATTATCTGCCCCTAATAGAAACCCGGCTCTACGGCTCTACGATGTGTAAACATTTAGCTTTGTAAATATGACAACAGCTGACCAGACAATGTGGGGGTGGGGTGGGGGTGGTAGTGATAGTGATAGAGAGAAAGAAAGGGGACTGCAAGGAGGCGCTTGCAGCTTGTTTTCTAAAGGCTCCCAGAAGAGAATTATATATACGAGCCGGCCCACGGCATAACATACGCCTCTATTTAGTTGTTGTTTTTTCTACTTTTCAGTAATTCATAATTTGTGAATTCGACAGTACCAACGCTGACACTGAAAATATTTCTTTAAAACACTATAAGTAGCTCGTTAAGGACCATACCCCCCCCCCCCTTCCTCCCCCCCCCCCCCCCCCCCCACGTTTAAAATCGTTTCAAACCAAATTATCTGCCCCTAATAGCCGTCACTAAATCCGACTCCACGAAGGTAAACATAGCGTGAACCACAGCTCACTAAGACCATGTAGGGGTGGGGATGGTAAGGAGCGCGTGTACAGCTTGTTTTCTAGCGTCTCCCAGAAGAGAATTATATATATACGAGCCGGCCCGCGGCATAACATACGCCGCTATTTAGTTGTTTCTAATTTTCAATAATTCATAATTTGTGAATTCGACAGTACCAACGCTGACACTGAAAATATTTCTTTAAAACACTATAAGTAGCTCGTTAAGGACCATAACCCCCCCCCCTTCCTTCCCTCCCCCCCTCCTCCCCCCCCCCCCTACGTTTAAAATCGTTGGCTCTGCTTGTAAACATTTAGAGTGAACACAGCTCACTAAAACCATGTAGGGGTGGGGAGGTAGGGAGAGCGTTTGCAGCTTGTTTTCTAACGGCTCGAAGAAGAGAATTATATATATAGAAGATAGATAGAAGATAGATTTTTGATCAAACTTAATAAAACAAATATAATGTTTAGTGGTATGT
The DNA here is from genome assembly GCF_028476545.2 of Physella acuta. Classification (NCBI taxonomy): domain Eukaryota; kingdom Metazoa; phylum Mollusca; class Gastropoda; family Physidae; genus Physella; species Physella acuta. The sequence continues at coordinate 912,915 of NW_026732040.1, forward strand.
TTTCCACACCAAACCTAACGATGCTGTTTATTTTATTTTATTTTAATTTGTCCCTTACGTAAGGGATCCAGAAATAAACATGTAATAACAAATATTATATGTGCTTAACAAATTTTAACACTACTTAAATAATTATTCTTAAAATAAAGCTAATGTTTATTAATTATAAGTGAAAATAAGGTACACTTTGCATTTTCTTCTAACAATAACTATGCACAATTTTTTGCCTACAGAATAATTGCATACATCTTATAAGTAAAACAGTAATAAACATGGTGCATTTTTGTTATGAGTTGTTTGATTTGTATTAATTTTGTTTGAGCTATTTTGTTAAGCTATTCCCCTTGTATTTAAAAATGGTGTCCCTTTAGTAAGGGGTACAGAATTAATATTAAATAAGGGATTTTCGTGTAGTTATTTTTTTATTACAGTAAATGTTTATTTTGAGTGAAAACGATATATAAGATAAAGTTTGAAACAATCGATATTACTGCACGAACTTGTGATTTATATTAAACAATGTAAATTAAAATTTTGAAACATAAAAAAAGAACATCGTATTATATTACTACTTTCCCAATGAAATGTGTACTGCGTTTTAATTAGCTTTGAACTTTTTTGAATATATCAATTATTTTTAAACGATTAATTTACTTTTCCCAAATGTTCTTGCAATTTTTTAATTAAATAAAGTTCACAAACAAATATCTTATTTTCAAATTAAATATAACCAGACATTGTAGCGTTACACGCTTGGAGGAGGGGGTGGGTGGGTCGCAGAAAGCAAAAAAAAAAAAAAAAAAAAAAAAACATACACACGTAAATTTTAATTGAAGTTCCAAAATGCATTCAACTAAAATTGAAAACTCACAAATTGTTGGGGAGGATGACTTCTAGAAGGATTGAGCTGATATTAGAGAAAACAATGCTAGAACCTTCTGTGTTAATCACTGACTAAAGATAAGTACATCGCTATTATTGACGTTCACCATTTTAAAGATAATAGTTTTGTTCACTGGCCACTTGACATGTCTGACTCGACATGATGACCCAAACACATCGGGCCACATCATGAGTGGCCCAAGGCAGTATAGATCTCAACCTATGGGCCACGATGATGTGACCCCCGAAAACGGGTTTGTAGCGGGTTGTTGCATGCCTATAGGATGAACGGTGTCACTGCAATTCACTTTTATTATTTTTATATATAGAGGAAATCGCACCCTCCCCTGGCGCCGCCCTTGCGAAATTAAAAATATTTTTTTTACAAAACCCTTCCTTAGAGTGTTATTATGAACTCCCCAAAGTCTCTTGGCTATCAGATGAACGATGTCAAACCAAAATCGACTATTAATTTTTATATACCGTATATAGAGAAAAACATCTGGAGTGCTGACGATCTTTAGGTCAACATATTCGTGCAAGCAAGAGTTCTCTTACATGAATATAATAAAAAAGTTAAGTAAGAAGCTAACTAACAAATACACATCTAGAGGTGTGCTTGAAACTTAAAACAAGAAGTTATGAACCAGATTTAAACAAACTTTCAAACGGCATGCAAGGTCAATGCTTTCATTGATGTAACTAATAGAAATATTCAATGATTATAGTTATATTTTACGATTACTAATGTTATTATTCTATTAGAGCTAGCTAAAATACAATAATATGTTTTGTGCGAAACATGTGTATTTAAAAATATTATATGAATAAATATAATTATTCCATATTTAAAGCTATTTAAATTTATAAAATCCTAATCCTAAATATTGGAAAAAAAATGTTAGTGGCTCTTTAAAAACTGGTAAATTTTGTCTCAAAAGGTTGCCGAACTCTAAGCTACCCTAACGACTAATACGGTGGCTGGGCATAGTGCTGACAAAACTATGTATGCCAACTACATTGAAAAACATAAGATGCATGAAAGAAACTCTGCAGGCAGAGACTTATTTAAGATTAGAGAAATTAATTAGGTGGTAATGCTTGTGTCTTTATTATCAAGTATCGATGATGTTATTAGTATTGTGTGTACTTTTCAGTCCTTAGAATATTTCCTATATGTTCCATTTCATGTCACATTTTGTTTTCCGTTTGACGCTGAAAGTTTTTAAATGTGCTCGTGTTTCTCTATACAGATTGGTTGCCTATTGCCTAATGTTGTACAACCTAATCTATACATATGACTTGCCTATTGCCTAATGTTGTACAACCTAATCTATACATATGACTTGCCTATTGTCTAATGTTGTATTACCTAATCTATACATATGAATTGCCTATTGCCTAATGTTTTACTACCTAATCTATACAGATGACTTGATTATTGCCTAATTTTGTTGTACCTAATCTATACAGATGACTTGATTATTGCCTAATGTTGTACTACCTAATCTATACAGATGATTTGTCTATTGTCTAAAGTTGTACCTAATCTATACAGATGACTTGATTAATGCCTAATGTTGTACTACCTAATCTATACATATGACTTGTCTATTACCTAATGTTGTACCAACTTATCAATACAGATTACTTGCCTATTGCCTAATGTTGTACTACCTAATCTATACAGATGACTTGCCTATTGCCAAACGTACAACCTAATCTATACAAATGACGTGCCTATTGCCTAATGTTGTACTACCTAATCTATACAGATGACTTGCCTATCGCCTAAAGTTGTACTACCTAATCTATACAGATGACTATGTTTTAAACGTGGAACCATTTGATTACGTTACCTGCCCGTACATAATAAAATTTGAACAACGGGGTTATTTATTAGTTTTAATACTAGTGTAATGTAAAGATTGTTACCGGCAGTAAGGACGCCATTGCTGTCCACTAATTGTTACACATTCCTCATCCTTTCTCACATCTTGTTCAGTGGTTCTAACTACGTTTTCATCTAGACCAGCAGTAGCATGTACCGTTTTAACTGAATAAATGCGCTCAATAAAACCCTCAACAAGAGGGGAGACAATCCAACCTATGTATCATCATACAACTTTCTAACGCTAACACAGTGGACATAGACGACACTTGAACAAAAACATATTAGTGGAAATAATATTTTCTGTAGGCCAACCAGAACAAGCCTTCGCCGTTTTGAGGGTTACCAAAGGGGTCAACTGGACGTAGGATTTGTGGTCTGTCGTCCACACCAAAATACATTAACTATAGTTTAATTTCCCTTTTTCAAGGGAGCCAGAAATAGCTTTTACAATTAATCGATGCAACTTGTTTAGTGAAGTGCACAAATTATCATAAGTATTTAGAAAAAAAATGATCTAGTGTTTGTAATTTATAATGTAACATTAAGTTATATTACATATTTAAAACGTTTAGAAACTAATAAAAGTTTCATTAAAAATATAAAAGATGTAATGATTTTCTACACTAGTTGTAAATGTTTATTGACTGTTGTATTAATTAGATATGCATATATTTTTTACAAGCCATTGCTAAAAGTTGTCTCCCTCGTTAGGTTTTTTAAATTAAAATATTTAACATAGGGGAAGTAATGCATTTTGTCCAAGCCAAGTTAACTTGTGCTTGCCGCTGCTTTTTTTTAAAAAAAAGGGGGAAAAAAGAAAGATAAACATTTTATAAATGGATTAAACATTGTCTTAAATAATCATTATTTCAACTGAGCAAATGATGTTTTGACAGAATGCTTAGACACTTTGTAAGTAAACAATCAGTTTTTCAAACCTATATCAGTTAGGTGGACGAAATATGTGTGTGTAAGTATTAGCTCATATATACATGTTTCTATCAAGTTTTGGGAGATTTTCGGTAACTGGAAGTGGTGTAAGTTACCGGTTAAACGTCCACTGATGTCATGTGATGGGGTCCACCTTGTGAGGCTAAAGATCTGTACTGTATCGTAATACAAAAACTCTAGACGATAGTCATAATATCTATAGAGTCGATGGGCCCGTTGTTTAAACCACTGTACATACGTCTGGCCTTTCGCTCAATAAGTTTTAAAAAACGGTAAACAATAACGGCCTCGTTTTAAACAGCTGCATTCATTGGATATTTATAAAATATCACAATTTTGATGTACTTACAGGTAAAAAGACGTGCGGTTATCTAAAGTGTATGATACCTTTTAAACTGCTTAAGGGTCAATATTACAGTAAAGAAGGTTTCAGTTCTGTCGTGAAAGGGTATGACTGAAGGGACAGAATGAGTTCAAGTCCGTGTTCTTTGAATTGACCCCTAGTCAACCGCCCTTCACTATGTAGTTTATCATATTGCAGGTTAACATGTGCATTCTGCCCGTGTCTTCACGTGGTACTCGAGTACTTAGTTGATTTAAATATATTCCAGGTATAGAAGTAGCATAAGAACATCCCGCGATTGGAATACAGTATTATTTAATACGGTGTATATACATATTTTATCTACCGTCGATGCCGGCTTCTATGAGTTAGAAAAACTAAGACAACTATAATTTTTTATCAAGTTATTCATTGAAATAATTATAAGATAGTTATAAACTGTCACAATTATAGCGTCGTTGTAAACGGTCAAAATTATAACGTCGTTATAAACTTCCATTCATGTGTTTTAAAACGACACCTACGAATAACGTTAGGTTTGGGAGTGTGGGTGTATTGCCCGCTTAAGGCTATGGAAATGTATTTGGTTTTCTGTTCAGTTAGTCGACATTTATTCGACTTCAAATATATCGTCCCCTTTTTTTTAACTATACGAGTCTTAGTGTACCCCACTGACAGTGATGTGTGTAGGATTTTTTTTAAATAAGAGTTAACCGGGTATATCTAAATATATTGTGGTCGAGAAACACATAAACTCTACTTTATCTTCAAGATGTACTTTCTTGTCTAAAAGGAGAACGTAATTACGAGAATGTTCTTTTTTCTTTATATTATTGGTGGTGACCTAAGAGTAGTGGATTGTCTCCTCTGGTATTAGCCTTGACAATGAGGTAACTTTTTCGTATGTATATATATATATATATATATATATATATATATATATATATATATATATATATATATATATATATATATATATATATATATATATATATATATATATATATATATATATATATATATTCTTACATCGCAGAGGAAATTACTTACTTAAAACTGCAATTTAAACTTCTGAAAAATAATGTATATGTAGATAACTTAAACGATATGTTAGTTTTATTCAAAAATAAAAATAAATTTGTTTTTTAAATTTAATAAGGAAAAAGACTACATTGTTTTAAATATATAGAAATAATTTAAAACATGGTTTTATACAGAATATAGACACATGAGTTTTATTTATTTTTTTATAAATTGTTTTATTTAAGGGAACAAGATACCCATGTTTTCGATAAAATGTTAATTTTGCTACCCAAAATTTTTATTTCTTAATTCGATACTAATACCTTTTATCTATCTAACCCGAACATTTCGGACTTCTACAGCTTACGGTTATCCGTTTATTGCGATGTGAAACATGGTACCCCCCCCCCCGGCAAGTTTTCACACTACTACGTGGACAGCGGCTATCTTCGAGCGGGTATTACATCATTTATTGCCCGCGAGGCACCATAAACTTTACATCAATCTAAGGGCCAAGCACTCGTGTACCCGCTGGTGTAGTGACCTTTTCTTTTGTTCTAAAAATAATTGGGATAGAAGTTGTTTTCTTCAAAGTAAAATTTTATATTAAACTCCATATAAGGGCATGCGCGTAAAATTTATGAATGGAAAGAGGTTCATTGATACGCTTGACCAATCATATTATAGTACAGTAAATCAAAATAATTCACGATAGGTTGCAACTAACCACGTGTGCTTGTTTCTAGATAAACAAAACAATCGCCTGTCTCGTTTGTTTACCTCATTTGCGTGTACTCTTCTATTTGTTGTTTTAAAGTTATACAACAACATTAAGTTTAATAAATGAAACTTTGCCTAGAAATGTACTGTTGATTATCACTGGAACAATATTAAACACTGTTGCGTACGCTTTAAAATTATACTAAGCTGAAACAATGCGTCATGGACATGACTATCAGTTTGAAGAATGTACTGTCCATCCCCTTTACCCCCTTCATTCCCTTCTCGTCATTCAACCAACGGCCGGTTTATAATCTTGTTACGGCATGCTGTGATAGGCTTGAACGCGTTCATCAGGCTTTACACCGGACTGTATACGACACATGTGTTAATGTGTATGCCCATCTCTCCGTATAGGGTGTGCTAGCAACGAATGTAAATACTAGATAGTAGTAGATAGGATAGCTGGGAAGCATTCACTTAGGCCCTGTACTTGACCCTATCTACACAGATGTGTTATTCAGGGTTGAATGAACATTGGTAATCTATGGCTCATCGGTTCCTCACGCACTATCCAGCGGTGGGATGGGGTGGAGGGGCGTGTCTAGCCTCCAGCGTTGTACCCAGTGTTGTGTTGTAGGCTATTATCATAAGGCAATAAACTTGTGTAAGCTACAATTTAAGTAGGGATAGACATTGTATTGAAGTGAGAAGACCGGCTAACAAACAAAACTTGATCTGGTTTGATGATAGCTGTTCTGAGAATACCGCTCAATTGATAGGATGTGTAATACTTAATAGTCATACATTCATTACCTGTTGTATACATATTTTCTGCTTACATAGAAAAAAATCTATCTAAAGCTTACAACATAAATCAAAGCGTATTTTATTAGACAAATGGTTCTTCCACATATAACAATACGTTTTTTTCTGTTTTCCATAAGAGAAAACGCACCGTGCCTTTTCCCGATCTTCTTTTCACGTTTTCTCAACTTTGCATTTTTACTCAAAATTCAACATTCAAATCGCTAAGGCTTTGGAACCTTTTGTCATACAAGAATAAAATATTCCACGTGCATTCAGCATTATACTATATACAAAACTACGTTTGTACATTAAGTTTACTACAATACTTTAGGAAATATTGATATTTATGTAACACCACCCCCTAATTTTTGTACATAAATTTACGTAAAAATTTGTATAAAAAATTGAGTACAAGCTATCGCAATGAGTAAACGTAGAAATGTATAGTTTGGTTTGAGAAATCTAAATCTTTCATCCGCTTTTTAAAATCTCTTATGGGAACAAAGCCTTAGCGATTTGAAAAGGTGTTAGTTTTCACACCTTTTCGCGGTTTCCATGGCAACCAGTACTGCTATTGACGGCTATATATTATTTTTGTCTATAGTTTAACAACTATAATTATATGAACGTATTAAACAACCAGAAATGCGTTAAATAAATTTTTTTTTTTTATCCGTGGTGCCTATCCTTAAGAGTCTATTACATCCGTGTCATATCAGAGAAAGTTTAGAGCGTGTAATTTTGGCTCCCATGCTAATGGGGCAACTACTCAAATTAAATTGTAGATTCAGGAAGACACGGCCATGTACGGTAGATCTGTGACGAAGTTTAATACTACGGAGATAGAAGGTTCAATGTTATTCAGGATTTTAACTTTTAGTTCTAACCTAAATTGTTGTTGAATATGATTAGAAAACAGTCTATATATATATATATATATATATATATATATATATATATATATATATATATATATATATAGTTGAACTTTCCGCAAAAAAATGAAAATAGAATAGAACTAGTTTATCCACATTTTATATATTAGATTATTTAAACTAAGCTGTGACTATTACATAACTTGTGTACAGTGTTTCTCATTAATAATTATCCAGGATACTCATATTTTTTTTTTATTTTGTGAATGTATCAAACCTTTTTTTTTCCATTTTTTTCTACTTTTTTTATTGACATCCCGTTTACGTAATTAAATAATTCACAAAATATTTTACGTTGAATATTTTTCCCGAGATCAGTCTCATACAATCAGTTGTGTTTGTAACACAGAGTAACAAGTAGTTATTTTGTTATAGTTTAGTTATTCTGATTTCTTCATTAGTGGTTATTATGTGGAAAGGAGGGGGGAGGGAGATGAAGAAAATCAGAATATCTAAAATATAACAATATAACTACTTGTTACTGTGTGTTACAAACACGACTGATTGTATGAGACCGATCTCGGGAAAAAAAAATTCAACGTAAAATATTGTGTAAATTATTTTAATCACGTAAACAGGATGTAGGAAAACACACTAATTTTAGTATAGAAACTACCTGTAAAAAATATTTTCCTTGTCTATAAAAAAAAGTTTTAAAAAAGTAAAAAAAAAAGTTTAATACATTTAAAAAAAAAATAAAAGTCTTAGTATCCCTGCATAAATTAATGGGAAACGCTGAACACAAGCTATGAACTGTAATAGTCACAGCTTGGTTTAAATAATCTAATATATAAAATGTAGATAAAATGTAGCCCGCGGCTAGTAATGTACGAAAAAGTTACCTCATTGTCAAGGCTTTAATTGAAGTAAATTGTGATATATTTGTGTCAAAAATATAGATAAATCAATAATAAACCTAAATCAATGGCTAAATATATCAATATAGTCCAGAAAATAACTTTAAACAGCAGAGTTTGCGAGCAAGATTTGCTATATAAACAGCAGCTATTTGTAAAATATAGTGGCTTCCCTTGAATCTAGCGCTATAAGTTTACAAAAAAAAAAAAAAAACTTGAACAAGATGGCTGCGATAGTAAATGAACATAGTTGCATCTGTTGGAAACATCGCTAGTCTTCATTTATTACTGAAAAGTTTTAATTCGATTGTTTAAAAACATACATAAATGAAATAAACCGGGAGTGATCTCCCCTAAACTTTCTCGAATATTCTTATATAAAATAACAGGGAATGGGAACTCGGGCTATAGACATGATTTTTAATCCATTTTAAATACTTAAAGTTTTAAAAATAGAATAAAATCTCGTAGACAAATTAACTGCACACCAAGTGAACGCGAAATAAAAAAGCGCATAATAGTGCGCAATATTATTATCTATATACTACTAAAAGTCAAGTTTGTTTACATGTTTGAATATTTATTTTTTTGTTTGTTTTTTTGTTTGTTTGTTTGTTTGCCTGATCGACTATTGTGATATGTTCGACTCTATCTGGAAAGCTGTAAAATAGTATGTAGGTAGAGAATAATTTTTTAATGCAGACAGACTGTTAATCACAAATTTATTTAAAGACGTTAATTAATTTATTGATTTATTCCTACGCAGAATAACCCATTTTTTTTAAAATGTTAAAACCTTGACTAAACTTTGTGGGAATAGTGACGTCACAGGTTTTTGTTTACTCTTTAGTACAATAAAATGGCGGCGTCTATTGAAGAAAATTGTGTTCCCATTCAAAAGTTTAACGCGTTCTAAATCTAATTTTCTGTCGGTCATAACTTTAACAATACGTCCGTTTGCTGTATTTATTACGTTCCAACACTTATATCAATTTTAAACTGTCTTTTTTCATTTAGTTTTACGATAAATTTCTCTAGATCTACAATCTGTCCAAGAAAATGTTAAAACATTGACTAAACTTTGTGGGAATAGTGACGTCCCTTGATGTGTTTACTTTTTTAGTACAATAAAAATGGCAGACTTCATCATAGACTTTGTGGCCCATTCAAAAGTTTAACGCGTTACAAAGCTAATTTTCTGCCGGCTATATCTTAAACAATACGTCCGTTTGCTGTATTTATTACGTTCCAACACTTATATCAATTTTAAACTGTCTTTTTTCATTAGTTTTACAATAAATTTCTCTAGATCTAAAGATCAGCTGTTTATGAATCTAGCCTAGATTCTAGACTAGAATCTAGATCTAGCCTAGATCTAGGTCACTAGACTCAATGTAATATGTATATCTAGATCTAGACTTAATGTAAATTCTACATCTAGTTTTACATAAATCTTTGTTTAGCTTCAATGATCATCTAATTCGAGAATAAATGGGATTTTTTAAATCTAGGTTCTATATCTAGATATAGTAGGATTACTAACTAACTTGGAGGCGTGGTCGGCTGCTAACAACAATATGGCGTCCGGACCGGACGAATGACTTCGGACCATTTTTAGGCCATGTTTACCACGAGCAAGATGGCGGGTGTTCACATTATTTAAACATGGTATAGGTGGCCAGGGCTAGATATGCCAGAAAAGCATTTTAAAATTTGCTTTGGAGAGTGAAGGCTAAATTTTAAAGTCAGTGTCATAAAAATTAATAGAACTTTTTTTTTACGTTTTCAATTATTTTTTCTTAAGCCCTATATGTGAATGATAAGGTTGACTATCAGGAACTCGCGGGGCACAGGGCAGGTGAAGTAGGTTTCATCTGTTTCTTTGTCCTAAGCATATGAAAGGATAGTGTGGTCAGAGACATGCTCGGCTGGAATCGTTTTTTAAACGATAAAAACATGTTGTCTGAGACTTGGCGGGACACTGGGCAGGTGAAGTAGAGTTGAGTAGGTCACCTGTGACGTCAGTATATGAAGGGATAGTCCGAAATCGGTGTTTTCGGTGTTTTTAAATGATAAAAAACATCTTTTTGAATGTGGGGTCTGTTTTTTGTGACGATAAGTGACACTGCAGTAGCGTAGCGAGGAGGGGGGGGGGGGGGTGGGAGGGGAGGCGGGGGGGGGGAGGTGGAGGGGGGGGGCGGGGGGGGGGACATATGTTGGGGCGCCAAAATGGTTTGGAAAAATAAATTGAAAGGTTGAGGGGGGTTCAAATCGAAAGTTTGAGTGGGGGGGGGGTGCACATCAAAAGTTTGAGGGAGGGGGGGGGGGGGGGGTGAAAATCGAAATCTTTGGGGGGGGGGGGGGTTAAAATCGAAAAGTTTGTCCCCGGGCGCCGGGAAGGGTCGCTATGCCTCTGAGTGACAGACGTGATGTTTTTTGATGGATGACCCCCGAAACCCACAGTTATCCAACGGATGACGGGTATTCTAGTTACTTTTAAAATTTACATTAGTTTTTTGAGAAATCGGAAGTAGCGTAAAGTACTACTTCCAGTCAACGGAAATGACTCAAAATTTAATAGAAGGTAGAGAATTAGATCTTTTACTTACGTATGAAATTTCATTTATCTATCTGAAATAGTACTCAAGTTATAGGCTTTTGAAAAATTCAAAGTAGGAAAAGTACCACTTCCGGTTATCGGAAATCGCTCAAAAGTTGATACGGATCTACGATTTTGATTAAATACTTATATATGAAATTTCATCAACCTAGCTGTAACGGTACTCAAGTTATCGTGTTTACACACGGACACACACACACACACACAGACACACAGACATACGGACAAGATTGCAAAATTATGTTTTTCCGTATCAGTGAGATGCAAAACGTCGAGATTTGCAAAAATCTCGATTTTTTTTTTGCACGATTACAAGACTTTCTCTATACTTCGTATATACGAGAAAGTAAAAAGGAAACATGTTTGTGTTTTTCAAAACATAAATCCTCCCCAAAATGTGAAATTATTATTAAAATTTAAGGAGTCACCAGTTTTTCGCAATACTAGTCGTGGGCGATTTTACGTACCTAAAACTATAGATTACATTTAATTTGAATAGTTGTCCCATTACAATGGGAGCCAAAATTACATGTTTTAAACGTACTTAATTATGACACGGTCGTAACACTCTAAAAATAAAACAATTTATAAAAAAGATAAAACTCATGTGTCTAAATTCGGTATAAAACCATGTTTAAAAATATTTCTATACATTTGAAAACATATATGTAGTTGATTTCCTTAGAAGGTTTTAAAAACACATTGATTTTTATTTTTAAATAAAACTACCATATAGTTTAAGTTATCAACACATACATTATTTTTCAAAAGTTTAAGTAGCAGTTTTAAGTAAGTAATCTCCCCTGCATTGTAAGAATGTTTTAGCGCAATTTCCATTCTGGAGAATTGCGTTTATTAATTCGTCATTTCTGGGAAGGGATGGATGGATGGATGGATGGATGGATGGATGGATGGATGGATGGATGGTTGGATGGATGGATGGATGGATGGATGGATGGATGGATGGATGGATGGATGGATGGATGGATGGATGGATGGATGGATGGATGGATGGATGGATGGATGGATGGGTGGATGGGTGGATGGGTGGGTGGATGGGTGGGTGGATGGGTGGGTGGGTGGGTGGGTGGGTGGGTGGGCGGGTGGGCGGGTGGGTGGGTGTATGGATGGGTGGATGGGTGGATGGGTGGATGGATGGATGGATGGATGGATGGATGGATGGATGGATGGATGGATGGATGGATGGATAGATGGATGGATGGATGGATGGATGGATGGATGGATGGATGGATGGATGGATGGATGGATGGATGGATGGATGGATGGATGGATGGATGGATGGACGGATGGACACCTACAACTTTCCCTGAACGACAAAACGCTACTGTCGTGTTTTCGCAGAAAAATTACTACGATAATAAACGACCTGTTTTTAAGTACCATATGTGCTGTAAAAACTAGCGAAATAAATTTTATAATAAATTTACTACTGCTGCCAAACAAAAAGTATTACATGTAGTGTGGCAGAACTTCTTTTTTACTAACATAATGCTTTACTTCTTTTGTATACACAATTTTATAAAGACGCAAGGGAATTAACTCAATAATAAATTAAATGTATATGCCTGTTTATAAATCATATACATTATTTCTATTTAGTATTGTTCTATATTTCTGGATCCCTCGCGAAGGAACACAATAGAATATATTTTATTGTTTGGTTTTTATTGTCGTGTGTAGGTTTATCAAAAAGTTGCTTAATGTAACTTTTAGTTGTAAGCTATTCTGTTTGCCATCTTTTTAGCCTTAATTTTTTCCAAAGCCATAATGTTGGGATCGTCCTCTCATAGCCTCTATCTAGTCAGACTTGTGGAGCCCTTATCAGATGGCTGGTGTAGAGTTATGTTATATGATACTATGTGGTGATTGGTGTAGATTGTTGTTATCTCATAGGTGATTTGTTTTGAAATAATAATTACTGCAGCGAAAACTATTTTTGCTATTTGATTGTTATTTAGCTACAAAACAAATTTTTGGGTGTACTTAACTGTGACGAGTATCTACAAGATCCATAATCAGCTTCATAAGAAGCACTTGGTTTTTGTAGCTTTTACATTTTTCTATTGTTTTGTTATTTTAACGTTTTATATTTTTGTGGCTTTTTTTAAAGTTTTCTTTCGTAGAGTTTTGTATTTGTAGCGTTTTGTTTTTGTAGCGTCTTGCATTTGTAGCTTTTCGTGATTTGCACACACTATCCCCAGTAACAAGTAATTAGTTAGGTAGCTATTATAATAACATCGCTTTTTGTTTTCTTGTAATCTTGTCGTCTGTTAAACTAACTCTATAACTTGTCAGATAGAATCCACGGTCAGGCTGAAATGCCTGGAGGAAACTCTGACAGTGATGTAGATGTTTCAATTATTTCGTTCTTGTGTGTACATTTTGATAGTTGTGTGTGGGATTATTTGATCCTTTAATTGCTTCCGCCCTTGAACCTCCGCGTGTATAAGATTTCAAGCTATCTTCTATAATATAAGCGGGCTGTGTCTGTCCTTCTGTCATCGCTATAGATTTTTTTATTTATATCAACTGATATAAAGTATTCGTTCATTTTCCCTGAAGCTACAGGTTAAGCTTATGTTGATGTTCGAATATATCTGCTAGGTATGGTAACCTCTCCAACCACTCTATGTCGTTTTAAGTTTATGTCTAGTTTCCTTTGCACTTCCAAGAACAATTTGATTTCAGATTTCAATTCAAAAACACGCTTCACAATATTTCGTTTGACAGCCAGCGTAATGTACTATAGAAAAGCAGATCCTCGTGATCTTTATTAATGTCTTAATGCAACGGCATTCGGGCTATTATCTTTACGGAATAGGAGACACAATCCTTTGTAGTATATGATAGAATATGGTGGCTGGCAAAGATTATATATATATATATATATATATATATATATATATATAAAAATAAATATATATATATATATGTATATATGTATATATGAATATCTGTATATATGTATATATATATATATATATATATATATATATATATATATATATATATATATATATATATATATATATATATATATATATATATATATATATATATATATATATATATATATATATATATATATATATATATATAGCTGTTGCTGCTTTCCTACTCGGGTCTTGATGAAAACAAAAGCGATTTACATCTTATAAACAAATATATTATTACCTTATTAAAGATTCAATAATAAGACAAAATTATGAAACGTTTTGTAATTAAGATAAGAGATGTTTCAACTGATGCTAGATAGCCTAAACCCTGGCTCACCCATACTTAACAGGCGACACACAATCGATTCTGTCACAAAGTGATTGAAACAAAGTGTAAAAAATAAAACTATAGTAACATGAATTAAACATCCCTTTAAAAGTATTAAAAACACTTCTTTCAAATTAAATAAACGGATGCCTATAAATATGAGATACATGTATAAGTCGGATGTGTGAGAACATAAGCGCGTTGTATATTTTTCTATAGTTAGCGGGAAACAACAGCGGATATACAACGTAATTCAAGAAAATAGCGTTTCTCTCCCCTACTAATGAAAACCAGAATAAATGAGCTCCCTAATAATATCTATTTAATCACAAAATTCTAAGCAAAATGTGCCAATAATTTCGCTTATTATATATATATATATATATATATATATATATATATATATATATATATATATATATATATATATATATATATATATATATATATATAATTATGTTATTTTTTTGTATGGCACTCTGCATTTACCGGTTCCACTATTTAAAGGGAAATAAATATGATTCCATCTAAATCCTAAACAGTCTTCATATAGCTGCAGACTTTGGACAATGATAATATACGCTATAAAAATAAAAATACGAGGCATAAAAAAATGTGGACAAAATAATACGAGTCATCCGTGTTAGGCTCGAAGACAGGAAATAGAGTTGCTACTTTAGGGGACTATACACACCGTGGGTTAAAATACACTACCGTTGCGTATTTTGATTTCGAGACTGAAATTAAATTTTTTGAAGAATAATATTTATTTAGGTTTGGAAAACTGTTTGTGGCTTCAATTATTCACATTGTTTCAGTGTATACATTTTCTTGCCGTTGATATATTTTTATCTTTTGCTAAAAATATTTTTTTTTTTTTTTTTGCTTGAAGAGATAAACCTGTAACATTTCGCTTTTTTTAAACTTTAAGGGTTTAATAAGCGAGTCGTAATAATATTATTTTAGGCGATTTGTCAAATCTTTCTCCCCTCTCCCGTGGAAGTTCTGTCTTAACTTGGACTATATTCTGTACCTTTGTCTACCCTTGGCGTTGAAATAACACTTTCTGTTTACATTGCTATTTCAGTCACAACGCCTGCTTCCACCCCTCACCATGTTTACACTATACCCATTAAGGAAGCTACTATTTGTCTGTATCGTCGTCCCTATACTTGTGTCGCCCGTGTGGTCGAATAATGGTCCTTGTTGTGTTTGAGGCTAACGGTCAGTCCCATTCGCGGTTCAAAGGTCACGCCAGCCCGCGTCTTTCGTGCATAGGTTGTGATTGTGCTCTGCCATGAAAGCTTTATTTTTGTAGAGCTGATTGGCAGAATCGGTTGCACGTCTGACTTGATGCATGGAAGGCGAGGCGATTCGGTGCCGTGAGGAGTGGTAGGTTCGGAACCCGTCGGGTCTGTCTGTTCTGTCTTAACTTGGACTATATTCTGTACCTTTGTCTACCCTTGGCGTTGAAATAACACTTTCTGTTTACATTGCTATACCAGATAGAGGAACAAGACAGAACGCCATCTACCCTTTGGCTTTAATAAAATGACTTTGTGACCCTCGACACTTTAGCTCCCAACTAAATCCGTACTGTAACTAATTAATACTATACTAACTATAAATTTAAATTCACTTTTGTCCCTTTTGTCAGGGATCCAGAAATAGGTAAAAAGCATAAAACATTAGATAATTAATGATATTTATGTTAGCAATACTTATATAACTATTCTAAAAATAAAACTATAGTGTCTAAAATCTAATTGAAAATTACGTACAACTTGCGTTTTGTATAATATAAAGTAATAAACATTTCCTGACTACTTTTTTACAGTTTTATACATTTAAAGAACAAGCTTTAATAACTGTGGTGTATAATTATTATTTGTTTGTATTTGATTTTTTAAAATTAATTCTTTTCAGTTATTTCCCTTGCATGTAAAACTACACAAGAATGATATTGCATTCGGTGTTAAGCCGGGCCTTTTCAAAATTTAACTATACATAATATGCCCTACTCAGAGAAGTCGGGAGGCGGGGCGGGGAGTGCGGACCGCATCGGGGGACACCATTAGAGGGGGGGGGGGTGACACCAAGACAAAAAATTAAAAAAAAAAATATGTTGTCGAAACATTCTTTTTGCGATTTAAATAATGGTTAAATCGAGATAAAATAGAGTTAAATAAGGCGGACAAGCTGAAAGCTAAATCTACCTCCATATTTTTTTCATGATGTAACATGATATGCAACTCTCTAAACTTGGCAGATACACGCGCTTAGCGTGTTCTTATTTTCAAAGTTTTGAAAGGTTTCGGCGAACAGAATAGAGGAAGTTTTTTTTTCTCTTTTTTATTAAAGAGCAAGAAATAATTACAATGTTTAATTTGACATTCGGTTAAACGTGTGAATTTATTTCTAATATATAAACATACAATATAAATGTAACACATATGGTTACCAGCCAGGGGAGGGAAAAATATGACGTTTTATTTCATTGAGTTGCGGCCCCTGTGGGGTCGTGGCCCTGTTGACTTGGTTGTTTTTTTCATGCTCTTGTGAGCGAAGTTACCTGTGTCCCATGTCATGTGACATGGGACTGTGGGTAGTTTCATGCCTAGCCGTGTCAGTCACACACAAGGCTGCTGTCTGTGGACACGGTGACCAAGATGTAGACCTAATGAAGGTAGTGTAGTTACATAAATTATGGTTGTTAAAATACTTTTTTGTTTATTCCTGCTAGTGCTGCATGTGCACACTAGTTAGGGTGAGTATTAATATAAGTATTTATTTGTAGTACTACTTATTGGTACTTGTTGGCAGTACTGTGTACTGGCCGAAACATATTTTATTGTACCCGTGTATATTGTAGCCTACACGTGGTGTTGTCATGAATGTAACGTTTTATTTACATTTGTTTTAGGGCTACAGTTTTTTCTTGGCTAGTGTGTTTTCTTGGTTTCATGTTGCTTCAGTATTTTCTCTTTGAAATCGTCGTACTACTGTGTTGCATCGCCGTCATGGCTCGATGCTGTAAATAAAGCGAGTACTTGACAACAACTGTCGGTCCAGTGTGTTCTTAATCTCAGGGTCAGCCCGTCTTAACCACAACACCTCAGTGGGTAAAAGCATCCCCACTGAGTGAGGGTTACATAAACATGTATAAAGATTTCACTAATAATAAAAGCATTACCCAAATAAACAATCATACCAACGCTACTATTTTACACACAAATTGGGATTTCCAACACAAGATTACGCCATATACCAACAAGCAACGAATCAACTCTCGAACACTCCAAACAATATACTTTCAACTTAAGATAATCTCGAAGATCTATACTCAACGATCAACTCCACTACTCAAACAGTGACAGTTTATAACAATCTTATAATTGTCAGTGTTTCTTCCAGACTTTTTTCTCCGGGGGGACACTTGAAATTTTCGGGGGGGGGGGGGGGGGCGGTAGACTTTCTTCGGGGGGGGGGGGGGGGAGGGCGGACACTGTTAAAAGTATATATTTGCTATATAAATTATATAAATTTTATTTCGTTCGAGGGTGGGGTGGGGGGGGGCGGTAAAAAAATTTCGGAAGAAACTCTGATAATTGTTACAATGAATAACTTTAAAAACTTTAAAATACCTGTAATATATTTAAATCAAGTACGTACTCGAGTACCACGCGAAGACACGGGCAGAATGCACATGTTAACCTGCAATATGATAAACTACATAGTGAAGGGCGGTTGACTAGGGGTCAATTCAAAGAACACGGACTTGAACTCATTCTGTCCCTTCAGCCATACCCTTTCACTACAGTACTGAAACCTTCTTTACTGAAATATTGACCTTAAGCAGTTTAAAAGTTATCATACACTTTAGCTAGGGCTAGGGCTAGGGCTAGGGCTAGGGCTAGGGCTAGGGCTAGGGCTAGGGCTAGGGCTAGGGCTAGGGCTAGGGCTAGGGCTAGGGCTAGGGCTAGGGCTAGGGCTAGGGCTAGGGCTAGGGCTAGGGCTAGGGCTAGGGCTAGGGCTAGGGCTAGGGCTAGGGCTAGGGCTAGGGCTAGGGCTAGGGCTAGGGCTAGGGCTAGGGCTAGGGCTAGGGCTAGGGCTAGGGCTAGGGCTAGGGCTAGGGCTAGGGCTAGGGCTAGGGCTAGGGCTAGGGCTAGGGCTAGGGCTAGGGCTAGGGCTAGGGTTAGGGTTAGGGTTAGGGTTAGGGTTAGGGTTAGGGTTAGGGTTAGGGTTAGGGTTAGGGTTAGGGTTAGGGTTAGGGTTAGGGTTAGGGTTAGGGTTAGGGTTAGGGTTAGGGTTAGGGTTAGGGTTAGGGTTAGGGTTAGGGTTAGGGTTAGGGTTTGGTTAGGGTTTGGTTAGGGTTTGGTTAGGGTTTGGTTAGGGTTAGGGTTAGGGTTAGGGTTAGGGTTAGAGGTAGGGTTAGGGTTAGAGGTAGGGTTAGGGTTAGGGTTAGGGTTAGGGTTAGAGGTAGGGTTAGGGTTGTTTCTAGCGTTGGTTTTGATTTTGTGTGAAGTTTTAGGCTAAGGTGGATGCTTTGATTTTGGTCTTTTTCTTAAGGTTTGGATTAATGTAGTATATAGGTATAGAATTCTAGTTAGAATTAGGATTCTAAATTGAGAGTGGGGGGGGGGGGTTCCCCGGGGGGGGGGGTAATTGACAGGGGGTAATTAACAGCGGGTAATTGCTCCGGCGGGTTAATACGGGGGGGGGGTAATGTCCGGGGGGGTAATGTCCTGTAGCCTGACCATAGGGGGTTTGACCGCAGCGGGGCTTTGACCACAACGGGCCTTTGACCACAGAGGGGGGGGGGCATAATATAAAGATTTTAAAATAGAAATAATGTACTGCTATTTTAATTTTAATTTATGATACAATTAATACCCAATTTTTACATATTTCCTGAAAGTCCATTAATAGAAATTAACATGTACTAAAATAGTCAAGAACGATATTTTAGTCTCCACATAAAGGCTGGTGCTAGACCTCATAGATTTATTTTAAATATAAACGGAACACAAATAATGCGACATATAACAAGTTTAACAAATAAATAATGTAGATGTACTTGAAAATACAAAGCATATATAAAGGATACAAAAGGATAAAAAACATGCCAACAGAATAGTCAAAGAAGTAATACTTGTATGGTTAACTAAATGATAGATGAATTAACATACTATTAGATCCTGCCGCAATTTAAAATATAATTACACAACTTTTAAAATTAATCCTTACCATAATTTTTTATGTGGACAAAGCGCTTGTTATCAAACGCCAGCATTGGACAAACTACCTGTGATCAAAGACCCTATATAGACAAACCACCTGTGATCAAAGACCCTATATAGACAAAACACCTGTGATCAAAGACCCTATATAGACAAAACACCTGTGACCAAAGACCCTATATAGACAAAACACCTGTGATCAAAGACCCTATATAGACAAAACACCTGTGACCAAAGACCCTATATAGACAAAACACCTGTGATCAAAGACACTATATAGACAAAACACCTGTGATCAAAGACACTATATAGACAAAACATATATATATATATATATATATATATATATATATATATATATATATTGATGTTATATCACGATATGTTAAGCTATATTTTGTACTTACATGTATACCTTATGCCATTCGAATTTGAAGGTTAAGCCCTAATACAAAACGGAGGTGTCATTTTAAAATACATTTTAATTAACTACTGCTTACAATCATTTTTTTTTTAAGTATGGTCTCCTTTCCAACAAAGCTTTAGAGAAAAATGGGGTGATACAAGCGAGTTACTTCTCGGAGGCGGTGACAAAACGAAGTTACCTCCCATGTCAATTCTGTTTCTTGTTTTTATTTGCAGGGGAAATAATGTATTTATAATTTCTTTACTAAATTCTAGATTGTAACTGATGACAGAAAAATCTCGAGTTCGGATTCCGTGTATGACTAGGTAGGTCGGAGTCTACTCAGCTCTGTCTGTTGGGTACCTGAATTATGCTAGACAACGTCAACGTAAAGACGGATTATCGCAGAGCTGGTTAAATCATCCCTTCAACAGCTGAGATCAAAGAGACAGATGAGCTCTACTACATTACCCACATAGACAGTCAGGTCCCATAACTTGGTAGAAACACGTATATGAGCTAATAAATATCAACAAATCCTTTAAGCATTCAGTCTAAACAATATTTGTTCAGTTTAAAAAAAATAATTTTTAAAATTTCAAGACGCCTATGCATTCAATCTAAACAAAGTTTGTTGATTTGAGATTGATAATATTTAAAACAATGTTTCATTTGATTGAATTTTCTGATCTTTAGAAAAAGTGTTACTCCGCCTCATGTAAATATGAAGAAAAAACCAGCAAGGGAGAAAACTTATGGCAATTGTTTACCATAACTACTAAATAAGTAATTAACTAAATACTCTATATAAATATCTTTCTTAAAAACAATATTTTGACGTTCAAAATGTTTTTATAGATTTATGTTAATCTTTAAACTTTTGCATAACTATTTTTTAAAAAATCGGTTACCTTATATTGTAATAAACACTAACTTTATTTTAAAAGTTACACTATAACTATAAAATTGCTCTTTACCTAACTATGGTTGTCTTTCACGAAATGATTATTTCTGGCTCCCCTTCGAAAGGGAAAATTAAAAATATAAATTCCTTTATTTATAGTTTTTTTTATTGTTCTTATATAAATATCATGACCATCCTCTACCTGATCTAAGACCTCCATGTAGTTGCTATCTTAATCTCTAATTGTATTGTCACTATAACAGATAAACACATTTCTACAGGCAACATGACCATGTTTGCTTATATAACATAGGGAGCAAACTGTCCACCTTCCATTGAGCTGGGTGAGGAGGGTGTGTGTATCATCCTCTATGTCAACCATTGAGGAGGGTGTGTGTATCACCCTCTATGTCAACCATTGAGCTGGGTGAGGAGGGTGTGTGTATCACCCTCTACGTCAACCATTGAGTTGTGTGAGGAGGGTGTGTGTATCACCCTCTATGTCAACCATTGAGCTGGGTGAGGAGGGTGTGTGTATCACCCTCTATGTCAACCATTGAGGAGGGTGTGTGTATCACCCTCTACGTCAACCATTGAGTTGTGTGAGGAGGGTGTGTGTATCACCCTCTATGTCAACCATTGAGCTGGGTGAGGAGGGCATGTGTATCACCCTCTATGTCAACCATTGAGCTGGGTGAGGAGGGTGTGTGTATCACCCTCTATGTCAACCATTGAGCTGGGTGAGGAGGGTGTGTGTATCACCCTCTACGTCAACCATTGAGTTGGGTGAGGAGGGTGTGTGTATCACCCTCTATGTCAACCATTGAGCTGGGTGAGGAGGGCATGTGTATCACCCTCTATGTCAACCATTGAGGGGGGTGTGTGTATCACCCTCTATGTCAACCACCAAGTTGTGTGGACGACAGACCAACAATCCTATGTCCAGTTGTCCCATTTGTTAACCTTCAAAACGGCGACGGCTTGTTCTGGTTGACCTACAGAAAATATTATTTCCACTAATATGTTTTTGTTCAAGTATCGTCTGTGTCCACTGTGTTAGCGTTAGAAAGTTGTATGATGATACATAGGTTGGATTGCTTCCCCTCTTGTTGAGGGTTTTATAGAGCGCATTTGTTTTAGTTAAAACGGTACATACTACTGCTGGACATCAGTTTAAGAACCGCTGGTCTAGATGTAAACGAAGTTAGAATCACTGAACAAGAGGTGAGTCCACACAGCTCTAATGGGTACCTAGCTCACGCTAGGGAGGAAAAAGGCGGCTGGGCATAGAGCAAACTATCACTGCATGTGCCAAGGACATTGAAACAGATGAACTCTACTTCATCTGCCACTCGTGATATGGCACGATAGAAAAAAGGTTGATGAATAAATTAAGTAATGTCTGGTAATTAGAAAGCTAATATAAACACGTTTTTTTTATCATTTAATGTCTTTTTTTTTTAGTATTACAAAAAATATTCTTAAAATCATTAGTTTACACCGAAAGCAATATTACATTACTTTATTTTTTAAGATGGCTTCTTTTAATTGACCACACACCACTAAAGTAATAAGGCAATATGCTAAACACAAATCATTGATGTTTCTTTTCCCCGACAATGGACTCTTCTGAAAATAAAAGTTTTAGTTTGTTTTATGTGTACAAATCGTGGTAAGGTTAGGGTTAGGAATATGATCCGTGTTGACATTAGAAGTTGTTAGTATTTAATTGATTAAACTATTCTATCACACCCATTTCAAGCAGATAGTTTCATTGTGTCATTATTGGATAGATATACAACATATACCCCTAAAAACCTGTTAAGAGGTAATCTATTTATGACTTCCACACCGAGGGGCGAGAGATGGTCCAAATAAAATCGATTTTTGAGGACGCCTGTGGAATGGGTAAAGGAGAGGGGGTGGGATTCAGGTCCACATGTTTAATTTAACATGCATTTAACAAACATCCCCCCTCACCCCACGACATTAACCCCAGGAGCTATTCTCTATATACTGTATATAAAAATAAAAGTCGATTGCGGAATGACACCGGGCGTACCCGTGAGCACCATGGCGGCTACGTTCATTTTAAACAGCGCGATAGACTATGAATACAATGGGTTGCTATAGTCGCTCATTTAATCGAATCAGGCGCGTCCTCCGGCGTCTCTGAAGGGTACGGTTTGGCGCCCAGGACTATCCCGCGAGCACTATATGCCTACTTTAGTTTAAGGAGCACCCTACAATAATATCGTTCATTACCGAGTGTTGCAGACTAATATTTTTATGAGTTTTAAAATAAAGAAAATATAATTAATTATTATTTGTTGTGCATGGAGCTGAAGAGCCGCAACTTGACATCAGAAGAGCCGCATGCGGCTTACGAGCCGCAGGTTGCCGACCCCTGCCATACACCAACACACGTGCGTATACAGACCACTTAAAACACTGAACACGTTTTTCAGGCAGTAGAAAACCTTTAGCTTATCTTAATCCACACCGGCTACCCTATTTTATATCATATCTGAAACAAAATTTAGTTTTTACACGTTTAGAAAATCAACAGATCTGTACCAGCGGTCATACCATTGAGTAAACTTAGACACAATACAAAACCACCCCGACAGTTAAAACACTAACACATTGGGCCATCATGTCGAGTCAGACATGTCAAGTGGCCAGGGTATTGTCAACCTAATATCATGATTTCAAAGCGTGGTAAAAATAACTATTAAGGCCTTATTGAAAACACACAGTTTGTTAGGGAGAGTGATTCAGCTATGGCTAGCCCATGGTTGAAATTATTCAGTCAAATACAATATATCGGGTAAATTGTCTATTAATGATATGTGCCTTGCGTCATCACAGTCCGTAAGTGTATAATATTTCGTTGGGTATGATAACGGATGTGGTTCGATATATAGTCGAGATTTCGTTAATTATACGATTTGTCTTTTTTTAAACTTATTTTTCTAACATTATGTATCGTTTACTGTCCACTTTGAAATTTTAGCAAAATTAGTAATAATTATTATTATTACTTTAAAACAAGTGAACTCTATTTCACTTGCTCCGTAGACCGTCTGATTTGAAAGGTAACTTTTTTTTACCTCTTTGGCGCTTATAGCGAAGAGGGATGACACCAAAATAAAAGTGTAAAATTGTAAGAGGGCGGAGGGGTGACACCTTTAGTTACCAAACAGGGTGTCAAGCGAACACGTTTCACCAATGACTAAATCAAATTATATTGATGTATGCAGACAACCCTAAGTTACAGAACAACCTTTGCATTTTAGTGCACGGGCCCACTTATAAAGAACTGTAAAATCATTAGATGTCATGTAATGTATGCTAATATATACATTTTGCCATGGAGTGAAAATTGATGACCAAGAACAGTCAGATTTACAATAAGAACATATTACTCATACAAAAGTGCATTGTTACTCAAAAAAGTGCATTACGCTTCTGGTAAAACTATTGAAACTAGTTGGAAAAACCAAAATTTGACTTTGAACATCATACAATTTTTGAGTCTTGATCTGGTTGATCGTATTTTGTTCTATCTCAAAAGTGAAAAAAAATCGGGCTTCTATTGCTACACCAAGTCATAAAAATAGCTTTAGTTCATATGTAACATTATTTATTTTTAAAAAATGCAGTTTTTGGCCCATATCTCGGCAACCAGACCACTTAGCGACTTGAAACATTTACCAATCGATTCCTGCCATAATTTAGAACAATATTGCCGAAGAAAGTTTTTAAAAATATCCTTTTGTTCGGTCACACAAAATTAATTAAGAATTTTTAAAATGAGCATCGTGAAGGCCTAGGATGATATTTTTAATTTAAACTGAGCATTGTGTAGGTTTTTAGCGCAAAGCGCTGAGGTTCGAAAGTATTTTACCATAGCGAATGAGCGGACGGAGGTTCGAAAGGATTTTTACGTAGGTCTGTGAATTCTAAAAAAAATAATTAAGGAAATTGCGCTTAAATTGTCACTAGACTTTTTATTAACTTATTTTTAAAAATACACATGTTTCGCACAAAACATATTATAATATTTTAGTAGCTCTGCTAAAATAATAAAATTAATATTCCAATAAAATAACTTTACTCATTGAATATTTACATTAGTTACATCAATGGGAGCATTGACCATTCATGCCGTTTGAAAGTGTGTTTAAATATGGCTCATAACTTCATTTTTTAAGTTTCAAGTACGACTCTAGATTTTTATTTGTTAGTTGGCTTTTTACTTAACTTTTTATTATATTAATGTAAGAGAACTCTTGCTTGCACGGATATGTTGACCTAAAGATCGTCAGCACTCCAGATGTGAACTTCTCCACGTTACTGTACCATCCTGCAAGACTATTCCATGCGTCACATATGAGTGCCTCAACTTTACAGCTATCCAGTTGTGCAGCGTAACTTTCATGTTTTACTTGACCTTGAAATATTTTTACTTACTCTTGAGTTCTGTGAATTTTCCTACCAACAAATGAGTCGTTTTCAAATCAAGCAATTGCATTTAAAGCAAAACAGCATCAATTCCAAATAGCTCAAAGTTATTAATCTCATTTGTTTTTGTGTTGAGAGAGTCTACTATGAACGTCAGAGTACTTGAATTTATTATGAATTGCTCAAATCTCTCAGTGAATCCATCCCTCGTATTGTTTGTTGTAATGCCAGAGGCGTAGAGAGGAGGGGGGGGGGGGGGGGGGTGGGGCGGGGGACATATGTCCCAGGGCGCCGACCTTAGGGGGCGCCAAAATGGGTTGGAAACAAATTGAAAGTTTGAAGGAGAAAGGGGTGCAAATCGACAGTTTGAGGGGGGGGGTGCAAATGGAAAGTTTGAGGGGGAGGGGGTGCAAATTGAAAGTTTGTCTCCGGGCGCCGGGAAGGGTCATGCTAATAGTTGCATTGGTTACATGATTTTGTTTTCGGATTGTTCGAAATCAAGTAATTTACCGCTCTCCATGTCTTCAACAAAAAAAAAGTAATTTATTTACGAAACATCCGCTTCTCAAGGCATGCATGGGCTGGGTTTTCATTTCCTTGCAGGTTTATATTTAGCTCATTTAGTTTCTGTGAGATATCCACCATAACGTTGAATGTTTCAATTCGGGATGAACAATTTAATAGGGGGTACATTGAAAATAGGGTGTACCTAAGTATTCTAATAGAATAGCGAGTGTTTATTGTTTATGTTTATTATTATATAATGTATTACCAAGTGTTGCAGAACAATATTTTGATGAGTTTTGAAAATAACATAAAATAATTATTAATATTTGTGCATGGAGCCGAAGAGCCGCAACTTGACATCAAAAGAGCCGCATGCGGCTCACGAGCCGCAGGTTGCCGACCCCTGGATTACTCTCTTGTTCATCAGTGGATACAATGTGCGTGCTGTTAATACCTCCTTAACTATTTTTATTAAGAAAAAGCCTACTTAAGAGCCATCTTAGTGAGGATATTCCGTCAGACACTCAAACTCCCAATAACGTCGACTAACCATATTCAACGTTTAACTCGACTACTCGATATTAAAAAAAATAATTCAAAAAGTACTCAAAAACACTTTTGAAGTAATGTATACTATGCACCAGATACACTCAGCTCACGATTACTCATATCTCGATTACTACAATAAAACGAATGACATCTAAGATATACGATTAACTCGATACTCTCAACTTACGATTACACTACCCTCTATTACTCAAGACTAGTCAACGTGTCAACACTACAATACCACCTCACCTCTTCAAGTTCTACTTCCAACGAACAAAGTCTCACCGTAGCATGTCACTACAAAACTGCAGCCAATCACTCTCCGATACCTTATCACCAAACTCGTTACGCCATAACTACGACACCACCTCCTTATTACATCGTTGTTGTGATACCTTATCACCAAACTCGTTACACCATAACTACGACACCACCTCCGTATTACATCGTTGTTGTGATACCTTATCACCAAACTCGTTACACCATAACTACGACACCACCTCCGTATTACATCGTTGTTGTGATACCTTATCACCAAACTCGTTACACCATAACTACGACACTACCTCCGTATTACATCGTTGTTGTGATACCTTATCACCAAACTCGTTACACCATAACTACGACACCACCTCCGTATTACATCGTTGTTTTGGACTGTCTTGTGTAACGCCAGAGAGCCAACAGCGGACTTTAAGAGTGGGCAGATAAATATATTTATGAGATCATAAGCTACTGATTAGGTTTTAAAAGTGGCGGAACTAGAAAAAACAAGTTAATAAATGTCTAGTGACAATTTAAGCGCAATTTCCTTATGTTATCCATAACAATTTTAAATCGAGATAAATCAGATATTCAGCAACGGTGCCCAAATATTAAAACGTTTATATCAGTATTTGACTTCTCTCTCTCTCTCTCTCTCTCTCTCTCTCTCTCTCTCTCTCTATTGCCGCGCGCAGTGACGCGAACGACCCCACGTCGCGACAGGCTAGCCTCCCGTATCAAACGAAAAAAAAATCCTTTCGAACCTCCGCTCATTCGCTATGGTAAAATCCTTTCGAACCTCAGCGCTTTGCGCTAAATCACCATAGGCCTACACGATGCTCAGTTTAAAAATTCTTAATTAATTTTTTGTGGCCGAACGAAAGGATATTAACAATATTGTTTTAAATTATGGCAGGAATCGATTGGTAAATGTTTCAAGTCGCTAAGTGGTCTGGTTGCCGAGATATGGGCCAAAAACTGCATTTTTTCGAGGTTTTTTGGCTTTTCGGGAAAATCCATGAAAGAAACCCGGAATTTTTATGGCCTATGTTCATCACGACTTAAAGCTGCGGACACACATTCATTCATCCATCCAGAAATGACGGGTTAATAAACGCAATTCTCCAGAATGGAAATTGCGCTAAAAACGATGCATAACTACACGAAAATCCTTTTTAACACGTTTTTCTTAACTCAGCTTCGCGTTTGTGGATTTGTTTGTTTGTTGTTAAAATTGACATCGAAAATTAGCCCACTTCTGATTGCTCTACAGATCTGAAATTTGGCATGCATGCTACTTTCGCCTAACAATTTCAGATGCAATCATAAAAACTAGCAATTACAGACCGTAATTAGCTTAACTTAATTACGCCCCAAGGACCATAAAATCGAGGACATGATTTCTAAAGATACCAAGACTGGAGGCCTATTGCCACAGTTACTTCGGCCCCAATAGATGTGAGCGCGCTGGCCGTGATCGTATAGCGGTTAGTACTTCGCGTTGTGGCCGCGACAACCCAGGTTCGAATCCTGGTCGCTCAAGATTTTTAGTCCGTGTATTTATAAACACTTAGTCAAGTCATACTTAATCAAGTCATTAGATAAAGTAGAAAAGAAACTATATAAAAAACTTTTTAAAAAACCACGTTTTTCTTGTGGACTAAAAAGTAGAAAATAAATTTTCATACATTTGATGACAAAAAACGTGGGTCGGGCAGATGGGTCGGGAAATTTGATGGTGAACGTACCCACGTTTTTTGTCATCAAATGTATGAAAATTTATTTTCTACTTTTTAGTCCACAAGAAAAACGTGGTTTTTTAAAAAGTTTTTTTTAAGTATTTTATATTAAATCTATATCTCTTACAGAAGGGACATAATTTTATAATGCAAGGAAAATAACTTAATAAAATAGCTAAATTAAATACGAATCGAACAACTTGTAACAAAATACACCATCTCTACTTATTGTTTTACCTATAAAATGTATGCAATTGTACAGTATGCACAAAATTGTGTACACTTTTTCGATAATAATAAAATACAACTAGTACCATATTTTCACTTACAATAGAGACACATTAGCTTTATTTTAAGAATCATTCTTTAAGTAGTCTTAAAATTTGCTTAACCAAACTGTGCTGTCGTTCATTTCTTCAATGTCTGGATCCCTGACAAAAGGGACAAATCTGAGCTGATCTCAGCCGTGCTGTCGGCAAACCACTAATATTACATTCCAATATTTTGGTATTTCATAAGGATTAGGTAAATACATTTCGTTTTTGTTTTGAAATAAATAATGTTACATATGAACTAATCACTGCACTCCATTACTTATGTCCGTATTGTTCATGCTGAACCCTCGTGTTATATGTTACCTGTCCGTATTGTTCATGTTCAAACCTCGTGTTATGTGTTACCTGTCCGTATTGTTCATGTTGAACCCATGTTGCCATACAATCATACATGTCTCTATGTTACGAGATAACTAACAGTTACATGTAAAGACCACTGTACAAGCCGACGTCTTCAACTGGTAATGTAATATTCTCTCTCCCTGCTTGTTGTAAATGTATATATATATACGAGCCGGCCCGCGGCATAACATACGCCGCTATTTAGTTGTTTCTAATTTTCAATAATTCATAATTTGTGAATTCGACAGTACCAACGCTGACACTGAAAATATTTCTTTAAAACACTATAAGTAGCTCGTTAAAGACCATAACCCCCCCCCTTCCTCCCCCCCCCCCCTCCTCCCCCCCCCCCCTAACGTTTAAAATCGTTGGCTCTGCTTGTAAACATTTAGAGTGAACACAGCTCACTAAAACCATGTAGGGGTGAGGAGGTAGGGAGAGCGTTTGCAGCTTGTTTTCTAACGGCTCGAAGAAGAGAATTATATATATAGATATATATATACATACATACATATATATATATATATATATATATATATATATATATATATATATATATATATATATATATATATACATATATATATATAATATATCTATTACGTAAGCAATGTTTACGCATGTAAATATCGCAAGTCTACTCCCCCTCCCATTTCGGGAGTTTTTACTTTTAGTTGAATACATTTTTGAATTTCAACTAAAATAGTGGTGTGTTTCAGTGGCGGAACTAGAAAAAACGGGCCACCCCGCAAAAAAATATTCCGGGCCCCCCTATATATATATATATATATATATATATATATATATATATATATATATATATATATATATATATATATATATATATATATATATATATATATATATATATATATATATATATATATACAAACATTGGATACTCGTTTCTGCCCTAATCAGGTTTTGAGTATAATGTCTTTTTTTTCTCAATTTAAACTAATAACAACATGTCTTGTGTGTGAGTGCATTAGTCTGTTTTGAATTTTTTTATTTTTAAAGTTAGACTCCAGAACTAGTTTCTTTTTCTAGAACTATTCAATATGTTTGATGTAATACTGGCAACCCATGAGTACTTAGTCGGTCAAAGGAATATAAAACGTGAAAGCTTTGTATATGTAATGGTTTCTCGTGTTATGTTTATTTTTTCTTTCATTTGTATTTATATTATTTGTTTTAAATACATTTCCTTGTTGTGCTATCTCATTCTTTAGTATGAATGTGTTTAAAAATAATAATAAAGAGAAGTAATTGATTTTTAATTTGTTTAGTACAAATATATTAAAAGGAGCTAACGAGCACCCCTATGTAACTATTTAGAAAAGGGAAATAAGTCATGGAAGTGTTTTGAACGTTTGCCTACCTTACACACTACATCTCAGGCATATATATTTTTTTACGCAACAGCATGTATTAGCTACTGTATAACATCACTACTGTAGTAGATATGTTTGTTATTTACACAAGCTTTTACCGTCAAGTCAAAAATGCAAGAACATTATTTTTTAAAACTATAAACAATGTATTATGGTCGGCAATGGGCCCCTAAATGGCGTGCCCCCCCCCCCCCCCCCCCCGCATTGCGGGGTCTGGCAGCACTGTAGTTCCGCCCCTGGTGTGTTTATGTTTTTTTTTTTTGTAATTCTTTTGTTTTAGTGCGATCCACCCCACTCCACATTCAAACGTGTAACGCTACAACGTCTGGTCAAATTTAATTTAAAACCCAAAATCCTAAAGACAATAAAATATTCGTTTGTGAACTGTATATTTTTTTCACAATTGTAAGAAAAATTTGGTTAAAGTAAATTATACCTGTTTTTTTTTTAATATAAAGCCATTATTCTTCAAAAAGGGAGGATACTAACTAAAACACAGTTCAGACATCTTTTGAAAAGTAGTAATTTAATACGATGTGGTTTTTTTTATGTTTCACAATTTTAATTTACATAATTTTATATAATCACAGCGGGAGGCGTGGTGGGTCGGATCATGGTTGTTAAAATTCGAAAATAAAAAGACTCGAGTTCAAACCCTCTGACAGATAAGGCTCGATTCCTTCCAACACTAAATATTAAGAATGAAGAAGAAGATATAAATCACATTATCGGACAGTAATATCGTACAGCAATATCGATTTTTTCAACCTTTATATTTTATATTGCTTTCAATCAAAATAACCATTTACTTTATCAAAAAAAAATTATTTAAGTAAGAAAAAACGATGCATAACTTCACAATTAAATGAAAGGGAAATAACTTAATATAACAGCTCAAACAAATACAAATCGAACAACTCATAACAAAATACACAATCTCCATTACTGTTTTACTTATAAAATTTATGCAGTTGTTCAGTAGGCAAATAATTGTGTACTAGTTATAGATACAAAGAAAATACAACTAATACCATATTTTCACATAGAAATGAGACACAGTAGCTTTATTTTAAGATATTTTATTTAATTAGTGTTAAAATTTGCTTTAGCCTCGTGCGGCATTGCAAATTTTAGCTATTTCTGGATCCCTAAAAAAGGGGCAAAAGTAATATGATGAGTGTATGTCAGGGGTAAGGTTTATTCAACATCATGGTGGATATCATTTGCTCGAAAAGTGGATTGTTTCTAAAAACAATTATTTGTTTTTGTTGAAGATACGGACAAATCTGAATAAAATATCGTAAATAAACTAATGTTACGTTAAACATGAATCACTTCACGTAGTCTATAGTATTAGAACTACATTGAGACAACTCAAACCACCATGGGCACACCGTCAGCAACAGTCAAGAGTAAGAACGAGGACAGCCCCAACACAAAAATACAACCATTAGCTGTCAAAACTAACGACACAGAAGACAGCACGACAGCAACAACCAAACCCTTAAACCAGTCGACCTCAGCAGAAACACCAACCAGAGAAGAAACAATATATATTTATATGAGGTAGGTATTGATGAAATAAGATGAAATACATCATTATAATGTGTGTTTAATCAGGCTATTTTGATCGAATGAATGTTGGTGCGAGAGATACAACGAATGAATGTTTGATGACGCGGATGAAAGAGAGTGAAGTTTTGGGATACGAACGGGATGTTATGGTAAGCAAGCTAGGCAGTTCGGACTAGTGAGAATGTAAGAGATGCTCCGTGTAATGCCGATATCAAGGATAGTTTTATGCTTATTTAAACGAGAATAGTAGTTGAATAAATAATGAACAAAAAAATGACACACCATGACACACATAGGTCACCAGTCACAGGTTTATGTACAACAGGAGACGAGTAGACAATACAGTGACTAGGATGATTGCAAAGACTGACGTGTACAGTGATATAGGGGATCAATCCACACAAATGTTGAAATTTAGACCCTCGAGACCCACCTTTATGATCCCACTTTGTCCCCTCGGCAGGCTTTAATCATCGGATTTTGAACACAAGAACGGACGATTTAAAGTTAGTATAAATATCCGCAATCGCCAGCCTCCATAGCTCAGTGGCTAGTGCACTGGTCTTGTAAACCAGGGGTCGTGAGTTCAATCCTTACTGGGGGCTGTGTATCTTTGAAGCGATCCGCCCCTCGAACTTGTAAAACACAATTCTGCTAGTGACCACATAGTCTACGCGCTCATTGTTTACATTTGGGAATATTTATAATAGGAAGCGATTAAGTGGGGGCGTATGGTGAACCTGGTTATCGGGGCTGTAGCCTGAAATGTTGGTTTTATATCAAGACAGTAAATACAAATGATACGTAGATAAGATAGCGACACAAAACATCACGTGTCGTCCACATCTCTGTCAAGACCATGGATCCGAAACAATATTTACCAAGCTGACTCGCGACGTAGCATACGCCGCTATTTAGTTGGTTTATTTTCTACTTATCAACAATTCCTAATTTGTGAATACCACACCCCATCCCGCCCCACCCCGCCCAGGGAACAATCAGACATGGCTGTCGTTTATCTCCTTTTTCTTTACATACCCAGGTTAAAACCACTCTAATTGTATCCGTCACAGGCATATGTAACATTCAAATCTACGGAATAGTTGAAATAGACATCACGATAAATGATAACAAATGTGCATGTTTATATCTGGACTAATGCAAAAATTATAATGTTATATTTGCTGTTACGGCTCTTATAATTTACCATATACATAGAGTAACATTCATAGCAGTCAAACAATATATTACCTAAGACTAACCAGTGTTAAAATAAATAAACACCCAAGAACACTTTAACGTGTAAACTGAGCCAACCAATTCGTAACATCGCTTTCCTTTGAACATCTTTTCCCGTTCATTACAACGATATAAACGACGTGTTGGTTTAGAAATACAATAAGTTATGTTTTTAAAATGTAAAGCTGACTTCTTTAAATAATCTTCTATTGTTGCCCCACAGAGAGAATCTTAGCACACCTTAAGTTACCCACATAGTGTATTACAACCCGTATGAAAATCAATTTTAAGTTTAAAAAGGGGAATTACTTTATGAAGTTTCCTAATTTAAAAACAAAATACCAAAAGTAAGCAGGCCTAATTATACATGGCAGTTACATGCTCTTTCTAATTTATCTTTAAAAATGATGTTATTGTTGATAAATTATAGCAAAACGTTTTTTTTTCTTAAAAAATTACCTTCACTCACAGTAAAAGCATATTAGATTTTAAATAAAATTTACTATTAACTTCAGTTGACATTTAATCATGTTCAATATTACAAGCCATAATTTTTGGAACCCTATTGGAGGATGGGCATTATTTGCATTTGGGCCAGTGTCCATTCAGGAAATCGGCCTTATGAGCAAACACCATTCCTTGAAGTGCCTTTACGGAATTTGACGTAGACCCACACCCGTTGAGACTTGATGCGTTGCCAGGTGTAGAGTTATACTATCTGATAATATACAGAGGCTGGCAAAGATTTATATGTATACAATATATGAATGTATAATAGTATATATATATATATATATATATATATATATATATATATATATATATATATATATATATATATATATATATATATATATATATATATACTTTAGTGGTTTGGTCCTATGTATGTCCTTTGTTCCCCGTCGTGATTTTTATAACTTCTTCTGTTAATCTACTCCTCCACAATCTGCCATCACAAAGCTGGGATACCAATTAACTACAACATTAATTACTACGTTAATTGTTGGATTTTGAGTTTTAATAAAAATAAATAACACCTTAATAGCGCCATCTTGTACATAAGGGATTGTGAGTTGAATTCTCACTACAAGGGAAAGGGAGGGTGGGGATAATCGTCCTTCACTAAATACTGATAGTGTTTTAAAGCAAAATATTTTCAATCGTAGTATTGGTCGTGTCGAATTAAAAAAAAAATATGAATTACTGAAAAGTAGTACATAAAACAACTAAATAGCGGATACAAGGTTAAATTTAACTTTAAAGTAGTGATTTTGATTTTGGATTCGGTTTAGAGAAAAAGAGAAACTATTAACCTAGTGCCCGTTGTGTTTCTTCCTAAACTGACATGTATCTTGTAAGCAAAGTTGACCCATGTAAATATCGCAAGTCATCCCCCCCCTCCCCCATATCGGAAGTTTTTACTTTTAGATGAATATATTTTTGAACTTCATCTAAAATGGATATATGTGTAAATGTATTTTTTTTCTTTGCTATTATGCTATCCAACCCCCCCCCCCCACCTTTAAACGTGTATTTGGATGGCAACCTACTTTAATTTTTTTCTAATCAAAGAAAAATAAAAATAATATGTACGTGCTTTTATTTGAAGTTATATTTTTTTTTTTAAATTTGTGTTGTCTTAAAGAAAATTATTCTTTACCGCACGTACAAAAATAATGTAAATCTTAACTGTACTTCGAATATAAAAACATTCGTTTTATTTTGTAATAATTTCTATCAGTAGAGTTCCACACAGCTTGACCTGAGTTTCATCTTCTGCTTAAGCATCCTTTAGCAAATTGGACAATAATTAAATCTGGTACTACTGCATCACTTATTGCAACATGAATATCGTAAACCTCAGTTGGTTTAAAGAGAAATCACCTACTTTTAATAACATCACTTTGTGTTACCTTATTTAATATGTAGTTAGGTTTATAGTAACCCTGACTTCCTGTGCAGGACACCCACTCAACTGACTAAGAAAGAAAACCGAAACGCCTTACTGCCAGGGCGCTGCCCTCCGAAATAAAAATAATTATGGCAGAAAACTGTACAGGAGTTTCTTTCTGGCTACTTTTCAAAGGGGTAGGCAATGCTCTTCAAGTGTGGGGTGGAGTAGGAAATGTCACGGTCAGTTGAGGTATTTTCTGGAGTATTCTAAACGACTTTTCTATGTTTCATTGCGATCGGATGAGTTGTTAATCATTGTACAAAGGACAGGCAGACATAGGAGCAAAAATCTTTTAGAAGCGGCATATTGATTATAGATAAATTAAATAAACAAACAAAATATCATTAAGGTTAAATCTAGTAGAAAACCTTTGACGAATTTTCGACTTAGCTTATTGTGAAAACACTGTCCACGGCTGTTAGTGTTACATAAAAAATGGCTTTATTGTAATGATTGATGGATGGAATTTCGAGGAGGACAGACAGTTGAGTGGGGGGGGGGGGCAGGTTTGCGGGGGTGGGGTAGAGAATATTTATAGGCTGATTCTCTCAATGGCTTGTCATTCAATGCGAAACCGCCTGTAGTGTTATTAATACGGATGGGCCCTGTACGACCCCCCCCCCCCCCCCCCCCATTGAATGGCACGGCCTGTACAGTAAAAAAGGACTTGGGGCCTTTTTGGAACTTGTAATTATTTCTACAATAGAAATGATAATGTATTTACATTTTCTTTTTAAATTTATTTTTTAAAAAACAAATATTAAAATTCAAATGTAGAAGTTTTAACTTTTTTCAAAGATGGAAAAGGGCTCCTGTTTTCCTTGGGCCCCTATGCCTCGCTTACGCTAGCTTTACGCCACTGTATTTAATAATATTAAATAAATATGGTGTTGTGTTGACTAATTATGTACATAATTTGGTTTTTCTAATAAATATTGGAAGGCTATTTTATATTAAATATGCCGGATTTTGAACTATTTAGTTATTTCATTGCTTTGTCACTAATATCGTTCAACGTGTAGTAAAGCATATTGCGTTTTGACCAATAACTTTTTTTTATAAATATTTTCTCTCAAACATAAAAAATATATAGGCCTACAATTGACGTGTAACGGGTACCGATGGCTTGTGTCTCTAGAAACCATGATTGTAATTGTGTACACCTAAAGCTATCCCTAAACGAAAATACGCTAATGTCGTGTTTTCGCAGAAGAATTACTACGATAATAAACGTCATGTTTTCAAGTACGATATGTGCTGTAAAAACTACGACATTACTTTTAAAAATGAACCTACTACTGCTGCCCAACAAAGAGTATTATATGCAGTGTGTTGTACTTTTATTCTGACTAACATAATGCTTTACTTCTTTTGTATACACAATTTTATAAAATTCAAGCGGATCAATTCAGTAAACTTTCAAAACAAAACAAAAATTGAAAACAGGTAAAAACCAATTTTTTTTATATAAATCACAATTTCGTAAAGTAATATCGAGTTTTTCAACCTTTATCTTATATATCGTTTTCACACAGAATAACCATTTACATTTTTTTCTAAAGGTTAAATGTTTTTTTAAGTAAGAAAAAATGATGCATAACTACACGAAAATCCGTTTATTTTTAAGATTAATTCTATATCACTTACAGAAGGGACACAATTTTTCTATGCAAGGGAAACAACTTAAGAAAATAGCTCAAACAAATATGAATCGAATAACTCATAACAAAATACACCATCTTTATGACTGTGTTACCAATACAATGTCTGCAAGTATACAATAGCAAACAATTGTGTACTAGTTATTACACAAATAAAATACAACTTGTACTATATTAATTCACTTAGAATCGAGACACATTAGCTTTATTTTAAGAATCATTATTTAAGTAGTGTTAAAATATGCATAACCGCAACTTAAATTTCGCTACTTTTGTTTATTTCTGGACCCCTTACAAAAGGGAAAAATCTGCACTGATCTTATCCCAGCGGTCGTCTAGCTTTTAAGACTAATAGCCAAAAGTTAAAATTTACAAAATGTCCCAGTTTTTTTTAAGAGCCACTAATTATAATAATATATTCCAATATTTTGGTATTTCACAAGGTTTAGGTAAATAAATTTGATTTTTGATTTGAAATAAATAGCGTTATATATGAACTAATGTTGATTATTCTTAAAACACAGATAGTTCGC
Source organism: Physella acuta (assembly GCF_028476545.2). NCBI lineage: Eukaryota > Metazoa > Mollusca > Gastropoda > Physidae > Physella > Physella acuta. The sequence goes on from NW_026732040.1 coordinate 950,347, forward strand.
ACAAAAAGTGTTTTAGCTAGCTCTGCTATGATAAAAATTATAGGACTTTCCCAACCCACCTTAGAAGCCAATAAGTTGTTTTACTTTCTTTTCGGATTTTGGGTCAGAATTCCACAAGCATCCATTCAATAGATAATTACAGGGTACACAGTAGGGGTGGACAGTAGGTGACACGTTCAAAGAGACTGACTGCACTGAGAGGACAATAGTAGTCGTTATACTGACCAATAGCCAGGGTTGTTAGCGCCAGGGGGGATAATTTGTTGGGTCACAAGTTTTAGTCCATTGTCCCGTGGGAAAAGCTAGGGGGGGTAGTACAGGGGTATAAATACAGGCAGTTTAGTTAGTCTCTCTCTCTCTCTCTCTCTCTCTCTCTCTCTCTCTCTCTCTCTCTCTCTCTCTCTCTCTCGCACACGCGCTCCCGACGTTAGCGGTTCGGGGAAGCCTCGCTCAGCAGAACAAGCATTCAGTGAATTAATAAACAGCATAAACTAACAAAGTCTCCTGTCCCGCTGATTATTTTACTGTAGCTGACTAGGGTATAATAATTAAACACCCTTAGACAGAACGGACACCACTGGCTCAGGAGGTGTCTCCCATAGCCAGGCAGGCCTCAACACGGCAAACTCCGACTAACTGGTTTGGGTATCGGTTGGATTACTGTATCGGTCGCTTCTCGCAGGGCTTATTTTCCACCCTACTCGTACCCCACAGTCCAGTAACTAGTTCAACTGTAGGAAGCTAATAATTAAAATACTACGTCATTCAGGTCAAATTAATGCATACTGACAGGTAGGGGAATGCATTATGTATAAAATAATATTCCACATTGAACGATAATCAAAAACGTAGGCACTTGGGCAGTGGCAAGTGTTATGATAAATTATAAATATCTATCATGGTGTCTGCACTCCCCTCCCCTTCTTGCTACCCCACAGGTAACTGTACACACCTGGACCTGAGTCCGGCGGTATCGTAAGGCTGACCGGGCCTCGACCTCAGACTGCGGTCATGAGGGCGGAGCCTGAGTCATGTGACCTGTAGGGTAGGGACGCTACTGTCCGGTCACTCTACCTTCTCCCCTCTACGGAGGTATACGTTTTTTTTTTTTTGCTAAGGTACTAGCTATTATAAAATTATACTCATTTTGGTGCTACGGCACTTGTTCTTCACGGAGAAATTAATCTTGCTTATTGGCAACGTGTATAGAGGATTGTGTGGCTTCATTTGAAGGTAATTGAAAATGTACTTGTATTAAATGTACTGCTATATATTAATAAATAAGTATGGAGTGTTTATAAAACAATGTATGAAAGAAAACTATACAAGGCGATTCTTGGATTCTTACAGAAGATACACCATTCTTAATTCAAGGGAAAAAAGAATTTAACAAAATAACTTCAAAAAAATATGAATCGAACAACTCAGAATAAAATTCACCATATATTTTACTGCTTAACTAATTCATTGTATACATTTAAGTTTTTTTTTTTTTTTTAAATGAGTCTAGTATTAGATATTTTCTAAAAAGTACAGCTTTTATCTTATTTTCACTTAGTGGCCAGACACTTTATTTTTTTTTAAATAATCTTCATATAAATAATGTTAAAATTCACTTTAAGTAAGGTGAATGTGCTTTTTTTCTCTATTATTTGGCTCCCGTTATAAAAGGGACATACATAATCAACTCATTACATGAAATATATATAAATAAATTAACGAACGATCCCCTAATATTTTGTAAGGTCGCAGACCGAACCTGGAGGGTAATAAAAAAGCATTTTTTGAGATGCCGTATTTTCTTATATATGAATCTGCCTTGTATGCCATTTTTCCTGTTATCTAGTTTGTATTTGTTAGTTGTGCTAAGGATGCTGGTTCCTCTACAGTGGTGCCATGTACAGTGTATACATTGTTTTATTCTTAGCGTGTTGCAGAAGGTATTTGCTTATTGTAGTGTACTAACAGTTTATTCATGTACTAATAAAGTCTCACCTGGAGGCGGAGTCTTCTTGAAGAACTGAAGCCAATAGGGATGTCTTGGGAGATGTCAAAATTAATAGCCGAGGATAGGAAGAAATGGAAGGAAATGGTGGAGGCCCTATGCTCCATTAGGAGCAAAGAGGACTAAATGAAATGAAATGAATGAATAAAGTCTCAGACAACATGTTTTTATCGTTTAAAAAAAAAAAAAACGATTCCGGCCGAGCATGGCTCTGACCAACCTATCCCTTCATATGCTGAAGACAAAGAAGCAGGTGAACTCTACTTCACCTGCCCTGTGTCCCGCGAAGTCCCGATAGAAAACTTCATCATTCAAGTTTAAAAAAAAAATGAAAAAAAAAATTAACTTTGTCGTTGTGTGTCTCGTACCCGTACCTCCCACGTGGTGGCCATTACACTACCAACTTAGCTATATGTGTACAGACAAACAAATGTAGAACTAGTCTTATAATCTACTGCAAAGTAAGAAACCGGTTAAGCGTATAGGTCCCATTATTTTAAATTTAATTAGGGGCCTATATCCCAAATTAGCCAATTCCATAGCTAAACAAACAAAGATTTTTTTTTTTTTACATGTTAATAGATTTATTTATCAAAAAGTTGTGGAGGAAGAAATCACAGTGCAATCAACTAAACAATTTGTACCTGGTTTTAGCAACAGTCAACATATCACACTGGCCCTCTTATACATAGAATAGTTCACGTGGTATGGCAAGTCTTAAGTACTTTTGATTAGTCTAAACAAAACTACTGTAAACATGCTAAACGTGTGTAGGACAAAAATCATGGTAACCTACAGAAAACTGAACACCTCGCTAGATCACACTTGGAGAATTAAATCAAAATGGAATGTTTTGCTTATGTACAAGAAATCTACAGATCTTTAAATAAAACATGATGTGTGGTAGTAAGATTCACAGATAGTTAAAATAATCCTCTTTTTATAAAAATATAAAAAGTGTAAAAATGTGCTGCTTGGGGTGGATCTATACAGACTAGGGCTGGCACAAATGCACTTAAGTCATTGAAGATGACTGCACAAAAAGCTGAAGAAAGGCCTGAAATAGTTTATTATATAGATTATAGTTCTAGATTCTAGATGTAGAATTTCGTTAAGTCTAGATTCAGATCTAGATGTATAATTGTATATCGATCAAAATATCGTGCAGTAATATCGATTGTTTCAACCTTTATTTTATATATCGTTTTCTCTCGGAATAAACATTTACTTTATTTTTTTTTTAAAGTTATTTAAATAAGAAAAAACGATACATAACTACACTAAAATCCCTTTATTTAAGATTAATGTTGTATCCCTTATAAAAGGGACACAATTTGTAAGGGAAATAACTCAAAAAAATAGCTTAAACAAATACGAATCGAACAGCTCATAACAAAATACACCATGTCTATTACTGTTATACTTATAAAATGTCTGCAATTATTCAGTATTCAAAGCTTTTTGTACTAGTTATAGATATAAAGAAAATACAACTTGTATCATTTTTTACTTAGAAATAAGACACATTAGCTTTATTTTAAATATCGTTATTTAAGTAGTGTTAAAATTTGATTTACCATAGTTGCTTGTTATATTGTCCTTTTTATTTCTGGATCCCTTACAAAAGGGACAAAAGAAAATTAAAAATTAGTATGCGTTATGTACTGTGTGCATAATGAATTTAACCAAAACTAATTTTGAAATAATTTTTCTCAAACAAGTATAACATGAACATGTAGGCTATATGCCTATAATTGACGTGTAACGGGTACCGATGGCTTGTATCTCTAGAAACCATGATTGTATTCGTGTACACCAGGGGTCTCCAAACTACGGCCCGCGGGCCGGATGCGGCCCGCGAAGTCATTTTATCCGGCCCGCGACGATCTTTTTGTCCACTGAATAAATGATTGTTGGAGGTGGCTGAGGAGCTTAGCACAGAAACATTCTAAACTTTTTGAAAATGTAGCTTTGTGTGCAAATACAATTACTCACCGTGTCGCAGAAAACAGTGCGACTCAAATAGCGAAAAATTCATCAATTTTCGCCATTTTTCAAATGCAATGGATGAGTCGCTGTTTCACCTCTCAACTGCTTATGTTCATTAGAGGTGTGGATAAAGACCTGTTTAATAATACTATTCAGCGGCTCATAGCAGACATGCCGTCTGTAGATGTCAAAGGATACATTTTGAATGAAATCAAGCTTTCACCATTGTTTGCTTTTTAAGTTGATGAATCAACAGACGTGAGTTCGTGTTTGCTTTGCTTGTCATTGTGAAATAAATTCATTCAGATGAGAGCAAGGAAGAGTTGCTATTATGTGAAGAAAATAAACACGTTTTTTTTTTAAACCAGATGATTAAAATGGGAAAACAGCTCTGGGCTTTGTACGGAAGTTGCGCCATCTTTGTTTCGATCAAAATCGGGCTTTCAGAAATGTTGTGATCGTGTGTCAGAATTGAAAACTGAAATCAAGTTGTTCTTGTAAGTGCAAAGGAAATAAGTCTTTTGACATACTTTGATAAACAACAAAGAGTGGTTGGAGAGAGTATCCCACCAAGCAGATAAATCGAACATCAACACAAGCTTAACCCGAAGCTTCAGGGAAAATGAACGAATATTATATTTCAAAGAAAACTAAATCTTGGAAATATTGAAATTTTAGATGAATCTGAGTGTAAAATAATAAAACATTTGAAAGAAGATTTCTGGGCATCTTGCATCTCTTGAAAACGAACTGCAGCGTTTTTTTTTCTCACTGAGCTGAAAGAAGAGGAATCTGCATTGAAAAGTAACCCAGTCTCTGCTTCCCTTGATGTTACCCACATTCCCGATGAATTACAACATGAGTTATTTTATTTGTGGAATGATTCCGCGTCAGATGAAAAATTACACACACAATTTTGATGTAGTATGCACCATTAATACCGAAAAGTGAAATTAATTGTCTTTCGAGTTTGAGTTCCTTTTGTGGCTGTCTTTGTGAGAGTAGATTTTCAACACTACTCCAATTAAAAACAAAATAAAGAAATAAATTAAATGTTTAGTTTATAGCATGCACTTTTCTCATCGTTTTTAAACAGTTATCAAGAATAATTTATATTGAAAGTCTACTAGAAAGTTTTATTTTAGTGCTTATTAAGTTTCTTACTATTTTTTTAAAATTATATGGGGGGTCGCGGGTCACTTAATTTTTTTAAAAAAGAAGGTCGCCACTCGAAAAAAAACCATTGCTCTAAAAGTTGACAGCTAACGCTTCATCATCAACTCTTTCTCTTTTTAGACGTTTTGCAGTAGCCTTCCACCAGAACATTTTTGTCAACCATTGTAACCCATAGGTAAAAAATAAATAAATCGGTATCGCTAGGTTTGTTGTGAGGCGATATGTAGTCCTTTTATTGTAGGGAGCCACTTTATCACCATTTTATGTGGAAAACACATGAATGCCATTAGTTAAGAGCTACCACCTATATAATAGTTATTTTGTTAAGCATGATCAAATATTTTTAAAATCTACAAATGTTGTATACATGTATAGTATGTTAGGTAGTGCGGTTTAAGATAACAAGAATTGGGTTCATAGAGTACACTTGTGTATTTTGGGTATTGATATCGACTTCAGCATTTTTTTGTCATTATCTTACAGAAACGGTATTTGCTCTTGTCTTCCTTCTTTATGAATTTTACAACAACCTTTTTGTGATAATGAAAAAGAAACTAAGTTTGACAGTAGACTTTAATGAGTCAAAAGGGCCCAGTTTTGCATTCATGACCCATGTGTGTGTGTGTGTGTAGGCCTATGTATGTGCGTGTGTCTGTAGGTATGTGTGTTTAAACATGATGACTTACGTACGTTTCAATTAAGTGGACACAGTGATATGTCTGGATCACATTGTCATTAAAACAATACATCAAAAATATTTGGTTTTCAAATCCAGCGATTGCATTTGAAGCGAACCAACATCAATTCCAAATGGTTCAATGCTTATCTCTTTTTGTGTTGAGAGGATTTGCTATGCACGCCATCTGTTTTCAAATGGTCAAATCTCTCAGTGAAAAAGTCCTTCTTTTTTTGTGATATTAATGCTGAAGTGATTCATGATAACAGTAGCTTTGTTTCAGTGTTTCTTACAGACTGTTTTCTTCGGGGGGGGGGGGGGGGGGGGGGCGAACACTGTTAAAAGTATATATTTTCTATATTAATTATATAAATTTCATTTCGTTCGAGATGCCTGGAAGAAACTCTGCTTTGTTTTCTCCACGATAGTAGTTTTCAAATTTTGTCCGTGTGTTCAACAAAAACAAGTATTTTTTTTTTCGAAACAATCCACGTTTACCAACAAATGATAGCCACCATGATGTTGAATTTTTTTCAATTTTGGATGGGCACTTTAATAGTAAGTACATTGAAATAAGGAGTAACTAAATGTTCTAAAAGAATAGCGTGTATTTATTGTTTATATTTATTATTATATCGTTCGTTATTATATGGTTGCAGAATAATATTTTATATGAGTTTAGTAAATAAAATAATATTTTCTATAAATATAATTCTCTTCTGGGAGACGCTAGAAAACAAGCTGTAAACGCGCTCCCTACCATTCCCACCCCTACATGGTCTTAGTGAGCTGTGGTTCACGCTATGTTTACCTTCGTGGAGTCGGGTTTAGTGACGGGTATTAGGGGCAGATAATTTAGTTTGAAACGATTTTAAACGTTGCATGGGGGGGGGGGGGGGGGGGGGAAAGGAAGGGTGGGAGGGGGGCGGTTATGGTCCTTAACGAGCTACTTATAGTGTTTTAAAGAAATATTTTCAGTGTCAGCGTTGGTACTGTCGAATTCACAAATTATGAATTACTGAAAAGTAGAAAAAACAACAACTAAATAGCGGCGTATGTTATGCCGCGGGCCGGCTCGTTATTAATATTTGCGTATATGAACTCGAGAGTATCATCTTGGCATCAAAAGAGCCGTATGTTGCCGACCCCTAACATACACTCATTTAAGGTACTTTTGTCCCTTTTTAAGGGATCCAGAAATAGATAACTGAAAATCATGTACGACTGCGGTTAATCAAATTTTAATACTTCTTAAATTACAATTCTTAAAATAAAGCTAATGTGTATTAAATTCTAAGTGAAAGTATGGTATAAGTTGTATTTTCTTTTTATCTACAACTAGCACACAATTATTATCTTGCTGAATAATTAAATACACGGTATTATTAAACGAGTAATAGAAATGATGTATTTGGTAAGAGTTGTTTGATTTATTTTTATTTTTAGTTATTATGTAAAGTTATTTCCCTTGCATTTAAAAATTGTGCCCCTTCTGTAAAGGATACAGAATTAAATTTAAAAAAAAAAGATATTGTCGTTTTGTCATGTATCGTTTTTTTTCTTAATTAAAGAACTTTTTTTTTTAAATAAAGTAAATGTTTATAAAATAGTATTAAAGACAAAGGTTGAAAAAAATCGATATTACTGTATGATATTGTGATCTATATATAATTATGCACATTAAAATTGTTAAACATAAAAAAAAACCCACATTGTATTAAATTACTACTTTTCCAATGATGTCTATACTGTGTTATAATTAGTATCCCCCATTTTGAATATAAACAGTTTTTATAAAATAAAAAATAAATAATAAAAAAAATCACGCACAATTTACTTTTATCAAATTTTTCTTGCAATTATGAAACCTTTTAAAATTCACAAACACATATCTTATTGTCTTAAAGAGTGTGGGTTTTAAATTAAAGTTTAACATACATGGTAGCGTTACATGTTTAAAAAGGGGGGGTGGGGGTGGATCGCATTAAAAGCAAGCACAAAAATACAAAAAACATATACACACATATCCATTTTAGTTGAAGTTAAAAAAAATAATTTACACTAAAATTTAAAACACAACGGGCGCTAGGTTAATAGTTTTTTTTTTCTCTAAACCTAAACCAAAACCAAAATCACCACTTTAATTTCAAATTTAACCGTGGGTCTGCTATTTAGTGGTTTTATTTACCACTTTACAGTAATTCATAATTTGTGAATTCGACACTACCAATGCGACGACTGATTTTTTTTTTTTTTTTTGCTTTCAAACACTATCAGTAGCTGATAATAAAAAAAATAATTTATATATATATATATATATATATATATATATATATATATATATATATATATATATATATATATATATATATATATATATATATATATATATATATATATATATATATATATATGTATATATATATATATATATATATATATATATATATATATATATATATATATATATATACATCTTAGCCATCCACCATATATTATCAGATAGTATAACTACACCAGGCAACGCTTAACGTCTCTATGGGTGTGGGTCTACGACAAAGTCCGGAAAGATACTTACCCGAATGCCGTTTGCCCGAAGGCCGATCGCCCAAATGGACACTGGCCCGAATATTGGTCGAGTGTACACTTGCCCTAATGCGACAAGTGCCCATGCTCCTTTTGTATGTCTCAGACTTGTAATCTTTATCAGCGAGCCTCGACGTTGTCCCAGAGGCGTCCGCTGTTACATTACTTTGTTTATCATTCGACATAGGAGGACTGGTGTAGGTTTACAATTTAGAGTAGTGGTCGTATTGTCTTCAATACATAAATATACACATAGCATTATGGATGTTAAGGAGTTTTAAATTACGTCTACTGAAGCAAGTTGTTCTACCTGAAAGAAAACGAAAACACGGTGAAATCGGGTTTAGATGGTAGAGTACGGTACGGAGTAGGTAGTACACAGAAAGGCTGTCTGTGTAAAATATTGGTCGGGTTCAGGTAGGGGTTGGGATTTTCCTGAAATAGAGCATGTATTTTAGCAGGGTGGGGCAATAATATCAATGTACAATAATAATGTACAGTTTTATTAAATTAAAAAGAAGAAATCTAATTCACCATTTACACATTCTACCTACCACTGTCCTCAGTTTTATTTTTTTTTAATTGAAAATCAACATAAATACTTACAAATCTTTAAGTTAAGCATCACAATGGAACTTTTATTTTAACAGTCACCACATACCATGTACCCATTTCGATTACAGGAAAAAGTATATCTCGAATATATTAACCTGATTTTTAAAAATAATTTGATCAATTCAATTGCCCCGCTGCAACGCCCCTCTCCCTCACCCCCCCCCCCCATCCTAACCACCAATACAATTATATGTCTGAGGCGTTTTAAATTAATACTAATAAGTATTACTAATTTTGCCAAAATGACGAAGTTGAGATCAAACGATACATAATGTGGGCTCTAAGTAAAACTAAATAAAAACTCATTTTAAAATAGTTATCACTTTATGTTGATTTCGTAACTTCCTATATATACATGGTTTCATTCCATACTATTGAAGAAAAAAATCGAAAAAAATTAGATTCGCATATATAGAAGTAAATTCCATCCCTATCATACCCAACGAAATATAATACAACTTACGGACATATTGTTAATAGACAATTTACACGATAAAATGTATGGGACTGAATAATTGCAACCATCGGCTCGCCATAGATGAATCACTCTCCCTAACAAACTGTGTGTTTTCAATAACGGCTTAATATTTATTTTTACCACGCTGTGAAATCAAGATATTATGTTAACAATACCCTGGCCACTTGACATGCCTGACTCGACAAGATTGCCCAAACACATTGGGCCACAACATGGGCGGCCATAAGCAGTATAGCTCTCAACCTATGGGCCACGACATGATGGCCCAAACACATTGGGCCACAACATGGGCGGCCATAAGCAGTATAGCTCTTAACCTATGGGCCACGATGAGGTGGCTTCTGACAAAGGTTTATGGAGGTTGTTGTAGTTTTGGTTGCACGAGACTTGAAGAGGTGAGATGGTATCGTAGTGTTGAAAAGGTGGATAGTTTTGAGTAATCGTGGGTTGTGTAATCATAGAGTATCGAGTTGATCTTATATATTAGATTAACATAGTTTTTTATCATAACCGAGAGATGCGTAATTGTGAGCTGAGAGTTTAGGTCGATCAAATAGGTTAGTTGAATAGAGTTTTTGAGTAATCGTGAGTTCAGTAATTGTGTTTTGTGAATATCGAGTAGCTTACTTACTAAGCGCTTAAGCATTCAGTCTAAACAACCTTTGTTCAGTTGAGATAGAGAATATTTGAGGCAGTGTATCATTTGTTTAAACTGTGTTCATCTTTTGGAATTTTTTTTTAAAGCGGCGGCTAGTAAAAGTTGGTTTGGCCTGGAAAAAAAGTGTCACTTCCCCGGTCCTAGGACCTTTGACCACAGGTGCTTTGACCATAGGGGGTTTGACCATAGGGGGTTTGACCACAGCGGAGCTTTGACCATAGGGGCTTTGACCATAGGGGGTTTGACCACAGCGGGGTTTTGACCATAGCGGTGCTTTGACCATAGGGGGTTTGATCATAGGGGGTTTGACCATAGGGGGTTTGACCACAGGTGTTTTCTCAGCAGAGGGTCTTTGATCACAGGTGGTCTATCAACGGGTGTTTTATCACAAGCGCTGTGTCCGGCTTTGATCATAGGTGTTTTGTCCACATAGGGTCTTTGATCTCAGGTGGTTTGTCCAATGCTGTCCATATATGGTAAGGATTTATTTTAAAAGTTGCTAAATTATATTTTAAATTTCGACATGATGTAATAATATGGTCAAACAGATGTACTGACATATTTGCGTGCTATAGCACATCTGTCATTTAGTTAACCATTTTATGTATTACATCTTTGACTATATTGTTGGCAAGTTTTGTATCATTTTTTATCCTTTATATATGCTATGTATTTTCAAGTACTTCTACATTATTTATTTGTGAAACTTGTTATATGTCGCATTATTTGTGTTTCATTTAAATTCAAAATAAATCTATGAGGTCTAGCACCAGCCTTTAAGTGGAGACTAAAATATAGTTCTTGGCTTTTTTAAATACATGTTAATTTCTATTAACATACTCTCATGAAACATGTATAAAATCGTGTTAATTGTATCACACATATGGTCAAAGCCGGACACAGCGCTTGTGATCAAACACCCGTTGATAGACCACCTGTGATCAAAGACCCTCTGCTGAAAAACACATGTGGTCAAACCCCCTATGGTCAAACCCCCTATGATCAAACCACCTATGGTCAAAGCACCGCTATGGTCAAAGGCCCGCTGTGGTCAAACCCCCTATGGTCAAAGCCCCTATGGTCAAAGCTCCGCTGTGGTCAAACCCCCTATGGTCAAACCCCCTATGGTCAAAGCACCTGTGGTCAAAGGTCCGCGCACCACTTCCCCTATGTAAATAGGAAGAAAAATAAATATGTAGTTAATATAAAACTCTATATACATAACTAATTTGTTTCATTCTATTATGAACATTACATTTTTTATTTAAATTTTGCTATCTCTTTAACTTTTTTGTATAATTCTTTTGAATAATGATAACAGTAAATAACAAGAAACAATAGCTGTATTTCAAAATGTATTATATAAAAATTATTGTTCTTATCAATGTAAATTAATCTCTCAACGTCGAAAGTCTTAGACCCGTTTAAAAGGGGAAATAACTAGTGATTTAAATTTTCTGAGCCAAAACTACAAGAGAGGGAAATCCAGTTTCAGATCTATACATCCACCGGTAAAATCTTAGTTTAGCGTCGTAAATTCGGCCAAAACTAGTAATGTAGGAGAGAGTGAATAAATGAATATGTCATTAAATATGAGTATATTATCGTATATTTTGATAAAATATTATAAATAATTGAATAATAGATCACCATTTATGGTTAAATCAATTTAAATATCCTGAAATTAATTTTTATCAACCCTGTTCGAGATAGTAAATTTGCTATTAAAAACAGCAGCCATCCTAAGAAAATGTTATTTAGAGTAGCTTCCCTTTCATTTCTATTCGTATGAAAATGTATTTAAATATGATTGTCTTGTTGTATAGTCCGTATTACACAGCATTTTTTTTTTTAAATTCTGCTCTTTAAAAACTGAATTTCCTAACAAATAACTTTATTAATTCTAGAAGCATTTTGTGAGATGCAACTTGTATCCATGTATTAAATCACGTTTTTTTACTAATGTTTATTTGATCTTACTATTACTATAGGCCTATAGTTTGAGTTTTTTCTTATTGTTTGAATGTTCACTACTTTCATTTCAGGTTTTTCTTTTCATCAATTAGTGATTCTATCGTAACTTATGACATTTTTTTACTTCTCTTTACCATAATTAAACCCCAACCTCCGTCATATTTTTGTTGTCAATGTCACAAGTCATAATGTAAAAAAAATATGCTTCTTTCTGCCTTATTTAAGATCTCTAACCATAATTTTGACAACATTAAATGTTTGTCATCATTTATATATACAGAGACAATGTATTATCCACCAGCTTCCCTCGTAAAACACCATCTAAACATATCAGCCACCCCACCCCTCAAGTGCGTGTTGTCAATTATGATCGATCGCAAGTCTCCAACTGTCAGACACATTTTGGTTATCCTTTGTTGTCAAATTATCAATATCAAGTACCCAAGTGAGTGATATGGGGTTGTACATAAATGATGTCACATATGATTTGCTACGGGAGTGAGTGAAGAGTTGTGACGTCAACTCAGGCGGCTTCGCAATTTATGACGTGTCGGTCTCATGAAAGGAGGTGTACGGGGAAAAATACCTAGTTTATTGATGGAGAACCTCTATAATGCTTTGTTTAATCAAAATAACGATAAAAAAAGCATTAGTATACGTATACCTTACTTAAAACGAATCATCACAAATGTTGCAAGCCTGCTAGTTTAAGACATTTGGCAAAACGGCCTCCACACATTATCCCCGTTAAAAAGGCTTGCCACCAATTGCCTGCCGACGAATAAACCTCGTCTAATGCGGGGCGTTAGGAACACGGCCCAGTAGCGTAGCGAGGGGGGGGGGGGGCGGGGGGACATATGTCCCCGGGCGCCGACTTTAGGGGGCGCCAAAATGGGTTGGAAAAATAAATTGAAAGGTTGAGGGGGTGCATAATCGAAAGTTTGAGGGGGGGGGGTGCAAATCGAAAAGTTTGTCCCCGGGCGCCGGGAAGGGTCGCTACGCCTCTGACACGGCCACTAGCATGGGCCACGTTAGAGCACCAGTAGGCTACCGCGCTTTGTAAGATGACGTAAATACTTAAATTCAATTTCGCTAAACTGCGCGAAAATTTAGTAATGTTCCATCGTTTGAGGAAATTTATTTTCTTGGACTTAGATTGAAATATCATGTTGACTGTCTGGCTCTTAATTTCCGAATATCACTTTTAATGTTTCAAGATTCAGAACTATAATTTACTTTAATATAAGTGTCATCTTATCGTTTATTGTGCTTTTTATAAAGCGCAGAGCAGCTTCAAAATCGGACGGCCATCCTGTTTTCACCAAGCTTCTTTTGGAGCTTAATATGGGTTGTCTAGTTCTATACGGTGAGAGCTTAATACATTTTTAAAGGGCCGAAAGTCTCAAGACAGCAAGCTTGGAGGTCATCCATAAATGACGTCACGCTTTTTTTTGACGATTTTTACCTCCCCCCTCCTCTCGGTCTCACGTCGTCACAAAAAGCCAGACCCCCCCCCCTAAAAAGACGTCTCACCTCAACCTACAACCCCCCCTCAAAATTGCAGTTGAATTTTTTTAAACATCGATATTTTCTAAAATCTTGTCTAAACTATTACAATTTATTAAAACAGTTATCTAAAACGCGAAATAACGTCTAAAATTCGTTTTCTAACATTGCTTTTTTATAATGCAAAAGTGTGACGTCACAACATCTGAACCCCCCCCCCCCCAAGATCACACACCGTCACAAAATTACGGACCCCCCCCCCCTCCTTTACGAGTGTGACGTCATTTATGGATGACCCCTTGCAGAAATAACCACGTATGTTTAAATGGACGAGTGATAGATGTGTTAGGGGCTGTTTAATGAACACCAACTTATGTAATCAAATTAAACGTCGCAAAAGCGTCAAAAAGGCAGTGCTTGTTGTTTTTTTTTCTATAAAATTAGCCTAACGGTCGGCGGCACCGGTACATGACGTCACGTGCGAGCGTTAACTCGGTGACGATGTGCTAAGTGGCGGAATGAAATGGTGGGGTTCAAGAAATGCGACTCAGCATGCTTTTGACATTTCTTGACCTTTCTTAATAGTTCAATCGTCCCCACTGAGAAAATGGATCACCAATGAATGACGCGTCATACTTCTACGGCTGGTCTTTCTCCCACAACCATCCCCTGTTTTCACGAAAAAAAAAACAACACCTGACCCGTCTCCAAAATCACATCGCTGAGTTCGACTCAACCTCTCCCCACCACAAATCACAATTTCTAACTGAAACAATATGTTCATATGTTTGCTCTGTAATAATGCACGCTGTCATTACTATCTTAAGAGCGGCGTCATTTATGAGCGATCTAATATTGATTCGATTACTGCAAATAAAGTGTTCAAAAGTTCGACCTCCCAACAACTGTTGTGGTCTTGGATGCACACTATTAAGTCTGAAAAGGTCTATTAGTCATTCATGTCAACTATATTGAAAAAAAAAGAAAAATTACTATACAGGCATATATTAAAACAATACAAAACAATCATACTAAACAACAAAATCAACACAAAAGACATGCGAATAGACAATTTTTCAAGGGAAACTACTCTATTATTGTTTTTGAAACATGGCCGCTGCTTGTATTTACTCATTGTTGTCTCGAACGGGGTAGTTTAAAGTTTATTCCAGGATATTTGTGACTGGTTTGGTCTTGAATTGTGATTTGTTATTCAATTATCTGTTATATTATGTGAAATATGACATAAATATGGCCAAATGAAAGAAATATTCATTAGTTACCTTCATCGCACATTACTAGCTACGTTGGAATTTACGACGCTAAACTAAGATTTTACCCATCCACCTATAGGTCCTCAGATCCAAACTTTACATGCTTTGGAACAAGTACAGGCCAACAACTTGACGCATTCTCAGCAGTGCAAGGTCCCTACGGCTGAAGCAACCAGGTCATTTGCATGCAAGATCATCAAAGACCTTCAGCTGCAGTTTAAGTAGCGTTTTTTTCTAAGTTGGATTCAAAGGCAGAAGAAATGGGACTGTTTAAAAACCCATTTGAAGCAAATGTGGCCAGTTACAAAGATGAACTGCAGCTGGAGGTCATACGTGTGTGAACAAACATTTTCAAGATTCAATATTTTAAGAACAAATTGAGAGCAAACTTGGATCTCGACTGTGTTGTTGGCCTTCGACAGTGTTTCTTTCAGACTTTTTTTCTTTCGTGGGGAAGGGGCACTTAAAAATTGTATATATTTCAATATAAATTATATTTCGTGGGGGGGTGGGGGGGTAGACGTTCTTCGGGGGGGGGGGGGGGAGGCGCCACCTCCCCGAAGAGATGCCTCGAAGAAACCCTGGCACACGAACTGATATTTGATAATGCGGCCCTCGGGCTGAAAAGTTTGGAGAACCCAGCACTAGAGTAACGATTTTAATTTAATACACATCACTAAAAGAATAAGGCAATATGCTAATCACACATCATTCATTTTACTTCTCCCCGATAATTGACTGAAAATAGGGGTATTTTTTTTTAGACGGGTAGAAATCGTGTTGAGGTTAGGTTTATGAATATGGTCCGTGTTGACTTAAGTGACGGCTATTAGGGGCAGATAATTTAGTTTGAAACGATTTTAAACTTAGGGGAGGTAACTAAGAGGAGGCTGCTTTCACGGGAGGGAGGGGGGGTAGGGGTTGGGGGAAAGGAGGGGGTGGGGTTATCGTCCTTAACGACCTACTGATAGTGTTTTAAAGCAAATATTTTCAGTGACAGCATTGGTACTGTCGAATTCACAAATTATGAATTACTGAAAAGTAGAAAATAAAACAACTAAATAGTGGCGTATGACAGCGGAGTATGACACGCCGCGGGTCGGCTCGTAGGCTATATATCTATATATATAATTCTCTTCTAGGAGACGCTAGAAAACAAGCTGTAAACGCGCTCCCTACCTTCCCACCCCTACATGGTCTTAGTGAGCTGTGGTTCACTCTAAATGTTTACAAGCAGAGCCGGGTTATGTAACGACTATTAGGGGTAGATAATTTAGTTTGAAACGATTTTAAACGTAGGGGGGGAGGGGCGGTTATGGTCATTAACGAGCTACTGATAGTGTTTTAAAGAAATTTTTTCAGTGGCAGCGTTGGTACTGTCTAATTCACAAATTATGAATTACTGAGAAGTAGAAAAAACAAAAACTAAATAGCGGCGTATGTTATGCCGCGGGCCGGCTCGTATATATATAATTCTCTTCATGGAGACCATAGAAAACACGCAGCTTAGCCACCACCCTCATCCCCACCTTTCAGGTGAGCTGTAGTTCACCCCGAATGTTTACAATAGTACAGCCGGTTCGGTTCAACTACGTGACGGCTATTAGGGGCAGATAATTTAGTTTTTAAACGATTTGAAACTAAGGGGAGATAATACGTTCTGCTTAATATTTTCATTGTCGTCTGTAAACGGCTGCTTTTCCTGGGCGGGTTGGGGCGGGATGGGGTGGGGTGAGGGAGGCAAGGGGGTGGTATAGTGTCGAATTCACAAATTATGAAATGCTGACAAGTAGAAAATAAAACAACTAAATAGCAGTGGCGTAGCGACCCTTCCCTGCGCCCGGGGCGAACTTTCAGTTTGGCGCCCCCCATATATATATATATATATATATATATATATATATATATATATATATATATATATATATATATATATATATAT
Source organism: Physella acuta (assembly GCF_028476545.2). Classification (NCBI taxonomy): domain Eukaryota; kingdom Metazoa; phylum Mollusca; class Gastropoda; family Physidae; genus Physella; species Physella acuta. The sequence goes on from NW_026732040.1 coordinate 967,226, forward strand.
ATATATATATATATGTGTGTGTGTGTGTGTGTATGTGTGTGCGACAGTCCGGAAAAAAATACGCTGTATGATTGTAGTTCCCTAAAACTTTACTCGATGCCAATTAAATTCCCCTTAAGATGCATTATCCTTTAAAAAATGATGATTAGTAATGTCAGAAAAAAAAATTGTAGCAGTTGCTAATTCGTTTAGGACAGTCTTTTTTGTTTGTTTTATCTTTGGAACAGTCTCTGTTATGATATAGTACATACTTGGATTATACGTTAGTTAGATTAAGGTCATACAATTAACATATAATAGCAAATTATTGTTCACATCGGAATACGATATGGGTAGTCTGTTGACTGGATGATTGTATAATGAAACAAGCTAGAGGAAACTAACTGGAATCCAACGGACACAAGAGCTCGAAGTCTTGGATTTATCAGATGTGCGCTGCCTTCTCGCTCACAGTCAACAACGAATTCAGAATTAATTGTACTAGATGAAGGAGCTGTAATAAGCTGTAATAATATTATTAAACCATTTTTTTTCTCATGATAATCATAACAAAGCCTTTTCACATTTCTATAACTTCTAATGTCAAACTCTCAATGTAACAACTTACACATCACCGTTAGCCTCATATTTGTTGAATTGTCAAAGGCGATACACACGTAGCTCCTTGCAGGCATATCTTCGGGGAGGACCTCACCCCCCTCCCCCGCCCATCCCCCCGCCGAAGATCATCTACCGCCCCCGAACGAAATATAATGTATATAGAAAGTATATACGTTTAACAGTGTTAGCGCCCACCCCCCCAAAAAAAAAGTCTAATTGTAACTCGACATACTATGATGAGTTTAATTTAAGAAAGGGGCGGGCTAGTACCGAGTATATTATCACTTTCCTGTTGTTAGAAAAAAAAAAATGTTTAATTGCAAGGGCAATAACCAACTTAAATATTTAAAACAAATACAAAATCAGAAAAACAAAATGTACTAAAGTTATTAGATCTAGAGACCTTTAAAGATACGTATACAGTTGCTAAATAATCAGATATGTCTACTAACACTAGATGTATTCAAAATGCAAATTACATCTTATTTTCAATTAGCGAATAGAAACATTAACTTTATTGTAACAAAACTTCTTTTAATATTGTTAAAGCACGCATAACCATACAGTGGATCACGGGGTTTTAAACTTTATTTCTGGATCCCTTGCATAAGGGACAATATCAAAATAAAATTATAGTTAGTGTAGTTCTTATAAGTATAGATTTAGTTGGGCCCCGAGGTATAATGGGTCAATAAGATACCGTTATTATACTGAACCGAATGGGTCGCTATCGTTCACATATGCAGCATACATATTCGGCTTGTACAGTAAAAATACAATACATCTATTTAACGTTAACAAAAATAAAATACATAAAATATACCTTTATTTCCAGAGAAATTTAATCACTTGTAAAAAGTATTATTTGATATGTTGTCTGTAATGTAAAAGAACCGTCAGACATGGCTGTCATTTATCTCCTATTTCCTTACATACCCAGGTTAAAACCACTCTAATTGTATCTGTCACAGGCACAGGTAACATTTAAATCTACGGAATAGTTGAAGAAGACATCACAACCCACATAAGAAAAGAAAAAAATGTTGCATGCGTATATACGGACTAACTAAAAGAATATTATATTTGCTATTACGGCTCTTATAATTTTTTTTATCTTTTTAATGAAATAATTATTATTCAAAATTACACTGCTTAAACAAAATAAAAGATATTTTCGTATTATTTTTCATTTCGTTTTCCTTTAAATGTATTATTTTCGTTAATAAAATGCCTCCCATATTTTACACATCTAAAAGATTAACTTAGTCGAGCGAGTATTTTATGTTAAGTCCACTGCCCTAGTGACAACACTATGTTACCTATATGTACCCTTCCTTCATTTCCCGAACTGCAAACAATAATCTCGACAATCTATTCTCAACGACCAACTTGGCTACTCGATATATACAAAACACGATTACTGAACTCACGATTACTCAAAACACGATTCCACTATCCGATTCTGTCTACATGATACTCTTAGCTCACAATTACTCATAACTCGATTACTATAAATAAAACAACTTTTATATAAAACTAGCGTACCCGTCCCCCGCGCGTTGCCGCGGGGATAGAAGTAAGTTTGACGAATGTATTAGGATTTCACCAACGCGTTACCAATCATATGTTCTTAGACGCGTGACCGTCTTTTCTAAAAGTGAGTTATTTAAATGTAAACAATAAATATCGGGATACGGGTTCGCCTTCACTACCGCATGAAAACATTGAGTGTACATTGATCGCTCACCGAAATAATATGGTAGAACACACTTCGGTGACCGCCCATGTGTCAGAGACGTAGAGGGGCGCTCTCAGGGCCCCCACCCCCCGATTACACTACCGCATAGGCGAGCGTACGACCCCTGGCTCCTTAAAACTAACAGGCGCCATCGTACCAAATAGCATCCTGTTAATAATGATGCAGATTTCGTCATTCGCTAAAGTGACACAAATGAACAGGATTTTTTTCTTTGACACGTAAAAAAAGTATTTGACGTGTTTTAAACATCAGTGTGACTGATGCAATATGCTAGCGTTACTAATGGTCTATTATTAGATACTCGATCTAAATTTCTGACTGGATTGTCTAATAATAGATGTTTACTGCATCATTCGCAAAGTGACGAAACTACAGTAGGCTCCTCATACTCAAAAAGTTATTTTTTCATCTTTGGCAAGGTGACGAAACTGTACAGAAGGATTTCCTCTCGTTACAAAGTTATTTTTAGAAGCCTGTTGTAGTTTTACGGCTGAATATAGTAGTACCCCTTACTCGCTATGCAGGACGCTCGATTAACGGATGCAAAGTGCCAAAATAGTCGCTTTAAAACTCTGGGCGCCCAAACGTGTATTGACGAAAGTTGTACCCTATATGGCGCCGCCCATAAGAAACTTTAGTATTCTTTTTCGCAGAAATATTCTCGGGAGTATTCTCATCTACTCCTTAAAGTTTCATTTCATTCGGATGAACCGCTTCCGATTTTTATTTTTTATATACCGTGTATAGAGAAAAAAATCGACCCCCCCCCCCCGGAGGGCGCCGCCCTTGCAATATTAAACAATATTTTATTTTTGCAAAACCCTACTATTGAATGATCTAATCATCTCCCCAAAGTTTCATGGTACACGGATGAACGGTGTGAAACCGTAATAGGCTTTTATTCTTATAAACCGTATATAGAGAAAAATCGCAGCCTCCCGTGGCGCCGCCCGTGCGAAATTTAAAAAGGATTTTTCTCCAGAACCCTTCCCTGAATTGTCCTAATCAACTCACTCTAAGTATCATGGCTATCGGATAACGGTGTCACACCAAAATCGACTTTTATTTTTATATACCGTATATAGAGAAAAATCGCACCCTCCCGTGGCGCCGCCCTTGCAAAATTAAAAATGATTTTTACAGGACCCTTTCCTATATTTTTATAATGAACTCCCCAAAGTTTCATGGCGATCGTGTGAACGGTGTCACCGCAATTCACTTTTATTATTTTTATATACGTATTATAGAGAAAAATCGCACCCTCCTGTGGCGCCGCCCTTGCGAAATTAAATATGATTTTTTTTTTACAGAACCCTTCCCTGAATTGTCCTAATCAACTCACTCTAAGTATCATGGCTATCGGGTAACGGTGTCACACCAAAATCGACTTTTATTTTTATATACCGTATATAGAGAAAAATCGCACCCTCCCGTGGCGCCGCCCTTGCAAAATTAAAAATGATTTTTACAGGACCCTTTCCTATATTTTTATAATGAACTCCCCAAAGTTTCATGGCGATCGTGTGAACGGTGTCACCGCAATTCACATGTATTATTTTTATATACCGTATATAGAGAAAAATCGCCCCCTCCCGTGGCGCCGCCCTTGCGATATTAAAAATGATTTTTTACAGAACCCTTCCCTAGAGTGGTATAATGAACTCCCCAAAGTCTCATGGCTATCGGATGAACGATGCCAAACCAAATTCGACTTTTATTTTTATATACCGTATATAGAAAAAAACAAATCGCGCCCTGTCGGGGCGCCACCCCTGCGAATTTGAAATTTTTTTTTTCGCAGAAACCTCCCCAGGAATATTTTCAACAACTTCCCAAAGTTTCACGGCGATGTGATGAGAGGTGTAGTAATGCATAAAAGGACACACAGACACACACACACACACATACATTGCTATTTATATATATAGATAGATAAACGATCAAATTGTTTTATAAAATTACCTACAATATTTTCTCTTGTATTATATTTCGTTGGGTAAGATAAGGATGGAATTTACTTCTATATATGAGCATCTAATTTGTTTGGATTTTTTCTTCAATAGTATGGAATGAAACCATGTATATATAGGAAGTTACGAAATCAACATAAAGTGATAATTTAAAGTTTTAAGTTTTAATTTTTAGTTGTACATGTTTTTGAACTTCAACTAAAATGGATATGCGTGTATATGTTGTTTTTTTTGTATTTTTGTGTGTGCTTTAATGCGATCCACCCCAACCACAACTTCAAATGTGTAACACTACCATGTATTGTTAAATTTAATTTGAAACTCACACTCTTTAAGACAATAAGATATTCGTTTGGGAATTTTAAAAGGTTTCATAATTGCAAGAAAAAGTTGGTAAAAGTAAATTGTGCGTGTTTTTTTTATTTTTATTTTTTTAAAAGCGTTTATATTAAAAAAGGGGGATACTAATTATAACACAGTATAGACATCATTTGAAAAGTAGTAATTTTATACGATGTGGATTTTTATGTTTCACAATTTAAATTTACATAATTTTATATAAATCACAATATCATACAGTAATATCGATTTTTTTAACCTTTTTCTTTTATACTGTTTTCACTCAGAATAAACATTTACTTTATTGAAAAAAAGTTAGTTAAAAAACGATGCATGACAAAACGACAATATTTGTTTTTAAATTTAATTCTGTATCCTTTACAGAAGGGATACAATTCTTAAATGCAAGGGAAATAACTTTAAATAATAACTCAAAATAAAAATAAATCGAACAACTCTTAACAAAATACACCATTTCTATTACTCATTTACTAATAAAATGTACGCAATCATTCAATAAGCAAATAGTTGTGTACTAGTTAGTGATAAAAAGAAAATACAACTTATACCATACTTTCACTTAAAAATAGAGACACATTAGCTTTATTTTAAGAATTGTGATTTAAGAAGTGTTAAAATTTGCTTAACCCAAGGCTCATCCTCTTTGTCATTAGCTATTTCTGGATCCCTTAAAAAGGGACAAAAGTACTTTAGATGAATGTATGTCAAGGGTCGGCAACATGCGGCACTTTTGATGCCAAGATGCGGCAAATATTAATAATAATATTATTTTATTTTCTAAACTCATATAAAATATTATTCTGCAACCATATAATAACGAACGATATAATAATAAATAAAAACAATACACGCTATTCTTTTAGAACATTTAGTTACTCCTTATTTCAATGTACTTCCTATTAAAGTGTCCATCCAAAATTGAAAACATTCAACATCATGGTGGCTATCATTTGCTGGAAAACGTGGATTGTTTCGAAAAAAATTACTTCTTTTTGTTTAAGACACGGAAAAATCTGAAAACTAATATCGTGAAGAAACCAAAGCTACTGTTAACATAAAGCACTTCAGCATTAATATCACCAAAAAGAAGGAAGTTTTCGCTGAGAGATTTGACCATTTGAAAACAGATGGCGTTCATAGTAAATCATCTCAACACAAAAACAAAAGAGATAAGCATTGAACCATTTGGAATTAATGTTGGTTAGCTTCAAATGCAATCGCTGGATTTGAAAACCAAATATTTGTGGAGTGGTATATTCACATAAATCAAGAGCAAGTTGCAAGAGTTGGAGGTTAAGAAAAGCATGCAAGCTACACTTCGCAAGTTAACAGTTCTAAAAGAAATGTCGCGAGTTGAGGCACTTATATTTGACGAATGTGACGCACCCATCCCGCCTACAGTCCAATCAAACAACTCGAGTTTGATAACGCAAAATTGTGATTTTCTTCCATTACTGATTGTCCAACTACATATTCGTTGTATATACCGAAGTACCTTAAATGCTATCAATGTAAAACAAATAAATACAAAAGTAAAATTTATAATATGTTGTTGCATCTGTAAGCTTTGTATTTTCGGCTTTTAATTCGTTTCGCTGTAATTACTTTTTTTTTTGATGTCTCGTTCTAATGAGAATGTGATCTACTAGACATGTCACGGTGGCCTCTTAATTAAAACGTCATCATGTTTAAACATACACACACATTGTTGTTGGTGTAACGTTCTAATGAGAATGTTATCAACTAGACATGTCCATGTGTACACTTAAGTAAAAAGTCATCATGTTTAAAAACACATACATACAGATATACACACATATGGGGCAAGAATGCAAAACTGGGCCGTTTTGATTCTTTACATTCTATCGTCAAACTTAGTGTCTTTTTCAATACCGCAATTGGCTATTGTAAAATTTACAAAGACGAAAGACACGAGTAAATATCCTTTTTTTAAGATAATGACAGAAAAATGCTGAAGTCGACATTGATACCCAACATACACAAGTGTACTCTATGAACCCAATTTTTTGTTATCTAAAACCGCACTACCTACCATACCATACATGCAAACACCATTTGTGCATTTAAACAATATTTTCAATCATGCTAATAAAACATAAAATATAGGTGGCAGCTCTTGCCTAATGACATTCATGTTTTTCCACATACATTGACTTAGTACAGACTTGACAATAAAGTGGCTCCATAAAAATAAAATTATTACACGTCGCCTCACAAGAAACCCAACGATACCAATTTATTAGTTTAATTTGTCCCTTTTTTAAGGGGCCAAAATTTTTTTATAGTGTATAATACACGCAGTGGTTAATTCAAAGAATTACCATTATATTACATTTAGTCTTAAAATAAAGCTAAAGTTTTCTATTATTAATTTTTTTATAAAATACTCAATATGATTAAAAAAACATATTTAACTTTACATTATTGAAAGTTTGCCATAATTGTGTTTATAAATAATTATTTAATTAATATATATCTTTGGGAAATTGTATTAATTATTTATTCATTTATTTTTAGTGATCAATTTTTATAAGTTGTATCCCTTATCTAGTTTTCCCAAATACAAAGGGGAAGTAATACATTTTGTCTAGGCCACGCGGAAGGGAAACTTTAACTGTCTGTGTTAGCAAAAGTAGAAAATAAATGGTACACTAATATTTAAATAACTATAAAGAAAAGCGTGGGTCTCTTCCAGAGTTTCTTCCAGGCATCTCTTCGGGGGGGGGGGGGGGCGAAAGTTGTACCCTATATGGCACCGCCCGTAAGAAACTTTAGTTTTCTTTTTCGCAGAAATATTATCGGGAGTATTCTCATCTACTCCCTAAAGTTTCATGGCACTCGGATGAACCGCATCCGAGTTTTATTTTTTATATACCATGTATAGAGAAAAAAAATCGCTCCCATTGAGTGATCTAATCATCTCCCCAAAGTTTCATGGTACACGGATGAACTCCCCCAAAGTCTCATGGCTATCGGATAACGGTGTCACACCAAAATCGACTTATTTTATAAACCGTATATAGAGAAAAATCTCACCCTCCCGTGGCGCCGCCCTTGCGAAATTAAAAATTATTTTTTACAGAACCCTTCCCTAGAGTTTTATAATGAACTCCCCAAAGTTTCATGCCTATCGGATAAACGGTGTCACTGCAATTCACTTTTATTATTTTTATATACCGTAAATAGAGAAAAATCGGACCCTCCCGTGGCGCCGCCCTTGCGAAATTAAAAATGATTTTTGTACAGAACCCTTACCTAGAGTGATCTAATCAACTCCCCAAAGTTTCATGCCTATCGAATGAACAGTGTGAAATCAAAATAGACTTTTATTTTTATATACCGTATATAGAGAAAAACAAATCGTGCCCTGCCGGGGCGCCACCCCTGCGAATTTGAATATTCTCAACAACTTCCCAAAGTTTCACGGCGATGTGATAAGAGGTGTGGTAATGCATAAAAGACACACAGACAGACAGACACACAGACAGACACACATACATTGCTTTTTATATATATAGATAACAACCAGCTAAATGGTTGACATAGAGGGTGATACACACACCCTCCTCACCCAGCTCAATGGTTGACATAGAGGGTGATACACACACCCTCCTCACCCAGCTCAATGGTTGACATAGAGGGTGATACACACACCCTCCTCACCCAGCTCAATGGTTGACATAGAGGGTGATACACACACCCTCCTCACCCAGCTCAATGGTTGACATAGAGGGTGATACACACACCCTCCTCAATGGTTGACATAGAGGGTGATACACACACCCTTCTCACCCAGCTCAATGGTTGACATAGAGGGTGATACACACACCCTCCTCACCCAGCTCAATGGTTGACATAGAGGGTGATACACACACCCTCCTCACCCAGCTCAATGGTTGACATAGAGGGTGATACACACACCCTCCTCACCCAGCTCAATGGAAGGTGGACAGTTTGCTCCCTATGTTATATAAGCAAACACGGTCATGTTGCCCGTAGAAATGTGTTCATCTGTGATAGTGACAATACAATTAGAGATTAAGATAGCAACTACATGGAGGTCTTAGAGCAGGTAGAGTCAGGTTAGTTCAGGGGTCGGCAACCTGCGGCTCGCGAGCCGCATGCGGCTCTTTTGATATCAAGATGCGGCTCTCCAGCTCCTTGCACAAATACTAATGATCTTAATAAAAAAAAATATTTGAAATAAAAAAATGTTAGTGGCTCTTTAAAACCAGGGAAATTTTGAAAATTGTAATTTTTATTGCTCTTCCGCTTCAAAAGGTTGCCGACCCCTGGGTTAGTTATATAAGAACCATAAAAAAATACAAATAAACGGAATTTATATTTGAATTTTCCCTTTTAAAAGGGAGCCAGAAATAATTTTTACCTTTAATACAATACTGGTTATGCTAGTAGCAATTTTATAATTATAGTGTAACTTTTAAAATAAAGCTAGTGTTTCTTCTAATATAATGTAACCACATTTAAAAAAAAAATTGATTATGCAACTGTTTAAAGATTAATAATAAATCTCTAAATACATTCTGCACGTTAAAATATTGTTTTTAAGAAAGATATTTATATAGAGTATTTAGTTAATTACTTATTTAGTAGTTATGGTAAACAACTGCCATAAGTTTTCTCCCTTACTGGTTTTTTCTTCATATTTACATGAGGAGTAACACTTTTTCTAGAGATCAAAATTTTCAAACAAATGAAACATTGTTTTAAATATTATCGATCTCAAATCAACAAAGTGGGTTTAGATTGAACGCACAGGCATCTTGACATTTTTTTTTTTTTAAACTGAACAAATATTGTTTAGACTGAATGCTTAGAAGGTTTGTAAGTAAGCTATCAGTTTTTTAATAAGAAGGCAGTTATGTGGACGAATTATTTCGTTGATATTCATTAGTTTATATGCGTGTTTCTACCAAGCTATGGGACCTGACTGTCTATGTGGGTAATGTAGTAGAGCTCATCTGTCTCTTTGATCTCAGCTGTTGAAGGAATAATTTAACCAGCTCTGCGATGATCCGTCTTTACGTTGACGTTGTCTAGCATAATTCAGGTACCCAACAGACAGAGCTGAGTAATCTCAGTTCCGTCCTACCGAGTCATACACGGAATCCGAACTCGAGATTTTTCTGTTATCAGTTACAATCTAGAATTTAAAAAAGAAATTATAAATACATTATTTCCCCTGCAAATAAAAACAAGAAAAAAAAATGTACATGGGAGGTAATTTCGTTTTGTCACCGCCTCCGAGAAGTAACTCGCTTGTATCACCCCATTTTTCTCTAAAGCTTCGTTGGAAAGGAGACCACACTTTAAAAAAATTTTTGTAAGCAGTAGTTAATTGAAATGTATTTTAAAATGACACATCCGTTTTGTATAGGGCTTAACCTTCAACTTTGAATGGCATAAATGTATAAATGTAATTACAAAATATAGCTTAACATATCGTGATATAACATTAACGTATATACAAATATATATATATATATATATATATATATATATATATATATATATATATATATATATATATATATATATATATATATATATATATATATATATATATATATATATTTTATATATATATATATATATATATATATATATATATATATATATATATATATATATATATACGGCAACTCTAGTCTATGCCAGGGGTCGGCAACCTGCGGCTCGCGAGCCGCATGCGGCTCTTTTGATATCAAGATGCGGCTCTCCAGCTCCTTGAACAAATACTAATACTCTTAATAAAAAAATAAAATATTTGAAATAAAGAAAATGTTAGTGGCTCTTTAAAACCAGGGAAATTTTGAAAATTGTAACTTTTGGCTCTTCCGCTTCAAAAGGTTGCCGACCCCTGGTCTATGCCAAAGAGAAGGAAATAAACACCCTGTAGTAAAGGGTGCGCGGACCTTTGACCACAGAAGCTTTGACCATATGCGGTTTGACCACAGAGAGGCTTTGACCATAGGGGCTTTGACCATAGGGGTTTGACCATAGGGTGATTGGCCACAGGTGTTTTCTCAGCAGAGGGCCTTTGACCACAGGTGGTTTGTCAACGGTTGTTTTATCACAAGCGTTGTGTGCGGCTTCGATCACAGGTGTTTTGTCCATATAGGGTCTTTGATCACAGGTGTTTTGTCCATATAGGGTCTTTGATCACAGGTGTTTTGTCCATATAGGGTCTTTGATCACAGGTGTTTTGTCCATATAGGGTCTTTGATCACAGGTGTTTTGTCCAATGCTGGCGTTTGATAACAAGCGCTTTGTCCTTAAATGGTAAGGATTAATTTCAAAAGTTGTGTAATTATATTTTAAATTGCGGCAGGATGTAATAGTATGTTAATTCATCTGTCATTTAGTAAACCATACAAATATTACTTCTTTGACTATTCTGTTGGAATGTTTTTTATCATTTTTATCCTTTATATATGCTTTGTGTTTTCAAGTACATTTACATTATTTATTTGTTAAACTTGTTATATGTCGCATTATTTGTGTTCCGTTTATATTTAAAATAAATCTATGAGGTCTAGCACCAGCCTTTATGTGGAGACTAAAATATCGTTCTTGACTATTTTAGTACATGTTAATTTCTATTAATGGACTTTCAGGAAACATGTAAAAATTGGGTATTAATTGTATCATAAATTAAAATTAAAATAGCAGTTTATTATTTCTATTTTAAAATCTTTAAATTATACCCCCCCTCTGTGGCCAAAACCCCGTTGTGGTCAAGGCCACGTTGCGGTCAAACCCACTATGGTCAAAGCACCTGTGGTCAAACCCCCTATGGTCAAAGCACCGCTATGGTCAAACCCCCTGTGGTCAAAGCACCTAGGGCCGTTGTACAGACTAGTTGCACTGACTTCAACTTATAAAACCAAACTCTTTTTGTATTATTGTATTTATTTGCCGATTTATTATTATATTTATGTCTGTATTTATGATAGAACCAAAACTTATTTGGATAAACTGTATTAGACTATTAAATATGTAGTACCGTAAACTCTTATGACAAATAAAAGGCAATTTAAACACTTTTGCAATGGCTAATAGTACCTTCCTAACTCCTATTCTCCATTTCCTCATTTCATGTTGGACGTGTAACCTTTCCCTTTTACAATATAATACACCCACGTATCAAACACCCCCATCCCCACACTGATATAAATAATCGCTTACACGGTTACCAATCTGGAGGAAAAAAAAAATTGCGAACGATAAAAGGGAAATAACTGCTTAAATATTTCACCGTCACATCATAAAATCGGTTATAGCCCCTTATCAAACGAGCATCTACAATTTCGAATCACTTTCTGTCAACAAAAAGGTACAAACCTGGAAAAAGATCGACCCCTGCTCCAACCTACTTTAACTAGATTTCTGGTCTGATGGTTACTAACATTGTATTTATAATATCAACAAAACATATTTCAACATATTGTATTCAACTGACAAATTATGCATTACTGTAATCCTTTTTACAAGAGGAAAATAAACCCCGTTGTAATATCTAGCTTTAAAGACTGCAATCTTTATAAATATACTTGTATTCACCCTTTTACTCCTTTCATGATCTTGATGTTTATTCCTCTTTCGTTATTAATACCTTACTTTTTGCCCTACACATTAGATCAGACATTGTTAAACTAGTTTCTTTTCCTTGTGTGTAAATAGAATACTAGCTGGTAAACACTTGGTTTATCTATCTATGCTGTGTTGGCCATAGGTGCAACTAAGAGATGCGTGTTTGATTGGGGATTGTGACTAGCTCGGTCATAGAGTACCTTGAGTGCAGCACTGACAGAGAACAGTGTCAGTAGAACGTGAGATACGGAGTGATACAGTGTGTGGACTAGTGACATTGGAGGTTTGTTGATTTTCATGTTATTTTTGGAACTGATTATTAAATCAAGAAATAAAGTCTCGAACCTGCAGTCAGAGTGTGATTCTTTAGACAAATCGGATATGTCAATGCCGAATGAGGTGTCCACAGCCTAGCGTCAGAATTCTTAAGTCGTGGACAAATACCTACACGACAGGTGGTAAGACACCTCTGTCGCATCTAGGTGCTGCGAGAAGGGATACAACGCAACCTATCAAGGTACGTCACACGTCTGTCACATTTGGCGTTGTCGGCAGGATGGAAACGAGAAACACACACAAACAACCACGAATCATAAATCAATCCCACCCTCGGTTACACATGTAAACACATTGGTATAAGGCAGGCGCCGTGATACAATATTTTACCTCCCTTTAAAAATTTGTTTGTTATTACAGGGGAGACTATCGGCTAATAAATTGCTACATTAAAAAAAAACCCTGTAAAAAAATAGTAAATTATAAAGTCACTCTTTTTACACAAAAAATTATTTATATCAATTTTGTTTTAATCAATATTATGGTAACTGATTTATTTTGAAATAGTTATTAATTTTATCTTAATTTAGTTTTGATAATAAAAACGTTACTACTATTATTTTTAATTGGTTATATATTTTTCAATAGCATCTGAATCAATGCTCGTTTAAATTCTTTGAAATAATCTTTCTATTCCTAAATAATAATTTGGATTAATTTTATCTCTACTTATTTAAACTCGTGTGTATTTCCATTTGGAACATTGTGTGTGTGTTAATTTTTTTCTTCACATTTTATACATTGTAAGTACTTTTTTTTATTTCTTGTGTGTGTTGCCTGGCCACGGGTGAGCCTCACGCACAACTATGTCGGAAAAATACATCAAACGGCTATTCCTGCCTAAGTTTGGCATGGCAGGACATGCACCAAAAACTCTAGAGATTTTCATAGAAGAGGGTTTTTCTTTAGCTACACTCACAGCTGACGAACTAAAAAGAGAGCTATGTATGTTATGTAGCCTATCACCAGCTGAATTTGAAGGTCTGTATAACTATGGGACACTGCGTAAATGGTATGTCACCATTAGATCAAAGGAACTATATGAGAAAATGCACCTAAAAGAATTTCACAGAGATTTGCCACCTGGGGTAACATCCAGATACAGAGTGCAGAGAATATCAATAACCCACGCCGATAAATCTGGGCAAAGGGGCATGCTGAAATGGCTGCCCTCCAAGACAAGCGACGATGATATAATGGCGATTCTGAAATCTATAAGCAGTCAGGACTCAACACCAACATTTAAGAGAATAGACCAATCAAATGTGGTCCAATTCACCATCTCTCTGGAGAAAGAAGATGTGGAGAGTGTGCCACACTATATTATACTTACAAATGAGGCCAACAAGGAGAGCAGAGTCCTTATAATCCTCAATGGGAGGAGGGTGCAATGTTGCCACTGCAACACAGACAGACACCTGCCTATAATGTGTGAGCATTTGAGGACTCGCGCTCTTGACGGCGTCCAGCTAGTAGATGGACAGTACAGGGCAATTGAGCCTTGGGATGCAAATGATAAAGAAGAAGTTAGGGAGCATCTAAGTAACAATAGAAATTTCTTAAAGCATTGGGACAGTTATGATGTTGACGGAGACAGACAAAATGAAATGCTTAGAGAAGCAAGGCATAGAGGTAGAAGATGCTTTTGGAGTAGATGGCCAAACTGAAGCACATCATACTACTGCAGCATCACAGCAAGTTAACGAAAGCGTAACAGAAACCACCATAGAGGCCGAAGCCATGGAGACAATAGCGATCAGAAATTCCATAGTAACAGGGTCTCAAAAAGATGGGAATCAAGAAAATTTGGAGGCTGTCGACGAAACAATAAATGATATTCTTCAAGATAACACTAGTTCAAAAAACATAACGAAACCGCTAAAGAAAATTAAAAGCTCACAAAGTATATCAGCAACAAAGGTATCAGGTCAACTGTCATATAGTCAAGCAATCAGTTCAAGTAAAAATCAATTACCTACAGTAAAGCCACCTCAAAGGGTCGTGACCAGGGCCCAACGGGATAGCAAACCAGCGGCTGGAAAGTTTGGCGTTAAAAGACCACCACCATCCAGCCCTCCAGAAACAGATGTTCGAAAGAAAACCCCAAATAATTCATGCTAACTCTGGCAACATTGAACATCAGGGGGGGGCTAGGGACAAACACATTATATAAACAACATAATAAATAAACACAATATTGACATCCTACTTTTACAGGAAACTAACATTTGAACTACAGAAGAAGCAAATAAACTAGATGCATAATTAATATCGACAGTCTCAAGCTAAACATCACTCGATCAGCCCTCAAGTAAATTAACATTAGAACAGTCTTCTGTTTCCCAGGTTTTTAAAAGTGCACAACCTGAATGGTAGAAAGAGATACACACCTCATCCCCCCCCCCCCCCACACACACACACACACACACACACACACTTCCCCCCACTCAACCGGACTGGCGGATTTTTCAAGGTAGCGTGACCTCTTTGCCAATGGTCAATTTTATGTCATGAAAAGTTTTGGAATGATGGATCAGTATGTGTAGTGCAGAGACACTTCTCCCAAGGTCGATTCTATTTCTTTCCATGGGCGGCTACAATGTGAACTTTTGACTACTCAGCTAAGGACAAAGCACAGTAAACTAAGCAGTCAGGAGAAACCTAGTTTGCACACCTTATTTTAGTCTAGTTCTTATGCAATTTTATTTTCTCCATTTGATTATTATATATGCAATTGATGTTCATGTCTTTGATGCTGTGTAAAATCTATCAAATAAATAATTATTACTGATTTAAATGTTTAAAACAATTGAATTAATAAAACAAAACAAAAAAAATAAAAAGGAAAAAAAACTACTTGAGGACTGTATAGATATAGATGTTTGAAAGGGAAGAGTTTTTGTTTTTACGTGTCTCATTGTAATAACATAACTTTTCCGATTGCTTAAAATTTGTATCATTTTAATTCTCTGTAATCCCAAATTCATTTCAGCTCTACTTTAAAAAAAAACAAATTCCCCCTCTCCCCCCTTCGACCCCTCAGCCCACCACGCCGAGAAAAAAAAATCCCTTGAATCATCATTTAATTTTAATTACACATTTGCATTTTCAGTTTCAGGTTGGTTTTTAATTTTTAATTTTTCTTTATATTTAGACGTTTTGTATTACATCTATGTATATGTAAACCATCTTAAATGAATGAAAGCAGGCTACAAGTAAAAAAGAAATATTACTATTGTAATATATTTTAATATATTGTATTACTATTTCGTTTTCATTTGATGTTCGAAATTATGTAAGAATGTGATGTTGATGTACTTGTTTTAAATTGCAAATAAAAGTATTTAAAAAAAAAAAAAAAAAAAAAACATTAGAAACGGGATATACATAATCAACTAAAACAGGGATTGGTAACCTGCGACTCGCGAGGCGCATGCGACTTATTTGATTTCAAGTTGCGGCTCTCCAATTCCATGCACAAATATTACGAATTATATTATTTCATTTACAAAACTCATAAAAAATATGATACAAAAAAACAAATTTAAACATAATTAAAACACTCATCAGAGAACAATGAGAGTAGGTGAGGTAGAACGTATACGGACATCTGACAGCCGCTTGGGCACCAGGCCCAGCCCCACGGTCGTGCTGTGACCATCCCCATGGAAACAATTCCATGCTTGCTTTGTCAAATATGCTCTTTTGGGTCATACCTCACATAGATATATAGCCGCAGCTACAGAATTGCTTGTTTGGTCTAGGGTATGTCTCGTTGGACAAGAGGTCCCTTAATACTTAATAGTGTGTTTTATTAATGTTATATTATTCTTATTGACTGGTTGCAAATATTTGGCCAAGTGAAAGGTTTTAAAGTATGAGTCAATAATTAACTCAGAGCAAAAGTTTAACAATGATTTAACTTTTAAAACACGAAGGTAACTATAGAGTAATGAACATAGGAGCAAAGTTTTAACTCAGTCAGAGTAGCCTGAAATGGGCGACTGGTCTCCAGGGCGGCGTGGTCACATTTGCTCACACACGGACCTCTGTAGCGTCTAGGCTTTAGTCCCAAGCTGGCCGGCTGTAAAATACATTTGTCAAACTTTCTAACATCTGTGTGATATACACATTCATTTAGACTTCAGACACATACAACGGTACTATTGTAACAAAGATAATACATTTACCATATTAAATTAGCCTGACATAGCGCCTGCCATACACATTACTAAAAATATCGTTTTCTTTCATACATTGTTGTATACACATTCCATACTTGTTTATTAATATATAGCAGTACAGTTAATACAAGTAAGTTTTCAATTACCTTCAAATGAAGCCAAACGATCCTCTACACACGTTGCCAAAAAGTAAGATCAAGTGCCGTAGCACCAAAATGAGTATAATTTTATGATGGCAAGTGCCTTACCACCAAAAAACGTGCAGGCTACCTCCGTAGAGGGGAGAAGGTAGGGTGACCGAACTGTGGCGTCCCTACCCTACAGGTCACATGACTCAGGCTCCGCCCTCATGACCGCAGTCTGAGGTCGAGGTCCGGTCAGCCTTACGATACCGCTGGACTCAGGTCCAGGTGTGTACCGTTACCTGTGGGGTAGCAAGAAGGGGGGAGAAGTGGAGACACCATGATAGATATTTATAGAAAGAAGGGGGGAGAAGTGGAGACACCATGAGAGATATTTATAGCAAGAAGGGGGGAGAAGTGGAGACACCATGATAGATATTTATAGCATAAAGGGGGGAGAAGTGGAGACACCATGATAGATATTTATAGCAAGAAGGGGGGAGAAGTGGAGACACCATGATAGATATTTATAGCAAGAAGGGGGGAGATGTGGAGACACCATGATAGATATTTATAGCAAGAAGGGGTGAAGTGGAGACACCATGATAGATATTTATAGCATAAAGGGGGGAGAAGTGGAGACACCATGATAGATATTTATAGTAAGAAGGGGTGAAGTGGAGACACCATGATAGATATTTATAGCATAAAGGGGGGAGAAGTGGAGACACCATGATAGATATTTATAGCAAGAAGGGGTGAAGTGGAGACACCATGATAGATATTTATAGCATAAAGGGGGAGAAGTGGAGACACCATGATAGATATTTATAGCAAGAAGGGGTGAAGTGGAGACACCATGATAGATATTTATAGCATAAAGGGGGGAGAAGTGGAGACACCATGATAGATATTTATAGTAAGAAGGGGTGAAGTGGAGACACCATGATAGATATTTATAGCATAAAGGGGGGAGAAATGTAGACACAATTATAGATATTTATAGCAAGAATGGGGGAGAAGTGGAGACATCATGATAGATATTTATATTCTATCATAACACTTGCCACTGCCCAAGTGCCTACGTTTTTGATTATCGTTAAATGTGGAATATTATTTTATACAAAAGGCATTCCTCTACCTGTCAGTATGCATTTGTTTGACCTGAGTGACGTAGTATTTTAATTATTAGCTTCATACAGTTGAGCTAGGTACTGGACTGTGGGTAGGAGTAGGGTGAGAAGCGACCGATACAGTAATCCAATCGATACCCAAGCCAGCAGTCGAAGTTGACCGTGTTGAGGCCTGCCTGGCTATGGGAGACACCTCCTGAGCCAGTGGTGTCCGTAAAGAAAGTAAAACAACTTGTTGGCTTCTAAGGTGGATTGGGTTAGTCCTATATTTATATTATGTGATTACTACTTTTATCATAGCAGAGCTAGCTAAAACACTTCTTGCGCGAAATATCTGTTTTATATGAAAAAACATTTGAAATAAAATAAATGAAATTTATTTACCTAATCCTTATGAAATACCAAAATATTGGAATATATTATTAATGGCACTTTATTAACTGGGGAATTCTGAAAATTGTAACTTTTGGCTCATGCCGACCGCTAGGTATAAGACAAGTGCAAAATTGTCCCTTTTTTAAGGATCAAGAAATTTAAAGCAGAAAACAGGAAGACCCACTATTGTTAAGCATATTTTAACACTACTTAAATAATAATTCTTAAAATAAAGCTAATGTGTCTCAATTCTAAGTAAAAATATGGTACAAGTTAAATTTTATTTTCATCTATAACTAATACAAATAATTTTGCATATTATACAATTGCATACATTTTGTAATTAAAACAATAAATAGAGATAGTGTATTTTGTTATGAGTTGTTCGATTCTTATTTGTTTGAGCTATTTTGTTAAGTTATTTCCCTTGCATTGAAACGTATGTCCCTTCTGTAAGGGATATAGAATTAATTTTTAAAAAAGGGATTTTCGCGTATTTATGCATCGTTTTTTTTCTTACTTAAAGAACATTTAACATTTTAAAAAATAAGTAAATGGTTATTTTGAGTGAAAACTATACATAAAATAAAGGTTGAAAAACGCGATATTTCTGTAGGACTTTGTAATTTATATAAAAAAAAATTGTTTTTGATTTTACTTGTTTTCAATTATTGTTTTATTTTGAAAGTTTACTGAATTAATTCGCTTTACTCTTATAAAATTGTGTATACAAAAGAAGTAAAGCATTATGTTAGTCAGAAATACTCTTTGTTTGGGAGCAGTAGTAAATTTATTTTAAATTCAGTTCGCTATTTTTTAAAGCACATATCGAACTTAAAAACAGGTCGTTTATTATCGTAGTAATTTTTCTGCGAAAACACGACAGTAGCGTATTATCGTTTAAGGAAAGCTTTAGGTGTACACGAATACAATCATGGTTTCTAGAGACACAAGCCATCATAGGTCTATATATTTTTTATGTTATACTAGTTTGAGAAAAAAATATTTTATAAAAAAAGTTATTGGTCAAAACGCAAAATGCTTTACTGCACGTTGAACGATATTAGTGAGAAAGCAATGAAATAACTAATTACTTCAAAATCCGACACATTTAATATAAAATAGCCTTCCAATATTTATCATAAAAACCAAATTATCTACATAATTAGTCAACACAACACCACATTAATTTAATATTATTAAATGCACACACTGATTAAGAGACTTAAATAATTCCATTAAAAACCCGGCCGTTCAATTGAATTTATGTTGTTTTTCAAACTAATTTATTTTTATTATTTTTGGTCGCGAATATGGTATATATTTGACAGCGTACATCCTGATAAATAAATCTATAGATTTAAAGCACATTTGATTGAAATAGTTGATTTATTTATATTCGTAAATTGGATTATGTGTGAAGCAAATCTTATTAAAGATGACTCCATTAGGGTGACAGGACAAATGATCTCAGACAAAATATCTCACAATATCTCAAGATAACTTTACAAAAATCACGACATATTATCAGATAGCATAACTCTACACCAACCACCAGATAAGCACTCCACATGTCTGACTAGATAGAAGCACTGACAAGTCGACCCAACATATTGGCTCAAGTCAAAAACTAAATGTCCCGTGACACAATAGCACACAGCTAAAGTGTTACATCAAGAATCTTCTAGATATCAAGTTGCATTTATTTGAATTTGATTTTTTAAGTTTACAATAAAAATGTGAAACATATATGTTTTTGTTTGTGGGTGTTTGTATTTGGGTTATTTTTATTATTATTTTACTTTTTTTTTTGTCTCTGGAAATATCGCTTTTTTTTAAATACTAGCGGTGCCGAACTATTTTAAAATGTCTTTCAGCATAACATTAAAAAGTTTATTCATACCTTGCCCATTAATTCATTATGGATGTATTTCCTGAGGGTGGTGCCTGAAGCGGGTCATCCCACCCACCCACTTCTAACTACCCTACGCTGGACCAAACTGTTTATATCATTCTATAAATAGGAGCGGGTAATATGTCTGAACATATACCAAGAGGCTAAATACATATTTCACCACATAGTCAAGTGGTTGTCACGTCAAGTTGGCTTGCCTATTGCCTGATGTTGTACTATCTAATCTATACAGATGACTTGCCTATTGCCTAGTGTTGTACTGCCTAATCTATACAGATGACTTGCCTATTGCCTAATGTTGTACTACCTAATCTATACAGATGACTTGCCTATTGCCTAATTTTGTACTACCTAATCTATACAGATGGCTTGCCTATTGCCTAATGTTGTACTACCTAATCTATACCTAATCTGAACATATACCAAGAGACTTAATACATTTTTCACCACATAGTCAAATTGTTGTCACGTAAAGTTGGCTTGCCTATTGCCTGATGTTGTACTACCTAATCTCTACACATAGCTTGCCTATTGCCTAATGTTATACTACCTATTTTATACCGATGACTTGCCTATTGCCTAATGGTGTACTACATAATCTATACAGATGGCTTGCCTTTTGCCTAATGTTGTACTACCTAATTTATACAGATGACTTGCCTATTGCCTAATGTTGTACTACCTAATTTATACAGATGACTTGCCTATTGCCTAATGTTGTATTACCTAATTTATACAGATGACTGTTTAAAACGTGGAACCATTTGATTACGTTACCTGCCCGTACACAATAAAATGTGAAAAACGAGGTAATTTATTAGGTTTAATACCAGTGTAATATAAAGATTGTTACCGGTTTTAACGACTACATTGCTGTCCACTAATTGTTACACATTACTCATCCTTTCTCACATCTTGTTCAGTGGTTTTAACTACGTTTTCATCTAGACCAGCAGTAGCATGTACCGTTTTAACTGAATAAATGCTCTCTATAAAACCCTCAACAAGAGGGGAAACAATCCTGCTTATGTATCATCATACAACTTTCTAACGCTAACACAGTGGACACAGACGCTATTTGAACAAAAACATATTAGTGGACATATTTTCCGTAGGCCAACCAGAACAAGCCTTCGCCGTTTTGAAAGTTTACAAAGGAGACAACTGGGCATTGGATTGTTGCCCTGTCGTCCACACTACTTGGTGGTTGACATAGAGGGGATACACACACCCTCCTCAATGGTTGACATAGAGGGTGATACACACACCCTCCTCACCCAGCTCAATGGTTGACATAGAGGGTGATACACACACCCTCCTCAATGGTTGACATAGAGGGTGATACACACACCCTCCTCACCCAGCTCAATTGTTGACATAGAGGGTGATACACACACCCTCCTCAATGGTTGACATAGAGGGTGATAAACACACCCTCCTCACCCAGCTCAATGGTTGACATAGAGGGTGATACACACACCCTCCTTACCCAGCTCAATGGTTGACATAGAGGGTGATACACACACCCTCCTCACCCAGCTCAATGGTTGACATAGAGGGTGATACACACACCCTCCTCAATGGTTGACATAGAGGGTGATACACACACTCTCCTCACCCAGCTCAATGGTTGACATAGAGGGTGATACACACACCCTCCTCACCCATCTCAATGGTTGACATAGAGGGTGATACACACACCCTCCTTAATTGTTGACATAGAGGGTGATACACACACCCTCCTCACCCAGCTAAATGGAGGGTGGACAGTTTGCTCCCTATGTTACATAAGCAAACACGGTCATGTTGCCTCAAGAAATGTGTTCATCTGTGATAGTGACAATACAATTAGAGATTAAGATAGCAACTACATGGCTGTATTACAGCAGGAGGAGGATTATGCACTGCGATACATAAGAACAATCCACATAGCTATTAATATACCAGGACTGAGTTTTGGTTTTCCCTTTTGAGAGGGAGTATAAATTCTACTTATGATGAATACCACCACAACTAGTTCTGAGAACATAAAATGTTTATTTAGTATACATTTTTTATTAAAGTTTGAGTTTGATATTTTATGCTATGACAATTATTTTTAACATTTGTGTAAAACGTTAAGTTAATAAAAATATATAACATAAAAAGTTGTTTTTATAAAGAGTTTCAACACACGCTTTAAATGTATATTATTATATTAATTAGTTGTGGATGTATTTCTGATAAATTATTGCAAAGAGTTTTTTCCCCTATCTAAAAAAAAAAATTAAAAATAATATTCACAAAGGGGAAGTAATACATTTTGAACAGGCAAGCAAAATTGTGCTGGCCGCTGCTTTAAAAAAAAACGAGAGAGATGAACGATTATTGTTAATTAAACAAATTAAACATGGTCTTTCCTGTTATTGAGATCAAAACGGGATCGAGTTCGAACCCTAGGGCAAATGAAGCTAGGTTTTTTTTTTAATGACACAGATGGATAAAGTTTAGTTTTAGAGCAGTAGGGCCTAGTTCCCAAACTTTTTCGAGTGGCGACCTTCTTTTATAAAAAGATTAAGTGACCCGCAACCCCCATAGAATTAAAAAGTCAAAATTAGTAAGGACATTAATAAGCATAAAATAAGATTTTCTAGTACACTTACATTATAAATCGTTCTTGATAACTGTTTTAATACGACAGTGGCGTAGCCAGGATCGTCTCAAGGGGGGAGGGGGGGGTTCAATTTTTACCCGGGGACAAACTTTCAATTTGCAGCCCCCCCCCCTCAAACTTTCGATTTGCACCCCTCCCCCTCAAACTTTCGATTTGCACCCCCCTCAAAATTTCGATTTGCACCCCCCCCCCTCAAACTTTCGATTTGCAACCCCCCTCCCCTCAAACTTTCGATTTGCACCCCCCACCCATAAAACTTTCGATTTACACCCCCCCTCAAACTTTCGATTTGCAACCCCCCCCCCCCCTCAAACTTTGGATTTTCACCCCCCCCCCCCCCTCAAACTTTCGATTTGCACCCCCCCATCAAACTTTCGATTTGCAAACCCCCCTCAAACTTTCGATTTCCACCCCCCCCCTCAAACTTTCGATTTTCACCCCCCCCCCCCACCAAACTTTCGATTTACACCCCCCCCCCTCAAACTTTCGATTTGCACCCCCCCCCCATCTAACTTTCGATTTACACCCCCCCTCATACTTTATATATCTATACCGAGGGGTATATGGGGGGTTATGATCCCCACTAACCCCTCCCCCTGCCTACGCCACTGTAATACGATGAGTAAAATGTCTTGCTGTTAATAAAATAGCACGAGGGTTGAACATGAACAATACGAACAGGTAACATATAACACGAGGGTTGAACATGAACAATATGGACAGGTAACGTATAACACGATGGTTGTACATGAACAATACAGGCAATTAACATATAACACGAGGGTTGGACATGAACAATACAGACAGGTAACATATAACACGAGGGTTGAACATGAACAATACAGCCAGGTAGCATATATTACGAGGGTTGAACATGAACAATACAGACAGGTAACATATAACACGAGGGTTGAACATGAACAATACGGACAGGTAACATATAACACGAGGGTTGGACATGAGCAATACGGACAGGTAACATATAACACGAGGGTTTTACATGAACAATACGGACAGGTAGCATATAACACGAGGGTTGAACATGAACAATACGGACAGGTAGCATATAACACGAGGGTTGAACATGAACAATATGGGCAAGTAACATATAACACGAGGGTTGAACATGAACAATACAGACAGGGGACATATAGCACGAGGGTTGAACATGAACAATACGGGCAAGTAACATATAACACGAGGGTTGAACATGAACAATACGGACAGGTAACAGATAACACGAGGGTTGAACATGAACAATACGGGCAATTCATATATAAGACGAGGGTTGAACATGAACAATACGGGCAAGTAACATATAACACGAGGGTTGTACATGAACAATACGGACAGGTAACACATAGCACGAGGGTTTAACATGAACAATACAGACAGGTAACACACAACACGAGGGTTGAACATGAACAATACGGACATGTAACATCGTATAATGAACATTTATCCATCCATACTATTCACTACAAGAATACATTGATCCACAAACTCAAGAAAATAGTGGCATCTAATCACTCCAGATTATCCTACAATACTCGCACCATATAATATGGACTGACTGCTAACGTAAATATTGGAGTGCAGTGATTAGTTCATATTTAACGTTATTTATTTCAAATAAAAAAATTTATTTACCTAATCCTTAAGAAATACCAAATTATTGGAATACAATATTAGTGGAACTTTAAAAACTGGGAAATTTTGTAAATTGTAACTTTTGGCTCTTCGTCTCAAAGAAAGCCAACCGCTGGGCTAAGATTAGTGCAATTTGTCCCTTTTCAGAGACGGCGTTTAAGCATATTTTAACACAACTTAAATAATGATTCTTAAATTAAAGCTATTGTATGTCTATTCTAAGTGAAATTATGGTACAAGTTGAATTTTTTTTATATAACTAGTACAAAATTGTTTGCATACTGTATAATTTGCATACATTTTATATGTAAAATAATAAGTAGAGATGGTGTATTTTGTTATGAGTTGTTAGATTCGTATTTGTTTGAGCTATTTTTTAAAGTTATTTCCCTTACATTGTAAAATTGTGTCCCTTCTGTAAGAGATAAAGATTTAATCTATATAAAAAGCAATGTATGTTTGTGTGTGTGTCCTTTATGCATTACTACACCTCTCATCACATCGCCGTGAAACTTTGGGAAGTTGTTGATAATATTCCTGGGGAGGTTTCTGCGAAAAAAAAAATTTCAAATTCGCAGGAATGGCGCCCTGACAGGGCGCGATTTGTTTTTTTCAATATACGGTATATAAAAATAAAAGTCGATTTTAGTTTGGCATCGTTCATCCGATAGCCATGAGACTTTGGGGAGTTCATTATACCACTCTATGGATGGGTTCTGTTAAAATATAATTTTTAATTTCGCAAGGGCGGCGCCACGGGAGGGTCCGATTTTTCTCTATATACGGTATATAAAAATAATAAAAGTGAATTGCAGTGACACCGTTCATCCGATAGCCATGAAACTTTGGGGGTGTTGATTAGGACACTCTGGGGAAGGGTTCTGTAAAAAATCTTTTTTAATTTCGCAAGGGCGGCGCCACGGGAGAGTGCGATTTTTCTCAATATACAGTATATAAAAATAATAAAAGTGAATTGCCGTGACACCTTCACACGATCGCCAAGAAACTTTGGGAAGAAGTTGAATTTATTTCTTGGGGAGGTTTCTGCGCTAAAAACATTTTCAAATTCGCAGGGATGGCGCCCCGGCAGGGCGCGATTATTTTTTTCTCTATATACGATATATAAAAATAAAAGTCGACTGCGGTCTCACATTAACAACGTTCATCCGATAGCCATCAACTTTTAGGGACTTGATTAGAACATTCTAAGGAAGGGTTCTGTAAAAAAATCATTTTTAAAATTTGCAAGGGTGGCGCCACGGTATGGTGGGATTTTTCTCAATATACGGTATCTAAAAATAAAAGACTATTGCGGTTCGACGCAATTTATCCCGGTGCCATAAAACTTTAGGGAGTTGATGAATACTCCGAAGAATGTTTCTGGGGTGGGAGGGGGGAATAGGGATATGTGGGTGGTGGGGGCGGGGGATTTAATTTTGCATGCCCCCCCCCCCCCCCGGCAGGATGCGATTTGGCGCCCTGTTCTTTCCCGTGAGCGCTATGGTGAATACGTTCGGTCAAAACAGCGTGATAGACAATGGATAGGATGGGGCGTTACAAAGGCTTACTAAATTGAATCAGGCGTGTCATCTGGCGGCCTGGTAGGGTGCGATTAGGCTGCATATTAAATACAGGATTTTCGTGCAGTTATGCATTGCTTTTACTTCCTTAAAGAACATTTAACATTTTTTAAACAATAAGTAAATGGTAATTCTGAGTGAAAACGATACATAAGATAAAGGTTGAACAACTCGATATTACTGTAGGACATTGTGATTTATGTAAAAAAAATATTTTTTTTTTGTTTTTACTTGTTTTAAATTCTTGTTTTATTTTGAACGTTTACTGAATTAATTCGCTTGAATGTAATAAAATTATGTATACAAAAGACGTAAAGCATTACGTTAGAAAAAAAAGTGCTAACACGCTAATACAATTTATCGGGCAGCAGTAGTAATTTATTTTAAAAGTCATTTCGCTAGTTTTTACAGCACATATCGTACTTTTAAAAACAGGTCGTTTATTATTGTAGTAATTTTTCTGCGAAAACACGGCAGTAGCGCATTGTCGTTTAGGGAAAGCTTTAGGTGTACACAAATACAATCATGGTTTCTAGAGACACAAGCCATCGATACCCGTTACACGTCAATTATAGGCCTATATATTTTCGTGTAATACTTGTTTGAGAAAAATGTTTTTAAAAATAGTTATATGTACACATCCATTGTGCTAAATGCTAACTGCAGGACGCTCCACACGTTGGATCCCATCTAAATAGGCCTACATACTGTACATAACATACACTAAACTAAATTTGCTCTTGTAAATATTGTTCCTTCTTAAACACACTGTTAGTTACAAACTAATTTAAAGCCGTTAATTAATTTATTGATGTATTCATGGTTAGATTAACCACAGTTTATATAAAAGTTTAGAACTATGACTTTAGTAATAGTAAACAGATTATTCATTTTACAACAATGTTTTCAAGTTTTTTTCCTAAGGCCTACATGTGAATGATAAGGTTGACTATCAGGACCTCGCGGGACACAGGGCAGGTGAAGTAGAGTGCACCTGTTTGTTTGTCCTAAGCATATGAAGGGATAGTGTGGTCAGAGACATGCTCGGCTGGAATCGTTTTTTTTAAACGATAAAAACATGTTGTCTGAGACTTGGTGGGACACTGGGCAGGTGAAGTAGGGTTGAGTAAGTCACCTGTGACGTCAGCATATGAAGGGATAGTCCGAAATCGTTGTTTTCTGTGTTTTTAAATGATAAAAAACATATGTTTGAATGTGGGGTCTGTTTTTGTGTGACGATAAGTGACACTGCAGTAGCGTAGCAAGAGGGGTGGGGGGGGGACATATGTCCCCGGGCGCCGACCTTAGGGGGCGCCAAAATGGGTTGGAAAAATAAATTGAAATGTTGAGGGGGGGGGGTGCAAATCGAAAGTTTGAGGGGGGGGGGGGTGCTAATCGAAATCTTGAGGGGGGTTCAAATCGAAAAGTTTGTCCCCGGGCGCAGAAAAGGGTCGCTACGCCTCTGAGTGACAGACGTGATGTCATTTATGGATGACCCCCCCCCCCCCCCCCCGAAACCCACAGTTATCTAACTAGATAACGGGTAGTCTAGTTTAATATTAATTCTGTACCCCATACAGAAGGGACACAACTTTTAAATACAAGAGGAATAACTTAACAAAATAGCTCAAACAAATAAGAATCGAACAACTCATAACAAAATGCACCATGTTTATTACTGCTTAACTTATAAAATCTATGCAATTATTCTGTACGAAAAAATAGTCTACAAGTTATGGATAAAATAAAATACATTTTGTACGATATTTTACTTATAATTAATAAACATTAGCTTAATTTTAAGAATTATTATTTAAGTAGTGTTACAAGTTGTTTATTCACATTTCCATGTTTCTCTTTTTTTGTATATTTCTGGATCCCTTACGTAAGGGACAAATTAAAATAAAATAAATGGCGTCGTTGGGTTTGGTGTGGAAAACATACCACTAAACATTATATTTGTTTTATTAAACATGATTAAAAATATTAATACAAAGAGTACACTTGTGGTTTTTGGGTATTTAGTGACTTTAGCATTTTTGCTGACATTATCTTTTAGAAACGGTATTTGCTCTTGTCTTTCTTCTTTATGAATTTTACAACAACCTTTTTGCGGTAATGAACAAGAAACTAAGTTTGACGATAGACTTTACTAAGTCAAAAGAGACCAGTTTTGCATTCTTGCCCAATGTGTATGTATGTGAGTATGCGTGCGAGTGTGTGTGTGTGTGTGCGTGAGTGTGTGTGTGTGTGTGTGCGTGCGTGCGTGCGTACGTGTGTTTTTGTGTGTGTGTTTAAACATAATGACTTCCGTGCGTTTTAATTAAGTGGACACAGTGACATGTCTAGTAGATCACATTCTTTTTAGAACGATACATAACAAAAAAATTACAGCGAAACGAATTAACAGCTGTGAATACAAAGCTTAATTATGCAAAAACATAAATTGTTATTTTTGTATTTATTTGTTTTACATTGATAGCATTTAATGTACTTTGGTATAGACAACGAATAAGTTGTTGGACAATCAGTAATAGAAGAAAAGCACAATTTTGTGTTATTAAACTCGAGTTGTTTGATTGGGCTATAGACGGGATGGGTGCATATTTATTACCTCCCCTTCATAAAACAAAATACAAGATAAAAAAATATATTAAAGGAGAGAAATAAACAACAAACAGCATTTCCATTATCGTTTTTTTTTCGAACGTTTTTAATAATATAATTTTGTTGACTATTAATTATTTTAATCATTTCATTTTTAAACTAGGAAGTTGACAGATGAAACTTTTATTCACAATGTTCTCTACAGATTGAAACAATCACGCTAAATCACGTTTTCTATTGATTTTTAAATTTTAATTTTTGGATCTCTTAGAAAAGGTAAAACAACAAGTGATAAATTAGCAAACATTACCTGGGAAGGTTTATTGACGGCTGAAGGTAATATATTCGGTGCTGTCGGGTCGATAAAGCTCATTGATGTAAAACCTAAAAGTTACGAGATGAGGCTCGATAGCTTGAGACAGCCACTCATTTGAGAGAGAAAACTCCAAAACTCAAACAACTGATGGTTCTTTTCTATTATCAGTTTTAGCGGAAAGTTCAAGTAATATATAGACTGTTTTCTAATTATATTTAACAACAATTTAGGTTAGAACTTAGTCGAAATCTTGAATAACATTGAACCTTCTATCTCCGTAGTATTAAACTTTGTCACAGATCTACAGTAAATTTAATTTGTAATACATCGTTTTTGGTACGTACAATCGCCGGCGGCTAGTAATGTACGAAAAAGCTACCTCATTGCAGGGGTGGAACTACAGTGCCGCCAGACCCCGCAATGGGGGGGGGGGGGGGGGGCCACGCCATTTAGGGGCCCACGGCCGACCCTAATAGTTTTTATTATAGTTACAAAAATCTAATTTTCTTGCAAGTTTTGACTTGATGTTTGTTTTGTAAAACGATTACCATAGCTGCGGTTTGATTATCTTTATTCTATAGACACCACCCCACGCTCTTGTATATTCTTTTTCCCTTTCTTTTTAAACCACTGTGAAAGCCAAATCATCTCTCTTCTACAATTAACTTAACAAAGATAAGCAAACGTTCAAACCACTTCCATGACTTATTTCCCTTTTTAAATAGTCAAATTGGGGTGCTCATAAGCTCCATTTAATAGATTTGTACTAAACAAATTAAAAAGCAATTACTTCTCTTACTAAATATTTTTTCATAAAGTACTTATTAAAGAATGACCATGTATAAAAAGGAAATGTATTTAAAATTAATAATATAAATACAAAAAAAAAAAAAAAAACATAAAAATAATCATAAAACGAGACACCATTACTTCTATAAAAATGTCATGTTTTATATTCTTTTGGCCAGATAGATGTTAAGAGAACCCATAGCAGATAAAATGAAACTGATTTTCTCAAAACACACTAATGCACTTACACACATGACATGATGTTGTAATTTGTTTAAATTGAACAACCCGAACAGTCCAGCAATTAGTATCCTATGCTATGTTCGTATTTTGTGTTTGTATATATACATACATATATATATATATATATATATATATATATATATATATATATATATATATATATATATATATATATATATATATATATATATATATATATATATATATATATATATATATATATATATATATATATATATATATATGGGTGGGGGGCCTAAAAAAAATTTTGCGGGGTGGCCATTTTTTTCTAGTTCCGCCACTGCCTCATTGTCAAGGCTTTAATAGAAGTATATTGTAATATATTTGTGTCAAATAGTATAGATAAGGGGGACATCCATAAATGACGTCACACTCGTATGGGGAGGGGGTGGTCCGTAGTTTTGTGACGTTGTGTGATGAGGGGGAGAGGGGGGGGGGGGTTCAGATTGTGCGACGTCACACTTTTTTGCATTGTAAAAAAGCAATGTTAGAAAATGAGTTTTAGCAGTTATTTCGCGTTTTAGAAAACGGTTTTAATAAATTGTAATATGAATTGATTAAAATACTATATTTTGACAGAGTTCAGACACAATTTTGGAAAAAAATATCGACGTTTAAAAAAAATTCAACTGCAATTTTGAGGGGGGTTGTAGGCTGAGGTGTGATGTCATTTTAGATTAACATATTACCCAGAGGCGTATCGACCCTTCCCGGCGCCCGGGGACAAACTTTTCGATTGGCACCCCCCCTAGAGATTTCCATTTGCACCCCCCTCAAACTTTCGATTTCCACCCCCAACCCCCCTCCCCCCCTCGAGATTTCCATTTGCACCCCCCCCCCCACTCAACCACCCTCAACCTTTCAATTTATCTTTCCAACCCATTTTGGCGTCCCCTAAGGTAGGCGCCCGGGGACATATGTCCCCCCCCCCCTCTACGCTACTGAATATTACCTCACATAAGTTGATCTTTAAACTCATAGCTTACTTACTAAGCGCTTAAGCATTCAGTCTAAACAACCTTTGTTCAGTTGAGATAGAAAATATTTGATACAGTGTTTCATTTGTTTACACTTTGTTTATTTTGGCATTTTTTTTTAAAGCGGCGGCTAATACAAGTAGGTTTGGCCTGTAGAAAAAGTGTTACTTCCCCTTCGTAAAAGTTAAGAAAAACCTGAAAGGGAAATAATCGACGTCAATTGTTTACAAAAAATAAATAAATATGTAATTAATATAATACTATATACAAATAACTAATTTTTCCATATTGTTATGAACATTAGAATTTTAATTTTAATTTTGCTCAATTATTTAACTTCTTTTCCATAATTTTTTTAAATAATGATAACTTTATATAATGAGAAACACTAGCTATCTTTCAAAATGTATTATATAAAAATTATTCATTTGGATTTACTACACTCCCGCATTTTCACGTATGCTCATTTCTGGCCCTCTTGTAAAAGGGGTAAAATTAATAAATACATTCCGTTTAGCATCTTGTGGTGCCAACAATAAATTTTGCGCATGACCAATTGCCAGGGTCAGCGCTACGGTTAGGGATAGGATTAGGGTTAGGGTTAGGGTTCTGCGATTGTAAACACACGTATGTGCAGTACCATCGAAAACATCGCCGTGATGGTAAGTCGTAGTTTCCCTTCATGTTTTAAACGGGTAGAAATCGTGTTAAGGTTTTGATTATGAATATGATCCGTGTTGACATTAGAAGTCGTTAGTATACTTTAACTAACTATACCATCCTCACACACCCACATTTCAAGAAGATAGAAGGAGAAGGCACACCCACAGAAGATATATATATATATATATATATATATATATATATATATATATATATATATATATATATATATATATATATATATATATATATATATATATATATATATATATATATATATATATATATATATATATATACTAGCTGCATAAATCTTTTTTTTTTTAAATTTACCATCTTGGGAATAGAGATTTAATGATTTGTTATACCAGGGGTCGGCAACCTTTTGAGACGGAAGAGCCAAAAGTTACAATTTACAAAATTTCCCAGTTTTTAAAGAGCCACATTTTTTCTTCAATATTTGGTATTTGATTAGGACTATGTAAATAATGTGATTTGTTATTTAAAATAATAGCTTTAAATATGAAATAATATTTATTCATACAAAAAAATTATACACATGTTTTGGCAGTTATAAAATTAGTAATGAAATAATATAACAATAGGACTATCTCAAGCTGTTTTTTTTTTTCTGTCTTTACGGATATCACCGGCTCAGGAGTTGTCTCCCATTAGCCAGTTAGGCCTCAACACGACCAACTCCGACTAACTGGCTTGGTTATCGGTTTGATTACCGTGCATCGGTCGCTTCTGTCCTTTGGCTCTCACCAGGCTCTTCTACCCCACAGAGCCCAGGTTAAACTCGCACCCCACCGTCCAGTACCCAGCTCGACCGTAGGAAGCTAATTACTAAAAAAACAAACTTCGTCACTCAGGTCAAATTAATGATTAATGACAGGTAGAGGAATGCATTCTGAATAAAATAACATTCCCCCATTGAACGATATTCGAAAACGTCGGCACTTGGGCAGTGGCAAGCATGGAATTGTTGTCATAGGGCTGTCCATAGCACGGCTGTGGGGCTGGGCCTGGTGCCCAAATGGCTGTCAGCTGTCCGTATACTTTCTACTGCACCTATTCTCACTGTTCTCTAATGAGTGTTTTTATCCTGTTGAAAGTTGTGTTTCTTTATAGTCTAATATTTGTTTTGAATATGAAATAATATAACTGTTTATGTTTATGCTAGGAGCTGGAGAGCCGCATTTTGACATAAAAAGAGCCGCATGCGGCTTGCGAGCCGCAGGTTGCCGACCCCTGTGTTATACTATAGTGCTACACTTGCATATCCCCTTAAAGCAATTAAAATGAATAAGCAGCTGACTGCATCATTATCTTTCTATAAGGAGCGTGTAAAAATTGGCGCAATTGTAATCTTTGTGTTTTTTTTTGGAAGAGTTCTAAGAGAGACATAGTTTAATTAATGAGAATTCAATACATTAAAATAACAGCGCCGACCGCCATAAAATAGACCTTGCGACACATGAACAGCAGTCTGAAAAAAATTCAACACTGTACCGACCCACACCTAACTCAAACCCCGAGCTACCCTACACTTCAATATCCTAGGTCCTAGCCCAGGGGTCGGCAACCTTTTGATACGCAAGAGCCAAAAGTTACAATATTCAAAATTTCCCAGTTTTTAAAGAGCCACAATTTTAGTTCAATAGTTTGGTATTTGATTAGGATTAGGAAAATACATTTGATTTGTTATTTAAAATAAATAGCTTTAAATATGAAATAACATTTATTCATATAAAAACATATATATGTTTTGGCAAAATAGTAAAATTAGTAATCAAATAATATTTTTCTAGGACTATCTCTATCCACTTTAGAAGCTGTTAATTTTATTTTTTTATTTTTTTAACTATATCACCGGCTCAGGAGGTTTCTCCCATTAGCCAGTCAGCCTTAACAGCACTTCTCACAACTTTTCATACTATTTTATTAACCCATATTATCCCAAGGTCTCAAATTTTTATAATTTTTTGATATGGTTTAGCTTTTGGGCACTGAATGAAGGAATGACTATGGATTTTTTTTTTAATCAATACTTTTTTAAATATCGATTTTTTAAAAAACGTCCCAAAATGGGACGCTAGCAACGAACGGCCCCATGTACATTTATTGAAAAATAAAATCATTTATCACGAAATATGGCTAATCACGCGAAAGTTAAGCTGTGTACTGATTTTGTATTGTTAGACCAATAATTTAATTGTTTAGGACAGCTAAAAATACTGATAATGGTCAATTGGGTTAGCCATACCATGGTCTAAAATGCAGAAACTATGTTCAAAAGTCTAGTTTTCTTTCAATCTAGCATCCATCAAAGTGAACAACACTTGGAAATAAGTAAAGCTGTGACTAGTACATCTAATTATACACACATGATCACAAATATTGTTATTATTCATCGAAACTGTAATATAATTAAATATAAATAATTGATTTTTTTGGGGGGCGTACTTGAAATTTTCAGGGGTGGGGACTTAAATTTCAGGGGAAGGGTGGACATTGGT
Source organism: Physella acuta (assembly GCF_028476545.2). NCBI lineage: Eukaryota > Metazoa > Mollusca > Gastropoda > Physidae > Physella > Physella acuta. Next base: position 1,001,636 of record NW_026732040.1, read on the forward strand.
AAAAGTATGTTTTGTATATAAATTCCATTTTCTTCTGGGGGCAGAGCCCCCCCCCCCCTCCTCCAAAATGATGCCTGAAAGAAACTCTGCCCTTAGTGAATTTGCAAAAGATGTTCCGGTCCAGTCCCAGATGTCATCCAGCCATCTTCTCTTTTGTTACCCTCGCTATCCCCCCCCCCCCCCACCCCACAGGCGTACATTAGGACATCAGACATCTTATTTCTAGGGCACGGATCCGTCTCTGGGGGCTTGTATTGAGTGTTCATGGCTCTCATCCATGTATGCACCTCACTATGCGAACAGCTCCCAATCTAACACCAGGAATCTCCTTAAAAAGTTAACAAAGTAAAGCTGGTATCGGTAACCTTTGGAGGGGGATATTGTTGGGGCATGACAACTGTACACAGCTAATTCACATTTCTACTATATGTAGCTTAAGCCCTCTTATATGAAGAGAGTTAACCAACCCACATGACTGAATCATTTCATCTAAATCGTGGCCATTGTTATTATTCTGGTTTGTTATAATTTTAATATCACGCGCTAGTAAATTTACAGCAATACTAAATTAGTTTGTGTTCAATGGTATTAAATACTTCAGTAAGTGTAATTCTGAAAACTTAAAAATAAAATGTAATTTTTTCAATATTTGCAATTTTCTAATACAATAATATATAAGAAAATATAGCTCAAGGTCATAATTAAATATCTATAAATACTACTTAACACCCCAAAGTCAACAGTTAACAAAGTCAACAATTGTTTCACCATAAATAATTACACCAGATAATCTCAGCGTTAGCAACACAATCTCCTCCACCAAACACATCAACCATTTCCAATATCAACTCAGCGTGACCATAAAACATGAACCCTACGTTTATACAGCTGTATTTAGCTGTTTATAACGTGCCTATTGCCTAATGTTGTTCTAACTTATCTATACATGTGACTTGCCTATTGCCTAATGTTGTTCTACATAATCTATACAGATGATTGTTTTAAACGTGGAACCATCTCATTACCTTACCTGCCCGTACATAATACAATTTTAACAATGAGGTTATTTATTAGGTTTAATACCAGTGTAATATAAAGATTGTTACTGGCTATAACGACGCCATTGCTGTCCACTAATTGTTACACATTCCTCATCCTTTCTCTCCTTTTGTTCAGTGGTTCTAACTACGTTTTCATCCAGACCAGCAGTAGCATGTACCGTTTTAACTGAATAAATGCGCTCCATAAAACCCTCAACAAGAGGGGAAACAATCCAACCTATGTACCATCATACAACTTTCTAACGCTAACACAGTGTACACAGACGACACTAGAACAAAAACATATTAGTGGAAATAATATTTTCTGTAGGCCAATCAGATCAAGCCTTCGCCGTTATGAAGGTTAACAAATGGGTCAACTGGACATAAGATTGTTGGTCTGTCGTCCACACTAAAATACATTAACTATAGCAGGGGTCGGCAACCTTTTGAAGCGGAAAGGCCAAAAGTTACAATCTCCAAAATGTCCCTGGTTTTTAAGAGCCACTAACATTTCTATATTTCAAATATTTTTTTATTAAAATTTTTAGTGTTTGTGCAAGGAGCTGGAGAGCCGCATCTTGATATCAAAAGAGCCGCATGCGGCTCGCGAGCCGCAGGTTGCCAACCCCTGTTTTAGGTTCGTAAAATCGCCCACGTCTAGTATTGAGAAAAACAGGTGACTCCTTAAATTTTAATCATTATTTCATATTTTGAGGACGATTTATGTTTTGAAAAATACAAAAATGTTTGCTTGTTTCATTTATGTACCTGTTTTAAACAATTAAATTAAAACTTTTCAGTAATAAATGAAGACTAGCGATGTTTCCAACAGATGCAACCATGTTTATTTACCACGAGCCAACTAGCGGCGTATCATACGCCGCTATTTATTTGTTTTATTTTCTACTTTTCAGTAATTCATAATTTGTGAATTCGACAGTACCAATGCTGCCACTGAAAATATTTGCGTTAAAACACTAAAACCCTCCTTTCCCCCAACCCCTACCCCCCCCCCCCCCCCCACCCACGTGAAAGCAGCCTCCACTTAGTTACTTCCCCTAATTATAAAATAGTTTAAAACTGAATTATCTGCCCCTAATAGCGGTCACTAAACCCAGCTCTACGATGTAAACATTTAGCGTGAACTACAGCTCACCAGACCATGTGGGGGTGGGGGTGGTTGCGATATGCCTAGAGAGGAAAAGAGGGGACTGCTAGGCGCGCTTACGGCTTTTTTTCTAACGTCTCCCAGAAGAGAGTTATATATATAGATAGCAGCCATCTTGTTAATTTTTTTTTTTTTTTTGTAAACTTATAGCGCGAGATTCAGGGGAAGCCACTATATTTTACAAATGGCTGCTGTTTATATAGCTAATCTTGCTCGCAGACACTGCTGTTTAAAGCTATTTTCTGGACCATATTGATATATTTAGCCGTTGATTTAGGTTTATTATTCATTTATCTGTAATATTTGACACAACTATATCATAATATACTTCTATTAAAGCGTTGACAATGAGGTAACTTTTTCGTACATTTTCTTCATTAACACCACCACCCCCACCCCTCTTTCCACATAATAACCACTAATGACATCGAGCAGAAAACAATGGCTACTATAGCGAACTAAACTCTACTAACCTGGTATTAGGAAGTTACTAGACTGAGACCTCTGACCACACCCCTATTATACCCGTACAATAAACAAGAACAAACAGGAGAGGTCAACGTGACAACAGACATCATATAACACGAGGGTTGAACATGAACAATACAGACAAGTAACATATAACACGAGGGTTGAACATGAACAATACAGACAGGTAACATATAATACGTGGGTTGGACATGAACAATACAGACAGGTAACACAAAGCACGAGGGTTGGACATGAACAATACGAACAGGTAACATCGTATAATGAACATTCATCCATCCATACTATTCACTACAATAATACATTGATCCACAAACTCAAGAAAACAGTGGCTTGTAATCACTCCAGATTATCCTACAATACTCCCACTATAAATTATGGACTGACTGCTAGAGTAAATATTGTAGTGCAGTGATTAGTTCATAGTTAACGTTATTTATTTCAAATCAAAAATGAAATCTATTTACCTAATCCTTATGAAATACCACAATATTGGAATATAACTGGCACTTTAAAAAACTGAGAAATATTGTAAATTGTAACTTTTGGCCCCTCGTCTCTAAAGGTAGCCGACCGCAGGGCTAAGATCAGTGCAGATTTGTCCCTTTTGTAAAGGATCCAGAAATTTAAAATGGAACAAATTGAATAATGTATGGTTAAGCATATTTTAACACAACTTAAATAATGATTCTTAAAATAAAGCTAATGTGTCTCTGTTCTAAGTGAAAATTTGGTACAAGTTATATTTTATTTTTTATCTAAAATTAGTACAAAGCTGTTTGCATACTGTACAATTGCATACATTGTATATGTAAAACAATAAAATAGAAATGGTGTATTTTGTTATGAGGTGTTCGATTCGTTTTTATTTAAGCTATTTTATTAAGTAATTTCCCTTGCATTGTAAAATTGTGTCCCTTCTTTAAGGGATATAGAATTAATCTTAAATAAAAGGATTTTAGTGTAGTAATGCATCGTTTTTTTTTTACTTAAAGATCTTTTAAAAAAAGAAGTAAAAAATTATTCTGAGTGAAAACGATATTTAAGATAAAGGTTGAAAAATCGATATTACTGTAGGACATTGTGATTTATATATAACTAGTGTGCCCTTCCCACGCGTTAATGCGGTCTTAAAAGTTTAAACAAATTAAAGAAACACATTATGAAAGTAATGATGACATTACATTTACATTTTTTATTGAAACTTATCATTCCTTTAAAAAAGGAAGTATTATTACATTTAATTTGCATCTTCAAAAATGTATAAACTAATTGTATACGGAAAAAAATTCAGTTTCTGGCAGTGTTTCTTCCAGACTTTTTTCTTCGGGGGGGGGGGGGGCACTGTCAAAATTATATATTTTCTATAAAACTTTAATTTCGTTCGGCGGGGGGGGGGGGGGGGGGGGGGGGGCGGGAGTTAGACTTTTTTCGGGGAGCTTAGCCCCCCCCCCCCCCCCCGAAGAGTTACCTGGATAATTTTCTATTTTTAGACAAGGCTTTGTTTGTGTGGTGTCTCTTGTTTCTAAGAATAGCCTGAATGCTCGTACAAGGGTAAATTTTCTTATTGTTTATTTACAGTCTGGTAACACGAGGAGTGGTAAATATAAAAAACTTTTTGTAGAAGTAGATACACGAAGGGATTATGACGTAATGGTTTATTTTCGTTAACAGCACCAGACCAGAGTCGTAGCTAGGGGAGAAGGGGGGGGCGGGGTTTGTATATGTTCCCGGGCGCCGACCTTAGGGGGCGCCAAAATGGGTTGGAAAAACAAATTAAAATCTCATTTTAGCAGCAATTTTGCATTACAAATATAAAAAATATATGGGGAGGGGGATGCAAATAGAAAGTTTGAGGGGGGGGGGGGAGGGGGGGTTGCAAATTAAAAGTTTGTCCCGGGGCGCCAGTAAGGGTGCAACGCCTCTGCACCAGACTAGCGGTTGTGGCGTCACTCGAAAAATTTTAGCGATTGGTTATTGCTACAAAATTCAACATAAGTTAATTAAGGTAACCCTTACCTTTTAATTAATTGTAATATATTTGAAAGTTATAGTGCACGATTGGCCTCAGACATGTAATGTACAGCGTCAGTTTGCCTTGCCATGTTCGCTTTAGTATTACAGTTTTCATCATCGGCTTGTGAGGACTGATACAGATTTACAATAGTAATGCCTCTTTCTTAGATGTAACCTACTTAAATTAATTTAAGATGGTTTGCTTATAAAAAGAACTAATACAAAACGTCTAATTACAATCTTATTTTTAAACCTGAAAATGCAAATGTGTAATTCAAAGGTGATTCAATGGATTTTTTTTCATAGTCGTTTTGGGTTGAGGGGGTTTGAGCTTTTAAGTAGAGCTGAAATACATTTTATAAATATTATAAGCAGCTGGTATGTTATGTCGAGTACAATGAGACACAACAGATCAAACATTCTTCCTTTTTAAACATCTGTATGTATATCTGTATCTGTTGCAGTCCTCCCACACCTCTCTTTTTTTAAATTAAAGTTTGTCCCGTTTAAAGGGATCCAATATTTATGACACCAAATAACATATACCACATCATTAGATGCTATTGAAATATATATAACCAATTAAAAAATAATATTAAAGTTTTATAGTATCGGAACTAAGTTAAGATAAAATTAATATCTATTTGAAAATAAATCAATTACCATAATATCGATTAAAACAAAACTGATTTAAATAATGTTTTGTGTGAAAATAGCGACAAATGGTATACTTTGTAATTAACTTTTTTTTCAAGTTTATTTTGTAAAAATAGCAAATTGTAAGCTGATAGTCTCCCCTGTAATAACAAACAAAATATTAAAGGGAGGTAAAATATTGAATACGAGTCGGCCCGCGGCATAACATACGCCGCTATTTAGTTGTTTTTTCTCCTATTCAGTAATTCATAATTTGTGAATTCGACAGTACCAACGCTGCAACTGAAAATATTTCTTTAAAACACTATAAGTAGCTCGTTAAGGACCATACCCCCCCCCCCCCTACGTTTAAAATCGTTTCAAACTAAATTATCTGCCCCTAATAGTCGTCACTAAACCCGGCTCTGCTTGTAAACATTTAGAGTAAACACAGCTTACTAAGACCATGTAGGGGTGGGGTGGTAGGGAGCGCGTTTACAGCTTGTTTTCTAGCGTCTCCCAGAAGAGAATTATATATATATAGATTGTATCACGTCGCCCGCCTTGTACCAATGTATTTACATGACTAACCGATGGTGTGTTGTTGTGATTGTTTTATGATTCTTGGTTGTTTGTGTGTGTTTCTCGTTTCCATCCTGCCGACGCCAAATGTGACAGACGTGTGACGTACCTTGATAGGTTGCGTTGTACCCCTTCTCGCAGCACCTAGATGCGACAGAGGTGTCTTACCACCTGTCGTGTAGGTATTTGTCCACGACTTAGGACTTCTGTCGCTAGGCTGTGGACACCTCATTCGGCATTGACACATCCGATTTGTATAAAGAATCACACTCTGACTGCAGGTTCGCGATTACAACACTTTATTTCATGATGCATAATCACAGTTCCAAAAATAACATAAAAATCAATAAACCTCCAATGTCACTAGTCCACACACTGTATCCAGAGTTTCTTCCAGGCACCTCTTCGAAATGAAATTTATATAATTTATATGGAAAATATATAATTTTAACAGTGTCCGCCCCCCCCCCCCCCGAGGAAAGTCTACCCCCCGAAAATTTCAAGTGCCCCCCCCCCCCCCCCGGAGAAAAAAGTCTGTAAGAAGCACTGACTGTATAACTCCGTATCTCATGATCTGCTGACAATGTTCTCTGCGAGTGCTGCACTCAAGGAACTCTATGACCGAGCTGGTCACAATCCCCAATCAAACAAGCCGTCTTTTAGTTGCACCTATGGCCACCACATCATAGACCATCCACATGTTTACCAACTAGTATTCTATTTACACACAAGGAAAAGAAACTACTTTAACAATGTGTAGGGCAAAAAGTAAGGTATTAATAATGAAAGAGGAATAAACATCAAGATCATGAAAGGAGTAAAAGGGTGAATACAAGTATAGTTATAAAGATTGCAGTCTGTAAAGCTAGATATTACAACGGGGTTTATTTTCCTCTTTGTAAAAAGGGTTTCAGTAATGCATAATTTGTCAGTTGAATACAATGTGTTGAAATATGTATTGTTGATATTATAAGTACAATGTTAGTAACCATCAGACCAGAAATCTAGTTAAAGTAGGTTGGAGCAGGGGTCGATCGTTTTCCAGGTTCTGTACCTTTTTGTTGGCAGAAAGTGATTCGAAATTTTAGATGCTCGTTTGATAAGGGGCTAAAACCGATGTAATGATGGGACTGTGGATTATTTAAGCAGTTATTTCCCTTTTATCGTTCACAATGTTTTTTTCCCTCCATAGTGGTAGCTGTGTAAGCGATTATTTATATCAGTGTGGGGATGGGGGTGTTTGATACGTGGGTGTATTATATTATAAAAGGGAAAGGTTACACGTCCAACATGAAATGAGGAAAGGGAGAATAGGAGTTAGGAAGGTACTATTAGCCATTGCAAAAGTGTTTAAATTGCCTTTTATTTGTCATAAGAGTTTACAGTAATACATATTTAATAGTCTAATACAATTTATCCAAATAAGTTTTGGTTCTATCATAAATACAGACATAAATATAATAATAAATCGGCAAATAAATACAATAATACAAAAAGAGTTTGGTTTTATAAGTTGAAGTCAGTGCAACTAGTCTTTACAACGGCCCTAGCTGCTTTGACCACAGGTGCTTTGACCATAGGGGGTTTGACCATTGGGGGTTTGACCATAGGGGGTTTGGCCATAGGGGGGGGGGCATAATTTAAAGATTTTAAAATAGAAATAATAAACTGCTATTTTAATTTATAATACAATTAATACCAATTTTTACATGTTTCCTGAAAGTCCATTAATAGAAATTAATATGTACTAAAATAGTCAAGAACGATATTTTAGTCTCCACATAAAGGCTGGTGCTAGACCTCATAGATTTATTTTAAATATAAACGGAACACAAATAATGCCACATATAACAAGTTTAACAAATAAATAATGTAGATGTACTTAAAAAATACAAAGCATATATAAAGGATAAAAAAGGATAAAAAACATGCCAAAGGAATAGTCAAAGAAGTAACACTTGTAAGGTCAACTAAATGACAGATGAATTAACATACTATTACATCCTGCCGCAATTTAAAATATAATTACACAACTTTTAAAATTAATCCTTACCATATAAGGACAAAGCGCTTGTTATCAAACGCCAGCATTGGACAAACACCTGTGATCAAAGACCCTATATGGACAAACCACCTGTGATCAAAGACCCTATATGGACAAAACACCTGTGATCAAAGACCCTATATGGACAAAAAACCTGTGATCAAAGACCCTATATGGACAAAACACCTGTAATCAAAGACCCTATATGGACAAAACACCTGTGATCAAAGCCGCACACACCGCTTGTGATAAAACACACGTTGACAAACCACCTGTGATCAATGACCTTTCTGCTGTGAAAAAACCTGTGGCCAAACCCCCTATGGTCAAACCCCCTATGGTCAAAGCCCCTATGGTCAAAGCCCCTATGGTCAAAGCCCCTCTGTGGTCAAACAACATATGGTCAATGCTTCTGTGGTCAAAGGTCCGCGCACCCTTTATAACAGGGTGTTCATTTCCTTCTCCTTGGCATAGACTAGAGTTGCCGTATATATATATATATATATATATATATATATATATATATATATATATATATATATATATATATATATATATATATACTTTAATGTTATATCACGATATGTTAAGCTATATTTTGTAATTACATTTATACATTTATGCCATTCAAATTTGAAGGTTAAGCCCTATACAAACGGATGTGTCATTTTAAAATACATTTTAATTAACTACTGCTTACATTTTTTTAAAGTGTGGTCTCCTTTCTAACAAATCTTTAGAGAAATATGGGGTGATACAAGCGAGTTACTTCTCGGAGGCGGTGACAAAACGAAATTACCTCCCATGTAGATTTTGTTTCTTGTTTTTATTTGCAGGGGAAATAATGTATTTATAATTTCTTTTCTAAATACTAGATTGTAACTGATAACAGAAAAATCTCGAGTTCGGATTCCGTGTATGACTCGGTAGGTCGGAGTCTACTCAGCTCTGTCTGTTGGGTACCTGAATTATGCTAGACAGCTTACTTACAAACCCTCTTCGCAACATTTGTTCAGTTTAAAAAAAAATATTTTTTTAAAAATTTCAAGACGCCTTTGCATTCAATCTAAACAAAATTTGTTGATTTGAGATCGTTAATATTTAAAGCAATGTTTCATTTGTTTGAAAATTTTGATCGCTAGAAAAAGTGTTACTCCGCCTCATGTAAATATGAAGAAAAACCATTAAGGGAGAAAACTTATGTCAGTTGTTTACCATAACTACTAAATAAGTAATTAATTAAATACTCTATACAAATATCTTTCTTAAGAAATAATATTTTGTCGTTTAAAATGTTGTTATTGATTTATGTTTAATCTTTAAACTTTTGCATACCTATTAAAAAATAAAGGTTACATTATATTGTAAGAAGCACTAACTTTATTTAAAAAGTTACACTATAACTATACAATTGCTCGTCACTTTCACATGTGTACACTGCAGATCAAGATTATTTCTGGCTCTCTTTTGAAAGGGAAAATTAAAAATATAAATTCCGTTTATTTATAGTTTTTTTTTATGTTTCTTATGTAATTAACCTGACTCTACCTGCTCTAAGACCTCAATGTAGTTGCTATCTTAAACTCTAATTGAATTGTCACTATCACAGATGAACACATTTCTACAGGCAACATGACCATGTTTGCTTATATAACATAGGGAGCAAACTGTCCACCTTCCATTGATCTGGGTAAGGAGGGTGTGTGTATCACCCTCTATGTCAACCATTGAGCTGGGTTAGGAGGGTGTGTGTATCACCCTCTATGTCAACCATTGAGTTGGGTGAGGAGAGTGTGTGTATCACCCTCTATGTCAACCATTGAGTTGGGTGAGGAGGGTGTGTGTATCACCCTCTTTGTCAACCATTGAGGAGGGTGTGTGTATCACCCTCTATGTCAACCATTGAGGAGGGTGTGTGTATCACCTTCTATGTCAACCATTGAGCTGGCTGAGGAGGGTGTGTGTATCACCCTCTATGTCAACCATTGAGGAGGGTGTGTGTATCACCTTCTATGTCAACCATTGAGCTGGGTGAGGAGGGTGTGTGTATCACCCTCTATGTCAACCATTGAGGAGGGTGTGTGTATCACCCTCTATGTCAACCATTGAGCTGGGTGAGGAGGGTGTGTGTATCACCCTCTATGTCAACCATCGAGTTGGGTGAGGAGGGTGTGTGTATCACCCTCTATGTCAACCATTGAGGAGGGTGTGTGTAGCACCCTCTATGTCAACCATTGCGTGCGGCGTAAAACGGGCAATGATAAAACGTCCCCGTCAAAACGAACCCGACAAATCGGCCTCGACCCCGTAAAAATGGCCAGCGACATATGGACCCTGTCATAAAGGATCCCAATAAACATGCTTCGGTCATTTAGGCTCACGACAAATAGGCTCCCGTTATATAGGCTCCCGACAAAAGGGCTCCAGTCAATAAGGCTCCTAACAAATAGGCTCCCGTCATTTTGGCTCCCGACATGCAGGCTCCCGTCATTAAGTTTTTTCCACAAAATGGCCCCCGTCATTACGACTCCCGACAAATAGGCTAGCGTCATTTTGGCTCACGACAAAAAGGCTCCAGACAAAAGGACCACTGACAATACCGTTTCTGTAAAGACTAATTCTCCCGGCAAAGTGGTCTCATTGAATATGACACCTGCCAGTGGTACCCCTTCATCAATCTTCTTTAGAGTTAGCTTATCCAACACTCTTAAGTAATACAGCATGTGAATCTCTTGTTCGGCAGGCCTTTTTTATATTAGTTTATCTATTATAAAATATAGCATGTTTTAATTTAAGGGTCATCTATCTATGACTTCCATAATTGAGTCGGTTATAGGCTGTTCCAACTCAGTGTGTGGAGAGAAGGGTCCACGCTGTACTTTCCTACCTCCAGTATACTTGTAGGTTATCAAAACAAAATGTCGTTATCCTGTAAACATCATGTATATCGTACATTTTCACTTCTGTGCTCGCTTTTATGCAACAGATCTTTACTGTTGTAAATTAAACATTATCAAAATTTTAGAATTGGTAGATTTTAGCTGTTAAGGGCTTGATTTGTTTGTGAATTGATGTTGGTTCATGAAAAACAATGTCATTATAGCATTAAAAAGAGGTTATAGTAGTAGTGGAGGTAGGACAAAATGGTTACGTTTATGCCAATAGTGGTCATGCTTTACATTTGTCTGGAGCTAATACGTCGGGAGTCATTTTGTCGGTAGCCAATATGTCGGGAGTGTAATGACCGCTCTCCGACAGCCGCGGAGGTAGCGGACACCCCGGGTTCGTTTGTGATGGTACTGACAGAAGTCACACTAATGGAATCCCAACAACTTGCCGTGAGCTCGTTAATGGTGTCTAGGGGTAAAACACGACAAATCGAAGAAACTCAACACGACTTAAACTATCAATACCCTTTTAATAAGTGTACAAGATTATGACACTAGGTTTGTACAAAATGTACAGACTTTAAGAGTACAATAAATAAACTCAAAACTTTAACTTACAGTTAAAGAAAAATCACAATATATCACAGCTGTGGCTTAGTATATTAAACACCATTAAAGAACATTATTTGACACAACTGAATGGCATTATAAATTACCACAAAAATCAAGAAGAGACATATTGCCTCTACTACAATAGAAATCCAAACAAGATCAAACAATCACTGATGTAACAAAGGGTGCAATAATACACCAGAACAAAATATCAGTAATACTACAACTTGTCACACAATACCTTACACGAAGGTGATAAAACATGTCACAAAACTACACATCAGAAAATGGCGCACCAACATACAGCAACATCTCCCCCTTATCCAAAGGTCAATCTGGCTGCCTTTAAACTTGAAATGCCCGAGATTAAATACAACTCAGGATCAGGGGAGATCACTCACAAGTCCTACGACTATTGGTTGAGGATCTGTTAAGGATCCTCACGGTCGCAAGATCATTGGTCGAGGGTCTGCTAGGGAGTAAACAATCCATTCACATGACGTAACGGAGTTCAGTTGACCGATGCGTACCGGTGAACTAACAATTCTCCCAAGGTCAAATACATAACTCAGGAGACTAAATATAAATAAAGCAAAAAAGACCTCAGTAGGTCACAGGAGCCCATTTGTCGGGAGCCCATTTGTTGTGAGCCCTTATGTCGGGAGCCAATATGTCGGGAGCCACTTTGTCGGGAGCCAGTATGTCCTGAGCCTATTTGTCGGGAGCCAATATGTCGAGAGTCCATTTGCCGGGAGCCTAAATATTGGGAGCTCATTTGTCGGGAGCCTATATGTCGCGAGTCAATCTAACGGGAGCCCATTTGACATGAGCCAATAAGTCGGGGCCCTTTTGACGGGGCTATTTTGACTGGGTCGTTTTGTCGGGGGTCGATTTGAAGGGGTCATATTAACGGGGCCGTTTTGACGGGGCCGATTTGTCCTGGGCCGTTTTGACAGGGCACCCAACCATTGAGCTGGGTAAGGAGGGTGTTTGTATCACCCTCTATGTCAACCATTGAGCTGGGTAAGGAGGGTGTGTGTATCACCCTCTATGTCAACCATTGAGGAGGGTGTGTGTATCACCCTCTATGTCAACCATTGAGCTGGGTGAGGAGGGTGTGTGTATCACCCTCTATGTCAACCATTGAGCTGGGTGAGGAGGGTGTGTGTATCACCCTCTATGTCAACCATTGAGTTAAGTGAGGAGGGTGTGTGTATCACCCTCTATGTCAACCACCAAGTTGTGTGGACGACAGGGCAACTACGTAATCTATACAGATGACTTGCCTATTGCCTAATGTTGATATACCTAATCTATACAGATAACTTGCCTATTGTCTAATGTTGTACTACATAATCTATACAGAAGCTTGCCTATTGTTTAGTGTTGTACTACCTAATCTATACAGATGACTTGCCTATTGCCTAATGTTGTACTACCTAATATATACAGATGACTTGCCTATTGCCTAATGTTGTACTACCTAATCTATACAGATGACTAAACGTGGAACCATTTGATTACGTTACCTGTCGTAAATAATACAATTTGAAAAACGAGGTAATTTATTAGGTTTAATACCTGTTTTATATAATGATTGTTACTGGTTATAACGACGCCATTGTTGTCCACTAATTGTTACACATTCCTCATCCTTTCTCACCTCTTGTTCAGTGGTTCTAACTACGTTTTCATCTAGACCAGCAGTAGGTTGTACCGTTTTAACTGAATAAATGCGCTCTATTAAACCATCAACAAGAGGGGAAACAATCCAACCTATGTGTAATCATACAACTTTCTAACTCTAACACAGTGGACACAGGCGACACTAGAACACAAACATATTAGTGGAAATAATATTTTCCGTAGGCCAACCAGAACAAGCCCTCGCCGTTTTAAAAATTAACTAAGGCGACAACTAGACATTGGTTTGTTGCATTGTCGTCCACACTAAATTAAATTGTTTATAGTTTTATTTTCCCTTTTTCAATTTTTTTTTTTATTTTATTTTTTTATTTTATTTTATTTTTTTTTATTTTTTTTTAATTTTTTTTTTTATGTGACTAAAAACAAAGGATTTTAATCAAGTTTCCAGATACAATGCATGATGAAAAAAATGTATGCTTCTTTCTTTCCATACAAGGAACGCATTCAATGCCACCAAATCTTGTCATATAAATAAACATTACAATGTATAAGTGAACTCCGAATAACAATGAGATACAAGTGTGTATAGATGAAAAAACCCATGTGTGCAAGTCAGTATAACTAGAGGTGCAATCAGACGCTCAGAATATTTAACTTCAACTAGATTACTAACAATTCCTTGGTCTCCAACTCTTCAGTTATGGTAGGAGTAATTTAGTTTTTTTTCCTAACAATTCACTAAAACGATACACCAATTAATTATTCGGCTATCACAGAGATTTATCTACACATTATCACATACTAACAGCTATCAAATTCAGGCAAATATCTCCACAGAGATTCACCTACATTTCTAAAAAACAAGTCTAGAACTTGAAGGAAACAAAATATGTAGTTTATAGTAAAGTTGAAAAATAAATGCAGAAGAGTAGATCTTTAAACAAATTGTATCTGCATGAAAAATTAAAAGCATGAGCTGTCTGTGTCAATAATTAAATAAACATTAAGAATTCTACCCTTTAAATAAAATATACAAATAAAGGTACAGAAGAATAAATTTACAGCTTAACATTCTCATGAAGTTGCACTTCTATCCTAAAGAGACTTTGTTGAATAGCGTCCATAGCTTTAGCACGGTTTTGTTTCAGCATGACATCCAACTCTTTGATCTTTTTAGTTGTTTCTACCTGAATCTTTGCCTCACTGTTACTTTTTTTGCCAAGGATCTCTTGTTCATACTGTTTGTAGTGATTCTCCTTCTCGTTTTTAAAGGCTAGGATTTCTGTGTCTGCTTCCTTTTTTGCAGTTTTGATTCTCTGAGCTTTTCGTTTTCTTGCTTCGACTACTCTTTCTGTTGCTTTTTTCTCTGCGATTAGAAGTTGCTGAATCCCTTCTGTTTTCTGGGCCATTTTGACTTTGTAATTAAGATAAAATTCTGAAAGAGTACCACTTACGACTTAGGGTTTTTATTATGTGGGTACTAAGTCTATTTTTTTTTACCAAAATTATTATTGCGTAAGATTTTCCACAACTGAACGATAGTAGAGTGCAAAATTTATTATGAGTATTTTTTTAAATATAATATAGTTTTTGTAATTAATAATGTAACATTTATTTTATCAAATATGTAAAACGTTAAGTAACTAACAGAAGTTTCATAAAGAATGTAAAAAAAAATAAAGATCTACTACACTAATTGTAAATGTATATTGGCTGTTGTATTAATTAGATATGCATACATTTCCCTGCAAGCCATTGTTATAAGTTGCTTCCCATATTAGATTTTTAAAATTAAAATATTCACTTAGGGGAAGTAATGCATTTTGTCCAAGCCAAGTTAACTTGTACTTGCCGCTGCTTTAAAAAAAAAGAAAAAAAAGAAAGATGAACATTTTCTAAACAGATTAAACCTTGTCTTTAATATTCATTATTTCAACTGAGCAAATGATATTTAGACAGAATGCTTAGACGCTTTGTAAGTAAGCAATCAGTTTTTTTTAAACCGATTGGAGTTAGGTGGACGAAATATTTGCGTGTAAGTATTAAATCATATACATGTTTCTATCAAGTTTTGGGGGATTTTCGGTAACTGGAAGTGGTGTAAGTTACCGGTTAACCGTCCACTGATGTCACGTGATGGGGTCCACCTTGTGAGGCTAAAGATCTGTACTGTATCGTAATACAAAAACTCTAGACGATAGTCATAATATCTATAGAGTCGATTGGCCCGTTGTTTAAACCACTGTACATACGTCTGGCCTTTCGCTCAATAAGTTTAAAAAAAACGGTAAACAATAACGGCCTCGTTTTAAACAGCTGCATCCATTTGATATTTATAAAATATCACAATGTTGATGTACTTACAGGTAAAAAGACGTGCGGTTTTCTAAAGTGTACGATACCTTTTAAACTGCTTAAGGGTCAATATTTCAGTAAAGAAGGTTTCAGTACTGTCGTGAAAGGGTTTCGCTGAAGGGACAGAATGAGTTCAAGTCCGTGTTCTTTGAATTGACCCCTAGTCAACCGCCCTTCACTATGTAGTTTATCATATTGCAGGTTAACATGTGCATTCTGCCCGTGTCTTCGCGTTGTACTCGAGTACTTAGTTGATTTTAATATATTCCAGGTATTGAAGTAGCATAAGAACATCCCGCGATTAGAATACAGTATTATTTAATACGGTGTAGATACATATTTTATCTACAGTCGATGTCGACTTCTATGAGTGAGAAAAACTAAGACAACTATAATTTCTTTATCAAGTTATTCATTGTAACAATTATAAGATCGTTATAAACTATCACAATTATAACGTCGTTATAAACTTCCGTTTATGTGTTTTAAAACGACACAGACGAATAACGTTAGGTTTGGGAGTGTCGGTGTACTGCCCGCTTAAGACTATGGAGAAGTATTTGGTTTTCTGTTCAGTTAGTCGAAATTTATTCGACTTCAAATATATTGTCCCCTTTTTTTAACTATACGAGTCTCAGTGTACCCCACTGACAGTGGTGTGTGTAGGATTTTTTAAAAATAATAGTTAACCGGTTATCTCTAAATATTCTGTAGTCGAGAAACACATAAACTCTACTTCATCTTCACGATGTACTTTCTTGTCTAAAAGGCGAACGTAATTACGAGTATGTTTTTTTTTTCTTTTTTAATATTGGTGGTGGCCCAAGAGTAGTGGATTGCCTCCTCTGGTATTAAAAAAAAATAAATATTCTTACATTTCAGGGGAGACTACTTACTTAAAACTGCTATATAACCTTCTAAAAAATATATTTTTGTAGATAATTTAAACTATATGTTAGTTTTAATTAAAAATAAAAATTAATTTGTTTTTAAAAATAAATAAGGAGAACATCTACATAACTATGTTTTAAATGTATAGAAATATTTTTAACCAGGGTTTTATAATGAACAGAGACACATGATTTTTATTTTTTCATAAATTGTTTTATTTTAGAGTCTGTTGCACTCTTAATTAAACTGAAAAACTTTAACACATGTAATTTTGGCTCCCATTCTAATGGGACAACTCCTCCATTAATGGTAATCTATCGTTTTAGGTCAGGGGTCGGCAACCTTTTGAAGCTGAAGAGCCAAAAGTTACAATTTTCAAAATTTCCCTGGTTTTAAAGAGCCACTGACATTTTTTAATTTAAAATATTTTATTTTTTTATTAAGATTATTAGTATTTGTTCAAGGAGCTGGAGAGCCGCATCTTGATATCAAAAGAGCCGCATGCGGCTCGCGAGCCGCAGGTTGCCGACCCCTGTTTTAGGTACGTAAAATCGCCCGCGTCTAGTATTGAGAAAAACATGTGACTCCTTAAATTTTAATAATTATTTCATATTTTGATTCAATATTTGAAAAATGCAAAAATGTTTGCTTGTTTAATTTATGTGCCTGTTTTTAAACAATTAAATTAAAACTTTTCAGTAATAAATGAAGACTAGCGATGTTTCCAACAGATGCAACCATGTTTATTTACCACGAGCCGACCCGCGGCGTATCATACGCCGCTATTTAGTTGTTTTATTTTCTTTTTTTCAGTAATTCATAATTTGTGAATTCGACAGTACCAATGCTGCCACTGAAAATATTTGCTTTAAAACACTAAAACACTAAAACCCTCATTTCCCCCAACCCCTACCCCCCCCCCCCCCCCCCACCCACGTGAAAGCAGCCTCCACTTAGTTACTTCCCCTAAGTATAAAATAGTTTTAAACTAAATTATCTGCCCCTAATAGCGGTCACTAAACCCAGCTCTACGATGTAAACATTTAGCGTGAACTACAGCTCACCAGACCAAGTGGGGGTAGGGGTGGTTGCGATATGCCTAGAGAGGAAATGAGCGAACTTCTAGGCGCGCTTACAGATTGTTTTCTAACGTCTCCCAAAAGAGAATTATATATATAGATAGCAGCCATCTTGTTAAAGTTTTTTTTTTTTTTTGTAAACTTATAGTGCGAGATTCAGGGGAAGCCACACTATTTTACAAATGGCTGCTTTGTATATAGCTAATCTTGCTCGCAGACACTGCTTTTTAAAGTTATTTTCTGGACTATGTTGATATATTTAGCCATTGATTTAGGTTTATTATTCATTTATCTGTAATATTTGACACAACTATATCACAATATACTTCTATTAAATCCTTGACAATGAGGTAACTGCATCGTTTTTTCTTACTTAAAGAGCATTTAACATTAAAAAAAAAAATAAGTAAATGGTTATTCTGAGTGAAAACGATATATAAGATAAAAGTTGAAAAATTCGATATTACTGTATGACATCGTGATTTATATATAGATTTTATTTTTGTTTTTACTTGTTTTCAATATTTGTTTTCTTTTGAAAGTTTTCTGAATTAATTCGCTTGAACTTTATAAAATTGTGTATACAAAATAAGTAAAGCATTATGTTAGTCAAAAAAAAAAGTGCTAACACATTAGATATAATACTCTTTATCGGGCAGCAGTAGTAAATTTATTTTAAAAGTAATTTCGCTAGTTTTTAAAGCACATATCGTACTTGAAAACATGTTGTTTATTATCGTAGTAATTATTCTGCGAAAACACGACAGTAGCGTATTGTCGTTTAGGGAAAGCTTTAGGTGTACACGAATACAATCATGGTTTCTAGAGACACAAGCCATCGGTACCCGTTACACGTCAATTATAGGCCTATATATTTTTTATGTTATACTTGTTTGAGAAAAAATATTTTAAAAATATTTATTTGTAAAAATTTATTGTACTAAATCAGTGGTTCCCAAACTTTATTGAGTGGCGAATCTCTTTTATAATAAAATGTTTCCATTGATCAATTTAGTAATAATAACAATTGAATATTCAATGGTCATCCAAAAGAAAGCTTCCCTGAAAATTTCAGCGCGCTAGCTAACTGGGAAGTGCCAGAAATTTCGATCGCAAGATTTGATTGGAAAGACAAACACACAAACAGAGAAAGCAAGTTAAAGAAAACGTGGGAAAAAGTAAGTAACCTGCGACCCTATAGAATTAACAAGTGCAAATTATTGAGGAAATTGATCAGCACTAAAATACGATTTTCTAGTAGACTTTCTATATTATTTATTCTTGATAACTGTTTTAATGCGATGGGTGAAATTGAATGCTATTCACTAGCCTAAACATTCGAGGTTGAGGTTTTGTTAACGCCAACCTCATGTCATTCTCAGCATTTAATTTATTTCTTTGTTTTGTTTTTAATTGGAGAAGACACATAAAGGATCTAAAACTCAAAAGGTAATCGATTTCACGTTTGGGTATGAACGGTGGATACTACACCAACATTGTTTGAGCAGTTTTTCATTTAACACGATACGTGACGCGTAATCGTTCCGCAAATTTAAAAATTCATCTTGTAATTCATCGGGAATGCTGGAAACATCGTTGGAAGCAGAGAAAGGGTAACGTGTCATGCATATTCTTCTTCGTTCTGCTCAGGGAAAATAACGCCACATTTCGTTTTCCAGGGATTCAAGATGCCCAGAATAATCTCTCAAATTTTATTTATCTCACAATCAGATTCATCTACCACACTTCAGAGTTTCTCAAACATGGCAATATTTCCAACCTTCACCAATGTTGCAGCTTTGATAAAGATGCCAAGCGATTATCATAAAAAGAGATAACATTCGTTCACTTTACCTGAAGCTTCAGGTTAAGTTTATGTTGATGTTCGTATATATCTTCTAGTTATTATACTCTCTCCAACCACTCTTTTTGTCGTTAAAGTTTATCAAAAGGTGTTGTTTCCCTTGCACTCCCAAGAACTACTTGATTTCATCTTTAAATAAAAAAAAAAAAACACGATTCACATTTCCAATTGACAGCCATCGTACTACAGCAAAGAACCTCGTAATCTTTATTCATGTCTTGGCACAGTTCTTGAAACAGACGGTGTTTAGGGCTCCAGATGTAATATAATTTACGACGTTTATTAGCAATGGAGTCGGAAGAGTCTTGCTGACGAGGCCATAGCCTACCGGTGAATCATGCAGTGGATTCCCCTTCATTAGGGAGCTAAATCCTTTCCTTTTTTTTGAAAGCCTAATCATGACCCAAACATGACGCACCATCCGTAAAAACCCCACAGCCGTTTTCCCATTTTAATCATTAAAAAAACTATTAATTTTCTCCACGATATCTTAACAAAATATCAACTCTTCTTTGCTATCATTCTAATGAATATATTTCACAAAGACAAACAACTGGTAACACGAACTCACGTCTGTTGATTCACCAACTTTAAAAATCAATCAATGGTGAAAGTTTGATTTCATTCAAAAATAGTTTTTTTACGGACATGTCTGCTATATGCCGCTGAATAGTATTATTAGACAGAGATATGTGTTGCATCTATACTGCACTATAATCCCCTACGAATTAATTTCACCAATATTCAATATGCAGGGTTCGATGAGATTTTCTCCTATTGTGTGAGGATTTTTTTTTTTTGCTTGGCAATTTCTAATGCGACATAATATGATGCTTGCACTAATGCTGTGTGAAAACTTCCTGTTCGATCAAGTCCCTGACGTTTGCAACTAGCTTCATGCCGACGAAAGAACTCCATATCTTTTTTGGTGTGTTCCGAATGACTCGTCTCAAAATGCCGTTTTAGCTTTGAAAGCTTCATAGACTCATTACTAAGAACTAGTTTGCACAGTACGCATTATTTATTGTTTATTCCATTTCCATTGTAATGTTATTAAAGCTGAATTGCAGATATTCTTCTAAATATGTGTGCTTTTTTTTTTTTATTTGCTATGTATTAGTTTACCAGTTGGTGACCCACCAGAAAGTCCTGTGCGACCCCCAGTTTGGGAACCCTTGTGCTACATGGTAACTGAAAGATGCTCGACACTTAGGATCCCAACTAAATACTTACTTTACATAACATTTGATACCCAAACATTACATTTGATTGTGTCCCTTTTGCGAGGGATCCAGAAATATAGATAATAGCATATGCATATGGCACAATATAGTTAAGCAAATTTTAACGGTACTTAAATAACAATATTTTAAATGAAGCTACTGTGTCTTACTTCTAAGAAAAAAATATGATACAAGTTGTAATTTCTCTTTACCTATAACTAGTACACAACTGTTTGTCTTGTAAACTATTTCGTACATTTTATTTAAGTAAAACAGTAATAGAGATGAGTATTTTGTAATGAGTTGTTCAAATCGTTTTTATTTTAGTTATGTTATTTAGTTACTTCCCTTGCATTTAAAAATTGTGGCACTTTTGTAATGGATACAGAATGAATATTAAATAATGCATCGTTTTTTTTGCATAAATAGCTTTTTTTCATAAAAAAACATTAAAAAGGCAAAGGTTGAAAAATCGATATTACTGTAAGATATTTTATTTATATAAAATTATATAATTAAAGTTGTTAACCATAAAAAAACCCACACAGTATTAAATTACTACTTTTTAAATAATGTTTATACTGTTTTAATTAGCTTTAGTAAAATAATGGAAACTTAATGATGTTGACTCCCAAATAAATATAAAATGTAACTACTAAACTGCATTAGCCATAATTTAAATTCACTGTGTCCCTTTTTAAGATATACAGAATTAGTTTAACAACATAGAAATATGATTGTGGTTAAGAATATATTAACAATACTTAATTAAATAATGATTAATAAAATAAAGTAAATGAGTCTATTTTCTACAAGTTGTATTTTCTTTAAATTAAAAACTAGTTTACATTTTTATAATTAGTTTACAGTTTAGTACGTTTAATAAGAAAAACTTTAATAACTATGTGTATTTTGAGAATTGCTTTGTTATGATTATCATGATCACAAAATGGTTGAAAGCATTTTGTAAATAATGCCAATCCATGTGCATATATATATATATATATATATATATATATATATATATATATATATATATATATATATATATATATATATATATATATATATATATATATATATATATATATATATAATTACAAATAGCCTTTGGCTAATGAAGGCCACTTTGCTTTCCTGACACAAAACCTTTGTGATGTTAACTAACACATTTTTCTTTCATCCTCAAATTAACTTCTTCAATCTTGCCGTCAAAGGGAAACAAAATTGGATTTACCACGAAAGTCAAGAAGTATTGTTTATCTCCCCTTACTTATGAAAGCAATCTCCCAAAGCATTATCGAAAGTATATTGTATTAAGCGTCACCCCATCTAACCACATATTTATTGTATTAATTGCTTTAATTACTCGCCCATGCAGATACTTTTAGTTTTGGTTTTACGCTTCAACAACTAAATATAATGAAAAGTTTAAAAATGTTAAACGAAAGATGTGGAAGTACAATGATCTGAATGGGAAAAAAAGGATCAGTTGTCTTCGTGTTTTACCTAAAATTTTATTTTATTAGTCAGCCCCCACATATCATGTACCCCTTTCGAATACAGGCAAAAGCATATCCCTAACATATTAACCAGATTGAGCAATTTTGCACATTGTAATGGCCCCGCTGCACCGTCCCCCTCCCTCTCCCAAATTTTGCCAAAATTTCAAAGTTGAGGTCAAACGATCAATAATATTGACTCTAAACATATATATATATAAATAATAATGAAAATAGTTGTCACTTAATGTTTATTAAGCAACTTCCTGAAAATGCATGATTTCATTTCAAATCTATTAAAAAAAAAAAAAAAAAAAAAAAAAAAAAAAATGGTATAATAATTAACAAAATCTAGACTATTTATCGAACCATACCCGTTATATACAGATGTATAGAGAAGACATTTCCATCCTTATCATAACCAACGAAATATAATACAACTTACGGACATGTTGTTAATCGACAATTTTCCCGATATAATGTATGGGAAAGAATAATTTCAACACTCGGCTCGCCATAGCTGAATCACTCTCCCTAACAAACTGTGTGTTTTCAATAAGGCCTTAATAGTTATTTTTACCACGCTGTGAAATCAAGATATTATGTTGACAATATCCTGGCCACTTGACATGCCTGACTCGACAAGATGGCCCAAACACATTGGGCCACAACATGGGAGGCCATAAGCAGTATAGCTCTCAACCTATGGGCCACGATGAGGTGGCTTCTGACAAAGGTTTATGGAGGTTGTTGTAGTTTTGGTTGCACGAGAAAGGAGGCTCCTAAATGTATTTCTTTATCAGTTCATTGTCCCATATATAGATACGATGCAACATTTTACTGTTGGCTTTGTCAACTACTCGCTCTAGTAACAGGGGTAAACATTACTTATACATTGAAACTTAAATAAAATCAGAGTGTCTGATTTCAGAGTAATCCTAATATATAAAAGGCCATGTGCGCTCTTCTCTCTCTCTCTCTCTGTCTGTCCGCAAAATATTTTCGCCGGACATCACATCAGAATCTACAGCGATATATCGAGAACTTTTTACGGACTTTTATTGAAAATAATATGTTAGATGTTTTAAATGTATAACCACAATTTTATTCAAAGAAGAAAATAAAAAATAAAGGCGTATTCGAATGTAGAGAAACAGTATTATTTATGCAACCGGAAAAGTATTTAAACCTGGGACAAGAACGCATTTAACAATGACGTCGCTTATTGTTTACACTAAAAAAAAAGAAACTGATGACGTCTTCTTCCGAGTTTAGAATAAAAAGAAATGAACTATTTCAATTTCATTCAAATATGATTTAGAGCTATGTACGCTATGAAATGTATACAATACGATTTTCTCGGCATAACTTAAAAAAATTATTTTATCTATTTGGATTCTAGATCTAGAGATTCTAGATCTAGATATTGATCTAGATCTAGATATTCTAGATCATCTAGATCTAGAGATTCTAGATCATATAGATCTAGAGATTCTAGATCTAGATCTAGATGATCTATAAAGCTACGTTGTCGGGTGCCCGACAGGGCACTTCCCGGAGCCGCAGGCGCTTCAAATTTGGCAGGATCTTGCCTTGGGGCGACAGAACACGGGGGCCGGTTGGCCGAAAAGTCTACGATGAGGGGGTCAAAACTGACCTCGACTGACCGGCGCCTTATATGGGCGAATTAATTAACCATTCAAATTCTCAATGTTTTCGAAAGCCTAAGCGAAGCTGGGCAGCATGCGTAGTATTGTAATAATTGACGCTTTCTACTATCACACATAATGTATTCATATCATGAGATAAGATAACATATTATTAACATCAATTCTCACACATTTCAACTATTCAACTTAAATACAATGACATACAATAGTGGCATTTGACTTCTACAAACTAGCCAACAGTATTCACACTATTGTATTATGGACGAACTTTTGGCATAAACATTCGGATTTAGCGAGCTATCCAACATACACACACATAAACAGAAAGACAGAAGTGGCTTCATACACTTGCACATAATATTTTATGTTGTTGTCCCATTTTTTTTATACTTTTATTTGCAATAAAACAAACTACAACGCATTCAACAGTAACAAGAGTTATTGACAATAATTTGCATCATGTCCAATATGTGATGGTTGATATATAAAAGAGCTAGGGGGGGGGGGGGGGGGGATAATTGTAGGAGTTAAGTAAAAAAAAATAGTACAGATTACAAAGGGTCTGAGGTAACTTTAAATTTGAAAAAAAAAGGAAGATGACTCTTCCCGTATCGTATAATAAAATATTAGGACCACCATGCTTAGTGGCTTACATTTTAGATGCCTAGAATGCGTGAAGGGTGGTGACAGTAGCGTAGCGAGGGGGGGGGGGGGGGTGGGGGGACATATGTCCCCGGGCGCCGACCTTAGGGGCGCCAAAATGGGTTGGAAAAATAAATTGAAAGGTTGAGGGGGGGGGGTGCAAATAGAAAAGTGGGTGGTGAGTATATAAACAAATGACAAAAAGGGAGGTGACTCTTCCGGTATCATATAATAAAATATTAGGAACACTAGGCTTAGTGGTTTACATCTTAGATGCCTAGAGTTCGTAAAGGGTGTTGTGTATATAATTAAATGATGTGTACCAGAACATTAGCAACCATCCTGATGGCACACCGCCTTGAAGTGGTGGGATGGCTTGTGTGCCCCAGCGACCCCCAGAGCTATGCCGGCGGGAGCCTAGTGCTCCTGGCAGGTCTAACCAAGTCGGACAGATCTGCGTGGGTAGGGGCCAGACCAAACGTTGTGCCCTGGTCCTCCAGGTTGGGGGTCTTAGATGAAATGTGTTTTTATAGTAATCGAGATATGAATAACTGTAAGCTGAGAGTATCAGGTAGATCGGATAGTTGAATCGTGTTTTGAGTAATCGTGAGTTTAGTAATCGTCTTTTGTAAATATCGAGTAGTCAAGTTCATCGTTGAGAAAAAAATTTCGAAATTATTGTTTGCAGTTCGAGAAAAGAAGGAAGGGTACATATAGGTAACATAGTGTTGTCGCTAGAGTAGTGGACTAAACATAACATATTACCTCACATAAGTTTATCTTTTAGATGTGTACATTATAGGAGACATTTTACTATGGAAAATAATACATTTAAATGAAAACGAAATGAAATATAATGTGTATATAACTTTTTTGTTTTTGTTTATTAAGCAGTGTTGTTTTGAATAATAGTTAGTTCAGTGATATATAAAAGATATATAAAACATAAGAGCCGTAATAGCAAATATAATATTATTTTATTAAGTCCAAATATACGCATACAACTTTGTTATTGTTTATTGTGATATCAACTTCATCTATTCCGTAGATTTGAATGTTACCTGTACCTGTGATTGATTAAATTAGAGTGGTTTTAACCTGGGTATATAAGGGAATAGGAGATAAATGATAGCCATGTCTGACGGTTCTTTTACATTACAGACAACATATCACATAATACTTTTTGCAAGTGTTTGAATTTCATTGGAAATAAAGTTGTATTTTATTTATTTTATTTTTGTTAACGTTAAATATATGTATTGTATTTTTACTGTAAAAGCTGAATATGTATGCTGCATATATGAACGACAGTGACCCATTAGGTTCAGTATAATAATGGTATCTTAATGACTCATTATACCTCGGCGCCCAACTAAAACTATATACCTACTTAGAATAAAGTAAACTAACTATAATTTTAATTTGATTTATGTCCCTAATGCAAGGGATCCAGAAATACTCCGTAAATGAATAATTGTCTGTATGCTAATGCGTACTTTAACAATACTAAAAGAATGATTATTATAATAAAGTTAATGTTTCTAGTCTCTAAGTGAAAATAAGATGCAATATTTATTTTAAATACATCTAGTGTTAGTAGACATGTTATATTACATAGCAGTCGTATAAGCATTTGTAAAAAGTCGCACAAAAAATTAATGTGTATTTTGGTTTTCTGATTTTGGATTTGTAATTGTTTAATATATTTGATTTGGTTATTTCCCTTACAATTAAACTTTTTTTTTTCTAACAACAGGAAAGTGATAATATATTCGGTATTAACCCGAGCCTTTCTTAAATTAAACGCATCATAGTATGTCGAATTACAATAAGACTTTCTTTCCGGGGTGGGGGCGAACACTGTTAAACGTATATACTTTTTATATACATTATCTTTCGTTCGGGAGCTGTAGATGTTTTTCGGCCCGGGGAAGGGGGGGGGGGTGGGGGGAAGGGGGTGGGGAGATCCTCCCCGAAGATATGCCTGAAAGGAGCTACGTGTGTATCGCCTTTGACAATTCATCGAATATGAGGCTAACGGTGATGTGTTAGTTGTTACGTTGAGAGTTTGACATTAGAAGTTATAGAAATATGAAAAGGCTTTGTTATGATTATCATGATAAAAAAAAAAATTGGAGTGATCTCCCCTAAACTTTATCGAGTAGTCTTATATAACAATATGGGGGATGGCAACGCGGGATATAGACATGATTTTTAATTACTTATACTTTTTAAAAATAGAATAGAATCTCGTAGAAAAAAGAATTGCGGACCAAGCGAACGCCAAACAAAATGTGTATAAAAGTTTAGAATATTGTTAGTAGGCCCTACTTTATAAATCCACATGCGTTTTTTTTGATAAATCGAAAAATAGCGTAAATTACTTCTTCCGGTCAACGGAAATTACTCAAAATTTGACAGAAGGCAGTAATTACATCTTTTACTTGCATGTGAAATTTCATTTATCAATCTGAGATAGTAACTAGTTATAGGCAAGTCACGAGATTTTTGGTTGTGCTTCTTCCAGACCTTTTTTTCTCCGGGGGGGGGGGGGGCACTTGAAATTTTCGGGGGGGTGCGGTAGACTTTCTTCGGGGGGGGGGGGGCGGACACTGTTAAAAGTATATATTTTCTATATAAATTATATACATTTCATTTCGTTCGGGGGGGGGGCGGGTAGAAGCCCCGCCCCCCCCCCCCCCCCCCCCCCCCCCCCCCCGAAAAGATGCCTGGAAGAAACTCTGATGTTTGGTGTCGCTATATTATCACAAGGATGACCATCTCTTAACACCCCCATTGAGGTAGTGTTACATTTGTGTCATACTCTTGTTTTTAATTGTAATTGTTTGTAAACAGCATCTAACGTTCATTTGTTATTTACATTTTTTGCAATCAAAATTACTTTACCTAAAAATAATATGTACTTTTTAAAGTCATTCTTGAAGAATGAGAAAACAATTGAATCATATAACAAACTACTTTTAAAATTTTAAATATGTTTGCACCAAATTCTACTCTGTACCTGCCTCTATGATTATTTATGAATATAACAATTATTCAATGTATATAGTGTATCATAAATTACACGACAAACAGCTATTATTCTAGCTTTATGGGAAACCCGTTGGATTGTGTTATTTTACCTAGCGCTTTTTCAACGGCGTCAAAAAAAAAAATTGCCCCGTGTTATTAGTGCGTTCTGTGACTAGAATTTCACATGGACGACTCATCATATGGACTAATTACTACATCTATAAAACCAACATTTTGCGACCAGTGAGCCAGATACTATCAAAAATATTCCCAAAAATGTAAACAATGTAAGCCTGTAGACTAGCGTACAAACTAGTAGTGGTAAAAATAAAAAAAAATAAAAAAGCCGCTTTAAAAAATGTAGCCCCCAGTGAGGATTGAACTCACGACCCCTGGGTTTACAAGACCAGTGCTCTAGCCACTGAGCTATGGAGGCTTATAATGATATTTGTTTTTCTAAATATCTTATATTTAAATATTAAATACTCTTTCCTTCTGTTCGAGATCGATCACAACCAAACTGCTCGGCGAGGGAAAATGTTGAAATAGCAAAGGCAGTGGGGGGGGGGGGGGAGGTAGATGTGTGGTGCAATGCACGAAGAGATTTAACGCTAGCGCTAAAAAAAAAGTACACAGGTTTATAAAAAAAAAAAAAAAACATGCAAGCCAACACATTCGTACGAATAGTTTAGCATTCTAGATATTATATTGTCCTAGCGTACCCGTCCCGGCTGCTGCGATCAAGTCCAACACAATGTAAAAAACTATCCGGCAACATACTCTGAAAAAAAATGCTTTATCGCGGAAATCTCCCAAATAGTAATGGTCAACGACTTCCCAAAGTTTCATGGCGATTGGATGAAAGGTGTAGTTTAAACAGATTTTTTTTT